>NW_028270161.1:27504893-27842396 GCF_037043375.1 Chiloscyllium plagiosum | reverse complement strand
TTTTTTCCTCTCCTCTTTCCCCCCTTTGCTACCTTTCTCCCCTGTTTTCCATTTTGTCTCTGCTTCACCCATCCCCCCCATCCCCCACATATTTTGTCACATAGCACTGGCTTCAACCTTGGTCATTCACAGCTCCTAATCTCCCTATAATCTCTCTATGCACTGTCATTATCACCTCTTTATTGCTACCTTTGCTTCTGGAGCAATGACTCACCTTCTCTCAGCCTAGTATAAATACATCCCTATTTCTCCCTTTTTTTAGCTTTGACAAAGGGTCAGTTAGACTCGAAACGTCACCCCATCCTCATCTTCCTGTAGGAGTACAGCTCCAACTCCAATGTCACGAACATTGATGGCAACTTTAAAAACTTTTGAAAAGTTTGGTGCAGCTAAAACTGGTTTGGTGGTTAATATCTATGTCAAATGGTTGAATGCCTCCTGCCACGGTTCTGTCCACCGAAACTTTGTGTTCTTCTTCAGCAAATCAGTTAACGGTGCCACTACACTGCTGAAGTTTGGAACAAACTTCCAATAGAATCCACTGAGTCCTAAGAATCGAAGCACCTCTTTCTTCGAGGCTGGTCGTGGAAATTCCTCGATGGCCTTTGTCTTTGCGTTCCGTGGGGTCAACCTCCCATGACCGATATTATGTCCCAAGAACGTCAGTTCTGCTTTCGCAAATTCCATTTTATTTAAGGTTATCAACAATTTTGCTTCTCGTAGTTGCTCAAAGAGCTTTGCCACGTGATCCTTCCAGGATTTACTAAAGATACTACATCATCCAAATAGACTGTGCAGTTTGTTAACCCAGCCACAACTCGGTTCATGAGTCTTTGGAATGTGGTGGATGTGTTCTTCATTTCAAAAGGCATCACTTTAAACTGATAAAGTCCATTTGGGGTTACAGAAGCAGAAATTTAATTCATCAACTCATATAAAGGTTCCTGCCAGTAACCACGCATTAAGTCCAACTTGGTCATGTAACTGGCTTGTCCGACTTTCTCGGTACAGTTCTCCAATCTAGGAATTTGATATGAGTCCGGTTTTGCAACAGCGTTGACGTTCCGATAATCCACGTAGAATCATTGAGTCCCATCCAGTTTGGGAACTCCACTCGCTCTGGCTTGATTTGATGATATCCTCGTCGAGCATGGCCTCCACTTCCTTCTGGACCTGTCTGGCTTTGAATGGATTAAGCTGATAGGGTGTTGTTTTATTGGTATTTCCTACGTCTACTTCATGTACAATAGCATTATTTCTTCCCATCTGATTCTTACATATTTCCTTGTACTGTCATAACAAATCTTTCAACTGTGTTCTATGCTCCTGAGACAGATAGTTTACTACACTATCCCACTCCTCAAGGACTTCTTCATTTTGTAATCTATTTTGAGGCACCTCAAAATCCATATTGACTGGATTTGATTGCTCACTCTGCAGGGCAGTAACTAATACCTTTTCTCCAGTTCTTTATCTCTAGTGTAATATGGTTTCAACATGTTCACATGACACACTCAGTACCTTTCCGTTCTATCTGGTATCTTTACTAAATAGTTCAACTGACTCAACTCTTTCTCAATTTGATAGAGAACACTAAACATAGCTTTGAAGGAAACTCCTATCACTGGTAACAATACTAATACATTATCCTCTCGGGAAAACGTCTGAGTCCCAGAGCTTTTACCTGCCACCTGCTTCATTCTATTTTGTGCCCTCTTTAGATGCTGTTCAGCTAACTCACCTACTCAGTTTAATCTCTCCCTCATCTCTGATACATAATCTAAGTGTGAGATCTCTGACTTTGGTCCTGTCAATTTTTCTTTAATTAATTTCAAAGGGCCTCTCGCTTCATGACCGAATATTAACTCGAAGAGAGTGAACTGAGTAGATTCATTTGGGGCATTTCTAATGGCAAACAATATGAATGGAATACCTTTATCCCAATCATTTCAAGTAATCCTGACAGTATGCTCTCAGCATGGTCTTCAAGGTCTGATGCCACCTTTCTAAAGCTCCCTGGGATTCAGGACAATACACACTGGATTTAAAGTGCTGTATACCTAAGCTATCCATAATCTCCTTAAACAGCCTAGCAGTAAAATTTGACCCTTGAGCTAACTGAAGCTCTATGGGTAGTCCGTACTGTGTGAAGAGAGCTACTAACTCCTCTAATACCCTTTTTGCCTTGATACTCTGTAATGGAATTGCTTCCGGAAGTCTGGTAGACACATCCATTATGGTTAACAAGAACTGGTTCGTACTTTTAGTTCTTGGGACAGGACGTACACGATCAATTATAACCCACATGAAAGGTTATTTAAATGTGGAAATTGGCAACAAACATGGTTTATCACCGCCTGTGGTTTACCTACCATTTGACATGTGTGACATGTACAGCAAGTATTAACCACATTCTTGTGAATTCCAGCTAATAAAAATGTTTTTGTATCTTAGCCTGACTCTTTCATACTCCTAGGTGACCTCCTACAGGTAGTTCATGTGCTACCCGCAACACCTCCAGTCTGTATGCTACTATCAAAACAATCTGGTGCATTTCGGCCCACTTCTCCTCTGCACTAACCTGGCATGGTCTCCATTTCTGCCTTAGGTTTCTATCTTTCAGATAATAACCCTCCAGAATATTCTCTGCCTCCTTTTCAGAGTACACATATCTTATTGGCTTGTCTTGCTGTTGCAAGTCTCTTAGCCTTTCAGGACTAAACACTTCTGTCTGACTGTCTGCCTGTTCAGGTTTTTCCTGCACCATTATGTCAAACAGGATATCTGCTAAGTGAACCTCAACTCTTTCATCTTTCTCTTCACTTTTTTGCTTCATGTGGTGACTTATGATAGTGGGATCTGGTTACCACACAGTTGAGAAAATACCAGGATATTTTTGTTTTAACTCCTCAGTTTCTTGGTCTTCCTTGGGCTTTTCCACAACAAGGGGTGTCGCTCCCACCTTGGATCTTGCCAAATCATTCCCAAGAACAAACTGAATTCCTGGAACTGACATTCTGTCAATCGCTCCCATTGTAACTTCCCCAATCTTAGGTTGGCACTCCAACCTGATCATACATAGGGGAATGCTAAATTTCTGTCCATCTATCCCACAAATTACCACACACTCAGGTAACTGATGAGAAAGAGTGCATATTCGCTCATCCCTTACTATCAGCGACTGGTTAGATCCTGTATCTCTCAAAATTCTAATTTCTTGTCCTTCTCCCCCTGTTGAGTAAATTTTACCCAAAGAGGATAATTCTTTGTAGAGATCAGCACTCACTCCATACCCATCCCCTGCCTCAGCAGTGCACTCTCCTGCAGCTCCTCAGCTGTTCTTGGGGTCTCCTTTACTACCTTCACTAATGCCACTAGCTTAGCTTTTTTTTACTACATCTTTTCCCACAGCTTTTTATAATGACCAGCACTGTGACTTTAAGTGTCCCACGTTGCCACAGTGGAAACACCTGAGGCCTTTCACCTCCTTTCTACCCTCTTGGGATTCTTTTTTATCCTGTGGTAAATTCTTACCAGTGCTCTCTACTCTTGGTTTAGTAGTGTAGGATCTCCCCTTCTCCCAACTTCTCTCTCTCTCACAGGAAAAAATTCTGGCCGGAAGCTTGTCTTATGCACGAACATGTACTCATCTGCTAATTCTGCTGCCCTTCTCACTTCCTGAACTTTGTTCCTTCATGTGAATTCTTACCATCTCTGGAAGTGAGATTTTTTTAAACTCCTCCAGCAGAATAATCTCTCTTAGAGCCTCAAACGTCCTATCTATTTTCAAAGCACGCACCCATTGATCACAATGACTATGTTTATTTCTTTCGAACTCAACATAAGTCTGACCTGGTTCCTTCTTTGTGTTTCTGAACTGCTGTCTATATGCTTCTGGTACCAATTCATAAGCACTTAAAATAGCCTGTTTAACCTCTTCATAATCTCTTGACCCCTCATCTGACAGTGCGGCAAATACCCCACTAGCTCTGCCTACCAGTTTAGTCTGAACTAGCATTACCCATAAATCCTCGGACCTCGCCATCTGCCTAGTCAATTTTTCAAATGAAATAAAGAAGGCTTCAACATCTTTTTCATCAAAATGTGGCAGAGCTTTGATATACTTATATATGTATGACTAACTTCTCTTTTAATCGCCATCCAGTTAACATTGCTAAGGCGCAACTTCTCAAGTTCAAATTCTCTTTTTCTCTCTTCTTTTCTTCTCTCTCTTTACTCAGCTAAAAACATTCTCTCTCTTCCCCTCCCTCTCTCTCTCACTCTCTCTCGCTCCTTCCTCCTTCTCTCTCTCTCTCCCTTTTATTTGTCTTCTAACTCCATTTTCCTCAATTGTAATTTAGGCTTTTCTACCTCTACTGCACTGTTTCTCTGACACACAGAAGTGTTTGAGTAACCCCTTGACAATTTCAGCTTTACCTTTGTTCTTGGTTAAATCCAAATCCAACTTATTTGCTAATTCTAAAAATATAGTATTTTTCTTTCCTTCTAAACTTTCTTGGCAAATTTGAGAATCATCTTCAAATCCCAGAACCTTTTTATCTATTTTAAGAGCCATTTCTCTCACTTTTAATTTAATCAACCACAAGTCACTAAACTTAAACAAATTGTCTCACCTACGTTTTATTTAAAGATCTAGGAGACAAACCTGCAAGTGTTTAAATCTGCTGGGATTTTTCACACTCCCAAATCTATTCAAATCTGTCAAAACAGTTCAGATCACGGACCCAAGCCCCAAACTGTTACAACACAGGGTAAACTGCTTAATTTAAAACCAGCAACATAGAGAAGATTCATCCCGTGCAGTAATCTGTAAATATTTGAGTGGCCAAGAACTACTTAAAGTAAGAATTAAAAACTTTATTCCTTAAAGTATAACAAAGAATAATTAACTAACAACTATATACAAGTCCTCACTCTAACCTATCTTTTATCTTCCCTTCTATAACACTAGTCCGATAAAGCTCCCAGTTAAGATTTACAAAACAACACTTCATATCTCAAAACCAAGCAGCTTTCGGTTCTTCTATTTGGATCTTCCTGTGCTGTCGTCTTCTTAGGGATTCTGCTTCACAGGTTACTAATCAAAAAAGGTACTTTTTACGAGAGCTATTTTTCAGGCAGTCTTTTACCTGCTGGGGCTTGGCAGTTCTCCTCTCAGCTGTTCAACTTCTTCCCAGTCTTATATCCCTAAGCATCAAATTGTGTCATTAGCTTTTAAAATTGCCAATATACTCAATTCAAACCTGATTGAAAATTAGTATTTTTTCGATGAATACTTTAAACTGATTGGCCGAATTCAAATCTACAGTAGCTGGAACACATGTTATATTGTGTCTTATTGAGAATACTTGGTGTTGTCACTGCTAGGTTTTAACTTTCTTCAAAGGTATAGTTCACCCACAGCTTCATAACACTAGTCAAGATACTACTGTCACCCACTTGCTACACCACCTGGGTTTCCTTTGTTTCTTTCTTCCCTTCTTAACATCTCCTAACTTCCTCTGTTTCACCTTTGATTGAATTACCCACTTATTGTTTGGGCACCCTTCCTAAATCATCTATCTGTTCAGGGTTTGTAGCCATAACCAGTACAAAATGTTTGGTTATGAATGGTGCAGTCAGAAAAATAGCTTTGTGATGTCCAACAACATTCATGCATTTATTGCCTGTGTAAGGATTCTTGACTAGGAACACTAGGTTCACAACCCTATCCTTTCACCTATTCGCCACTGACAGAGGAGTTTGCAAGTCGAATCTTGCATGCGACTTTGTTTGACTTGTGGACTTTTGGGTGCTGACATTGTCCACAAAATGTTTTTTGGCTGGTAGTCAAATTTCAGTGACAAAACAAACCATGATAATCAGACTACCTTGCTGCTGCAGCTTTCTTCTTCCTTCACAGCTGATGATATGCAGAGTATGTATGATCATCTTTTGCCTATTCTGCCATGCAGAATGTTTTGGACCACACTTTGTTTGATACGTCCCACCAATTTTGCCAGTATGTGTGGGCCTACTAGGATTAGAGAGCTCCTAAATGGCATTACTCATGGGATTGTTGAAACAGATGAGTTTCTATGTGTCCAAAGTGGTGATCTACAGCAGGGCAGCTCAAGACTAAGATCAAATTAACAAAATCCTTTTCACTCACAGTATGATGTTTCACTTCTCAAAAAAGCATTGTAACCATCAACACTGAAAAGAAAACTTTCAACATATCAATCCATAGTGGCAGATGTTACTGTCTAGGCTATCCTCAGTTACCAAGTAGTAGTGCCAAAAAGAACTACAAAGAAAATTAAATGGAGGAGAATCAAAGTCTGTGACCCCAATATTGTTCAAGCTGAGGCCTTCTAACCAATTTACTTATGTTCACATCAAAACTGTATTCATTCATCCTATGGATTTGGGAAGAATGTCCACATGCCCCTCCCAAAAAGAATCTTCAGGAAACGTGACATGGTAACTGACTCCAAAATGAGAGAGAAATTATGCTGTGGAAATTATTGAGATAGTTCCTCCCTTGCAGACAAAATCCTGACATTAAATTAGAATTAAATGCCTCTGGATGAACTGGAAAGACAACTGAACAAACAACTACTATCTTCTTGAAGCCAGGTCTATGAACATTCAAGCAAAGTCAAGGTCACTGGACTAGTTACTTGTTCAGATAATTTAAAAGTATTTTTCTCAGCAAGTGCTGACTTTCTCAAACTGCAAATAGAAACAGAAAATAAAAGCAGGGGTAGGCCATTTAGCCCTTTGAGCCTGCTCCATCATTCAGTATAATCTTAGCTGATCATTCAACCTTGTTCTCACTTTCTCTCACATCTTTTGATACCTTTAGCCCTAAGAAATATTTCTAACTTCTTCTTGGAAACATTCAATGTTTTATCCTCAACTGCCTTCTGTGGCAAAAAAATTCCAAAGGTTCACCTGTATTTCTGAATGAAGAAATTTCTCATCTCTGTCCTAAGTGGCCAGTCCTTATACTGTGACCCTTGTTCTGGTCTCCCCAGTCATTGGGGTCATTCATCCTCTTTTCACCCTGTCTAGTCCTGTTGTAATTTTACATGATTTTATGAGATCATTTCTCATTCTTCTAAACTGCAATGAATACTACCCTAACAGATCCAGTTACTGTTCATGTATCAGTCTGGTGAATCTTTGTTGCATTCCCTCCATGGATAGAGCATCCTTCCTCAAATAAAGGAGACCAAGAATGCACAAAATACTCCAGGTATGATCTCAGCAAAACCCTGTACAAATGCAGAAAGATATCATTGCTCCTGTACTCAAATCCTGCAATAAATAACCAGCATTCCATGAGTGAATCAAATAAGCTTCGAAGGTATCCTGAAGCACTCCTTGAAAGCTGGTAGGATTAACATTCATAATTGGATTGAGTTGGCTGTGAACTGTTCAAAATGGCAACAACCTGTTCAACAAGTTCCACCATGCATTAAGTAACACCATCTTAATGATGTGGCAAAGTAGCAGCATAGATCTAAAAGGAAAGGAAAAAAATCCTGGTTCCCAGATCTCACTACCCTTTTAGGACATCCTGCTGTAAGATCTCTGGACAAAACTTGGCATGTTCAGTCACATTAAGATTATTGGCAGAAACTTACATTTCAGTGGAAATCTTCTCAAACTGAAAGACAGCCACCATCAATAACACAAGCTCCACCTTCTCTCCATTTACTGTACCTTTTCACATGCTTCACTTTCCCTCCCATCACCTCCCAACTTTCTCATCTCCTGCCTCAGACCAAGTATCCACTCTCCCAACCCGTTCAACACACATACAAAGATATCTGTGAACAAATACATTAGCAATAAGACTAGGCTACTTAGCCCCTCAAGCATGCTGTATCATTTAATAAGATAATAGCTTATCTTATGATTCAATAATCCTGTGTACCTAAGGTAACTATTCACCTCTTGATTATTAAGAAGCTATGTACCTCTGTTTAAAAACAATTTCAAAAATTCTTTTTTTGCTGTTTTTCAAGGAAGAGCATTCCAAAGACTCATGACCCTCTGTGTAGAAAAAAAAGTTATGTCATCTCAGTCCTAACTAGATGACCTTTTATTTTAAGTAGTGACACCTACTCCTAGAAATTTCCACAAGAGGAAACTTCCTTCTCACATGCACTATGTCAAGTCACCTCTTTATTCTTCTGAGCTCCAACAGATACAAGCCTGGCCTATCCAACCTTTCTGAAGACAAAAACACACATATTCCAGAGATTAGTCTAGTATGCTTTCTGAACTGTTTCCAATGCATTTATGTTGTTCCTTAAAGAAACTGACCAATACTACATATAGTACTTCAGATGTGGTCTCACCAATATCCTGTGTATCTGAAACCTTTTATTTATAGAGTCATAGAGCACAGAAATAGACCCTTCAATCCAACTCGTCCATGTTGATCAAGTTTCCCAAACTAAACAAATCTCACTTGCCTGTGTTTGGTCCATATTCCTCCAAAGCTTTCCGATTCATGAATCTGAGCAAATGTCTTTTACATGTTGTAAGTGTACCACCATCTACTACTTCCTCTGGCAGTTCAATCCATATAATACCACCCTCTGTGTGAAAAAAGTTGCCCTCAGATCCCTTTTAAATCTTTCTCCTCTCACTTTAAAATTATGTCCACTTGTTTTAAACTCCCCTATCCTAAGGAAAAATCCTTTACTATTCACCTTATCTATGCTCCTCATGATTTTCTAAACTTCTATGAGGTCACCCCTCAAATTCCTATGCTCCAGTTTTTAAAAAAAAGTCCAAGGATATCCAAGGAACCCTCTCCAATTTAAAAATATCCTTGCTACAGAGGGTAAGCAGAACTGTATACAGTATCCAAACATGACCTCACAAATGTCCTGTAAAACCTCAACATGAGGTCCCTCCTCCTCTACTCAATGATCTGAGCAATGAAGGCAAGCGTACTAAATGCCTTCTTTACCACCCTGTCTACCTGTGATGTAACTTTCAGAGAATTATGCATATGAACCTCTAGGTATCTCTGTTCTACAATGCTACGTAGGGACCTACCAATAACTGTATAAGTCTTGTCTTTGTTCATTTTACCAAAATGAAATACCTTGCATTTATTCAAACTAAACTCCATCTGCCACTCCTCAACCCGATAACCAAATCAGAGTCATAGAGTCATAGAGATGTACAGCATGGAAACAGACCCTTCGGTCCAACCCGTCCATGCCGACCAGATATCCCAACACAATCTAGTCCCACCTGTCAGCACACGGCCCATATCTCTCCAAACCCTTCCTATTCATATACCCATCTAAATGCCTTTAAATGTTGCAACTACTTCCTCTGGCAGCTCATTCCATACGTGTACTACCCTCTGCATGAAAACTTTGCCCCTTAGTTCTCTTTTATATCTTTCTCCTCTCACCCTAAACCTATGCCCTCTAGTTCTGGACTCCCCCACCCCAGGGAAAAACTTTGTCTATTTATCCTATCCGTGCCCCTCATGATTTTGTAAACCTCTATAAAGTCACCCCTCAACCTTCAACGCTCCAGGGAAAACAGCCCCAGTCTGTTCAGCCTCTCCCGATAGCTCAAATCCTCCAACCCTGGCAACATTCTTGTAAATCTTTTCTGAACCCTTTCAAGTTTTACAACATCTTTCCGATAGGAAGGAGACAGAATTGCACACTATATTCCAACAGTGGTCTAACCAATGTCCTGTACAGCTGCAAGATGACCTCCCAACTCCTGTACTCAATACTCTGACCAATAAAAGAAAGTATACTAAATGCCTTCTTCGCTATCCTATCTACCTGCGACTCCACTTTCAAGGAGTTATGAATCTGCACTCTAAGATCTCTTTGTTCAGCAACACTCCCCAGGACCTTACCATTAAGTGTATAAGTCCTGCTAAGATTTGCTTTCCCAAAATGCAGCACCTCCATTTACCTGAATTAAACTCCATCTGCCACTTCTCAGCCCATTGGCCCATCTGGTCCAGATCCTGTTGTAATCTGAGGTAACCTTCTTCACTGTCCACTACACCTCGAATTTTGGTGTCATCTCCAAACTTATTAACTGTACCTCTTATGCTCACATCCAAATCATTTATGTAAATGACAAAAAGTAGTGGACCCAGCACCGATCTTTGTGGCACTCAACTGGTCACAGGCCACCAGTCTGAAAAACAACCCTCCACTACCACCCTCTGTCTTCTACCTTTGAGCCAGTTCTGTATCCAAATGGCTAGTTCTCCCTGTATTCCGTGAGATCTAACCTTGCTAGCCAGTCTTCCATGGGGAACCTTGTTGAATGCCTGACTGAAGTCTATGTATATATATATATATATATATCACATCTACCGCTCTGCCCTTATCAATCCTCTTTGTTACTTCTTCAAAAAAATTTTAGATAACTTTCTTCACTGTCAACTACACCGCTAATTTTGGAGTCATCCACAAACTGACTAAACATGCCTTCTAAATTCTCATCTAAATCATTTGTATAAATGACAAACAATAATGGACCAGCACTAATCCCTGCAGATTACTGGTGGCCAAAGGCTTCCAATCTGAGAAACAACCCTCCACCTCCAATCTCATTGCAAAACCAATTTTGTATCTAATTGACAAGCTCTCCCTGAATCCCATGTGATCTAACTTTACTACTTAGCCTAACATGTTAATCTTGTCAAAGGTTTTACTGAAGTCCATGTAGACCATGTCCACTGTTCTGCCCTCATCAACTTTTTGGGTGTATCCTCAAAAAAACTCAATCAAGTTTGTGAGACATTATCTCCCAGCACAAAGCCATACTGACTGTCCCTAATCAGTCCTTGCCTTTTCTAATGTGTGTAAATCCTATCTCTCAAAATCCCCTCCAACAATTTACCCACCACTGATGTCAGATTCACAGGTCTATAGTTCCCAGGTTTCTCCTGCAGCCTTTTTTAAATAAAGGCACAACAATAGCCTCCCTCCAGTCCTCTGGCACCTTAATACAAATGATACAAATATCTCTGCTACAGCCCCCGCAATTTCTTCCCTAGTTTCCCTCAATATCCTGGGATACACTTGATCAAGTCTTTCAGATTTATCCATCTTTGTTTTTTAAGATGTCCAGCACTTCCTCTTCTTTGACTTGAACTGTTTTCCTGACATCAATAGTTATTCCCCCAAGTTCCCTAGCCTCTATTTCGTCCTCCATAGTAAAAACTGACATGAATTTTTTTATCCATTTAATATCTCTTCCATCTCCTGTGGTTGCACACATAGTTGGCCTCGTTGATCTTTAAGGGGTCCTATTCCTTCCCTAATTGCTATTTTGCTCTGAATGTATTTGTATAATCTCTTTGCATTATCCTTAACTGTATCTTCCAAGGGTATCCCATATCCCTCTGCATCTCAGAGCTCTGAAAGCTTTCATCATTTATGTATTATCTGTACATACAAGAATGGAGGAAATGTTATGCTTGACTTTCATGTGCAACAGCAAAAGAGTGTGATTATTTAAAAGGCTTAACATAATTTTATTGTTTTCACAGGCCTAATGAAAGTTCCAATCGACATTCCTGTTGAAGTTCTGGAAATTGATCTATCCAAAAATAAAATCAGACAATTGAATGCCAAAAACTTCATGAATTTTAATGAATTAGAAACATTAAACCTCAGCAGCAATGCAATAGGATACATAAATCCTGGTAAGAACATTCCAATGTGTTTTAACATACAGTTGTTATAATATGTTAAGATGTTGCTTTAAAAAAAGATGAAACTGAATAGTTTGCAAACTGCCAAATCCCTCAAAATGTTCAGGATGGGAATATGCAAATTCTCAATCTGCAAATAAAAGTCCTAAATAGACTGCATTAATTAATTCAGAAGGATCATTGGCATTCTACTGGCAAATTCTGAATATTATGAATAAAACAAGATCTGACATGATATGAGGTGAAACAATTGGTTTGACAAAAATAAAGTTCTACAGAAGCTGGAAATCTGAAATAAAAACAGAAGTGCTGGAATTAATCTACAGATCTGCATCTGCAGAAAGAGAGAATCAATGATTCAGATGCGAGATCTTTCACAAGAAAGGATGTCTCAGATCTGAAACAAAATTTTTTTTCTCTTCACAATTGTTTTAATCTATTTATAAATTTTGAGCCATGCAGTGATAATTTCTAAAAGAATGGGACATTTCTTTGCATTAGCTGAAGCCATCAACATAGAAACTGGAATAAGAAGTAGCCATTAGAACCTTTTACTGCATTCAATGAGATAATAGCAAATTTGAGATCTCATTAATAACTTTGGATACAACAATTACAACAGGTTTTAAAACTGATATTTGATCTGGCATGATTACTGAAGAAATTTCCAAATCCCTACCACCATCTATCCTCACAATTTAACCTTTGGCATCCAGGTATTGTTCTGTTAAGTCTAGCCAGAAGCCTTATGATGGCCAATTCACCCTTCTATATTATAGTGTTCAAACTTCCAGTGTACACCAGTTGTGGTCTAACAGGGACTTTATATAGTTTAAGCATGACTTCTACCCATTTGTATACTCTAGATATGAAGGTCAGCATTTCATTTCTGTAATTATTAATTACATTTTAATAATGTACCTGGACTCTCTTGTACCTCTTCAATCACCCATTATTTCTAGCTTCTCACGTTTAGAAATTGCTCAGCTACATCCTTATTAAATTCAAACTGGTTGATCCTATATTTGTTTATATTGAGAAACATTCATCACAGTTTTGCCCACTGACTTAATCAAGACTGGTATTCAGCTCTGAACAGTGGTGAGTGTGAGAATTTATTTCAGAACTACAGTACATCCAAAGCCAAGAATATTGGCACAAAAAGATTATGCAATAATGATAGGGACTCATCAGCTATTGAAGTGAATCCAATAGAAGTAGATCTGTCCCAGGTAAATTGGAATGAAAGATTGGTTTTAAAAAAACCTATAACAAAACAATGAAACAAACCTTTACAGAGAATAGTGTTCTGTTAACAACATAACTTTCCAAGAGGGGGAAGGATGCAAAAACCAAAGCCAGTGCTGGTTGACAAAGCAACTATGAAATGAAGCAGGAAAAGAGTGCATTTGATAGATGTTAGATTGATAATACAGGGAAAAGAAAGCTAACTACAACAAATTGAGGAACAGTGGAGAAAGGGAAAAGGAGAATATGTAAAACACCAACAACCAAAAGCTTTTTACAGAAATTCAGTAGTAAAAGAGGGGGGGGGGGGGGGGGTGGGGGGGCATGGCTGGAGTATGAATGAATGTTTTATATGAGTGTATTTAAATGGTTCAAGAGACTAAATACTTAAATTACAAGGGTTTATAGGGTTTTTCTCCTTAGAAGGGATAGGTTGATAATATATAGACAGCAAGTGCTCTCTTTGATGAAGGTAATAAGAGAACCAGAGAATGTGGATTAAAGATAACTAACAAATGAATCAAAGGCATCAAGAGGAAAAGTATTCTTTCCAGTGACTGCACTGGCTAACAAAGTGTTAAACAAGTTAAATCATAACATTTGAAAAAAGAATTAGATAAATGTAGATTTTTTTTTAAAACTGCAATGTTCCAGGGAAAGAGTGGGTGGAGGTTAGTGGTAGTGAGACCAGCTGAATTGCTTTTTCAAAGAGCCAGCATCAACTCAAGAAGCCAAATGGCTGCATTCTACGCTGGACCAATTTTTAATCTGTTCTAAATATCAGTGAATTTAAAATGAACTTAAAATAAACTCAACATTAAGTAATTTGAGTTTTTTTTTAAATTTCAGCTGCATTTGCTGGTCTTTTGCGCCTGAAGGAGCTGGATCTATCTTCAAATGTTTTGCACAACTTTGAATATGGCGTCTTGGAGCACCTGTACTTTATAGAGAAGTTGGTTCTTACTGGAAATCCATGGAGATGTGATTTTCAAATCCACTATTTGGCCTACTGGTTGCAGGTTCACTACAATGTACAATTTGAAGGCCTTGAATGCACAATACCCAATGAATATAAAGGCTGGACTGTGCAGAGGTATATCAAAAAATATTATGAGGATTGTCCCAAAGAAAAGACAATAGTTGATTTTGATACATATGATTCTGATAAATCAGAAGAAGAAGAAAGCAGAAGGTTACCCTAAATAGTTGTAGCACAAATAATCCATGCCTACCTATTACATATGAAAAAATAACTACACATATGAATATGTAATCTTATTTCACATAAGCATTTAGATATGCCAAAATCAGTTGCTCTAGCCCTCCTTGAGTATTATTACAATATTATGGAAAATGAGAGTTTCGGGTGTGCATATTCCAACTTTTTCAAGGAATTTCACAGTTTTTTTTGTAAGGCAGGTGGAAGACAACTGAAAAATACAGTGAAACCTCGATTATCCGAAGTCCTTGCGCTGGCAGGTTTTCATTCGGATAATTGATTGTTCGGTAAATTGATTTGACGTTAAACAAAGGAAACTGCAATGCCTATAATTGCATTAAAAAGCATGCTAACAGAGTTTTATTTCAGTTGATCACTAAAATCTGTACAAACACTGCATATTGCTTAAAAATTCATGACATTGTCTTCACCCAGGGCAGCATGCAACATGTCACGGCGGTAATATTTTTTCGGAACTGCAATAATTCCCTGATCAAGCGGCTATAACCTTGAAGTGGTGTTGTGTGGTAAAAACAAACACTTGATAGTCTGCTGATTGTGACTGGCTGCCTTTCACAGTGTGTGCCCCCGTGTTGTCAACAAGCAGAAGGGCATGTTGCTCGAATCCTTTGCTTGCCAAATGTGACCTGACAGCAGGTACAAAATCTTCATGGAACCAGGATGAGAAAAGGAGATATCTCATCCATGCCTTATTATGTGCTTTGTACTTCACGGGAAACAAGTTCTTGTCACAGTTCTTAAAGCAACGGGGATTAGCATATTGCCTAATGCAGACAAGCGGCAATTTATGAGTGCCAGTGGCATTGTCACAAGGGAAAATCGTGATTTGATCCTTCTGCGCTTTATGTCCTGACACCTGCTTTTCTGGGTGGACGCAAGTGTTTTATCTGGCAGTGCACGCCAGAACAATCCACTTTCATCTGCATTGTACAATTGCTCAGGTTCATACTTTCCTTCATGAATGATGGACTGCAGTTTTAGTCTGTAGTCTTCCACCGTGCTGTCATCCACAGACTTCTGCTCCCCAAGAACGCTGAGCTGCCTAATGCCATGACGATTGTTTGAAGCACTGTAACCAGCCCACTGATACACTGTGATCAGACTCACCAGTGTGGAGGCATTCATGGAAACTGGCAGCTTTTTCCAGTATCATCTGGCCAGATACGGGAATTCACTTTTCACGCTGCTGTGAAAACCACAAAAATACAGCTTGGTCAAGTTGCTCATCCTTTGCTGGCTTCATGGCTTTTCTTTTTAAAGCATTTGCACTGTCACTTAAGCTGATGAATTTCTCAATTGCTGGTCTTGCTTTCTTGATGTCAGACACTGTCACTATTCCAATGTTGTACTTCTGTGCAATCCTCTATTCCTTTTCACCACAATCCAGGCGCTGTAAAATCTCACTTTTCTGTTCAATTGTCACTGTGGTGCATTTTCTCTTCACAGACATGGTAAGTACAGTACCGTACAACAAACTCGATCAGTTACACCAGATACGAACTCGTAGAGGGAATGAAGACACCACTGACTTTGTCAGGCATTGTTAAATCCTTCAGTATGTCAGTTATCTTCACGTGATAAAATTATTTCAATACTACGACAATTGACTGACTAAGATTGTTGGACCAGTGTCATTAACACCTTATCTGCTGCAACACTTCCACATCATTTTTTGTGCGAGTACCTCCCTGTTTTTCTCAGTTAAACCAAAGACCCGATATTTGCACTATTGTTGGTTAAAATTATGTTAAAACTGCTACAATTGACTGATTGAGATTGTTGCAGCAGTGTCTTTAACATCTCTTTTATGCAACATTTGCAGATCTTCTTCAGAGCAGGCAATCCTCATTACTCTGTGCTACTAACAAAAGACGCAATGGCAACACCATTATAAGTAACGCCACTTTGTTATAACGGTTTCACAGGACGATCAGATTCTGTTCAGACAATCTGATTTTCGCGTAATTGGTATTTGGATAATCGGGTTTCTACTCTATATACATTTTTGTAGTATTGCTGCATTTTTATGAAATGTTTTATTGTATTTTATTCTTCGTAATAATCTAGAAAACAGTAGCAGTACCAAATAAAGAAAATACTATCAAATTATTTCAGGCTCTCTAACTAATAAACACTTGAATGTTTTATCATTCTGGACACTCTTCCTGCCATATATGATCAATTGTGATTATGCCATATATTAAGATTTTTTGCAAGACATTTTCCTTATGTTTCCATAGGAAGAAATCAAATAGAAAAATTCTCACTTAATTGCCACATAATCATTAATCATTTGGGGCCACTTAGGGTTAGGTCTTTTAATTTTTCATCCCTAGAACAGTTGCAACATCTGATTGCTACAACTTACGTTGCTTCAGAGCTGGTCCCATGTAGCCTGTCAGCCAAAATGAAACAAATATTTAATTAAACTTGGTCTGAGGACAGGTCACTGGACCGAAACATTAACGCTGATTTTGTTTCACAGATGCTGACAGACCAGCTGAGCTTTTCCAGCAATTTCTGTTTTTGTTTTTAATTATATTTGCTATGTAACATGCAAGCTGAAGGAAATTTGAAATAGAAACATTGCCATTGTTAATGAACATGGTAACTACTATTACGGTTCAAATATAGTCAAGGTTAAGGTCAAAGTCAGCTTTGATTCTACAGTCCTGAAAAGCTAGGTGAAGGAAATAATGGCCAAAAACTGGAATGGAAGTTTTAACTCTAAGTAATGAGTTAAGATCACATTTCAAACTTTATTGTAACCAATGGAAGCATTTAACACCTAACAAACTGGGACGCAATACACAAACAGGTTTTGCAGTGCAAACTAATTGTTAGACTAAAATGCATTATATCTTTTTAGCATCCTGAGTTGAGTATTATATCTTGCATTTTAACAATTGGTAACAATCAGTCCTGCTAAAGCCCCCGAAACATTTCTTCAAATTAAGTGCACCTCTTTCCATTCTCTAATAGACCTTGTATAATTCTACATTCACTCTCAAACTGCATCATCTAACAATTCTGGTTTGATTAAGAAGCCACAAGAGTGGCATAAGCTACACCAGAGACCAGCACAACTCCTGTACAGTTCCATTGTAGGTCTCAATGTTATGTTGTCTCCTATTCTTCTCAACTCTTGATGTTGGGGGCCCTCTGTTCTACCATTCAATTCCAATTTTTGGCTGATTTCTTCACAGGTGAGACATCACTACTAGGTCAGTTTACCCATTTTTTTCACAACAGTTCAGTTTGTGCTTGCCGGGATAATAAAATCAATAGCAGGCTTAATGGAGATATTTGTTCCTCACATTCCATTGAGCTGTCAAATTAACCTTTAATTTAGCTTCACCAGAATACTTCATCTCTAACATCTAAATTTAACTTCTAGTTATTATTTTTGTGTAAACATTAGGGCTAATTTTAATATGACCTGTCTGACAGAATTAAAAATCCACAACACCAGGTTATAAACCAACAGGTTTATTTGGAGGCATTAGCTTTCGGAGCACCGCTCCTTCTTCACAACCACTTGATGAAGGACCGACATTCCAAAAGCTAGTCCTTCCAAATAAACCTACTGGACTATAACCTGGTATTGTGTGATTTTTAACTTTATCCACCCCAGTCCAACACCGGCACCTCCAAGTCATGTCTTACAGAAACTAGTGATGATGAAAATATCAGCAGTGGACTTATTTACCTCACTTCCTGCTAACCACTACACTGCTTCTGGTATGTTTGTATTTGCATAATCATTCATCTGTGTTAACTGAAATGTATTTTCTTGATAAAATTCAAAACGTAAAAAAAATTGTTATCTGTTGTTTTTATCCCATCTAATTTAATGTTTTATTCAAGCTATTATTTTGATCTAAAGCTTTGAAAACATTTTGTTACAATAAAAAAGCATTCAAATATTATACATGTTAGGTAAAGGTGATGTCCCACCCCACATGCTGTGTCCCCTAGTTTGAATGTTATGAGGCAATGTTAAGATCATTCCTTTGGATAGGAGGCAGGATGGCATCAGACACCTCTCCCAATTTTTCTTTCATCTAACTTTAATGAAGATAAAATCAAGTTGGACATAAAATGGGCGGCTAACCTGAGCCATTAGTGTAGCCTTGAAGAATTTAACTAAATTGACAAGGATATGTACATAAGCACATAAAAATAGAAGAGAAGAATGAGTTACATAAAAACTGAGACAGAGTGTTGGATAATGCAAAAAAGATAGTAAAACCGTATTAGACAGGAGCGGAAGAACTATGAGAGAAAACAAAGTCAGAATTAGAATGCATGTATCTAAACACATCGTGAAAAAGGTTGCACTTTAAGTTCAAACAGTGTGGGAACATGAATGATGGAAATAACAGATAAATATCTTAAGTAGTAGAGAAAGAGTATTTAACATTCAATGATACAAAGTGGTTTTTTTGTAAAGTTTGGGATTTAAAAAGTGGCAGTATGATTAGGCAAGATATTTTAGAGTTGGAAAGATGCTATGCTTAGAGGGAACAAGGACGGAGTCCATTTGGTTGGAGTTGAGAACCAAGAAAATATAACCACATTTCAAAGATTACTCCATAGGACTCCAGGTAATGAGAGAGAGACACAGAGAAGAATATCTTAAAGGAAATGCCAAGATATGCAAAAAAAAGTGGTTAATTTGGGGGACTGTAATTACCCAAATATTAATCAGGACAATGTTAGCATAAAGGAAAATGGAAAGAAATCTTCGAAATATCTGAAATAATTTTTCAAACTATAAAAAAAGCATTTGATGCTGGACAATTTGAGATGCATTAAGTAGACCAGGCTTCAGTGGGAAAACACATGGGTAAGAGTGATTATTGTTTTAAAGATTTAGACTGGTAATGGATAGGAACTTCTAAATTGATGAGAGCTAATTATAATGTGATCAGAGAGGACCTAGCCAAGATAAAATGAAGCAAACAAATGACAGGAAACATCTTAATTGTGCAATGGGTGATCAATGAGAAAGTTCAGATAAAATCTGCTGACTCCACAGCACTACAGATGCCAGTCTCTAGCCAATTTTACACACTCCATGTGATATCAATTAATACCTGAATGAATTATATTTAGCAAAAGCTATAAGCCTTATAATATTCCACCTTATTACTGAAGATATGCTCCAGATGTAACTACTCCCCTAGCAGGCTATTCAAGTACAGAACCAAGGCTCAGTTTTTATCCCAACAAGGGCTCTCAGCTCCTGACCTCATTACAGCCATAGTTCAAACATGGAGCTGAATTTTGAGGTGAGAGTCACTGTTCTTGACAATCTTAATAACATTTTATAATTTGTGGATCAAGGAGTCCTAGTAAATTTAAGAGACTGGGAATCGGGGGAAGACTCACCACAGGTTGCAGCAATACCTAATGCGAAAGCAAGGTGTCAGTGATTATTGGGGCCAATCATCTCAGGCTCAAGGGGACATCACTGCAAGGGTTCCTCATGCCAAACCATCAACAGCTGCTTTGTTAATGGCCTTCCCTCCAATATAAGATAAGTGGGGATATTTGCTAATCATTGCAGGATGTTCAGTACCATTTTTGATTTCTCAGATATTGAAATAGTCCGCATCCAAACACAACAAGACTTGGACAATATTCAGATTTGAGTTAACAACTAGCAAATAACATTCATACCGCACTAGTATTTAGCCATGGCCAACTCCAGCCAAAGAGAACTTCAACTGTCTACCCTTGACATGCAATGATGGTACAATAGAGATGTATTAGCATAGTGGAAATATCACAAATGTGTTATTTACTTAGTGGATTTGTCATCACAAAACGAAACAAGATAAACGAGACATTTAACATTTAACATCATCAACAACACTCTCACAGGCATAAAGTTCACCAAGGAGGAAGAAACCAACAACAAACTTGCATTCCTGGATGTCACAGTCGAAAGAAAGGACAACAGAGAACAACTTCTCTTTCCAATCCTCCCACTTCCTCCAAACGAAAGGAGTAGCCATGGGCACCCAGCTATGCCTGCCTCTTCGTAGGATATGTGGAACAATCCATCTTCCGCAACTACACTGGCCCCACCCCCCACCTTTTCCTCCGCTACATCGATGACTGTATCGGCGCTGCCTCGTGCTCCCACGAGGAGGTTGAACAGTTCATCCACTTCACCAACACCTTCCACCCCGACCTCAAATTCACCTGGACAGTCTCAGATTCCTCCCTCCCCTTCCTCGACCTTTCTATTTCTATCTCAGGCGACCGAATCAACACGGACATCTACTACAAACCAACCGACTCCCACAGCTACCTGGACTACACCTCCTCCCATCCTGCCCCCTGTAAAAACGCCATCCCATTCTCCCAATTCCTTCGACTCCGCCGCATCTACTCCCAGGAGGACCAGTTCCAAAAACGCACATCCCAGATGGCCTCCTTCTTCAAGGACCGCAATTTCCCCCCTGACGTGGTCGACGATGCCCTCCACCGCATCTCTTCCACTTCCCGATCCTCCGCCCTTGAACCCCGCCCCTCCAACCGCCACCAGGACAGAACCCCACTGGTCCTCACCTACCACCCCACTAACCTCCATGTACAGCGCATCATCCGCCGCCATTTCCGCCACCTCCAAACGGACCCCACCACCAAGGATATATTTCCCTCCCCTCCCCTATCAGCATTCCGTAAAGACCACTCCCTCCGTGACTCCCTCGTCAGATCCACACCCCCCACCAACCCAACCTCCACTCCCGGCACCTTCCCCTGCAACCGCAGGAGGTGCAAGACTTGCGCCCACACCTCCCCCCTCACCTCCCTCCAAGGCCCCAAAGGAAACTTCCATATCCGCCACAGATTCACCTGTACCTCCACACATATCATCTATTGCATCATTTGCACCCGATGTGGCCTCCTCTATATTGGGGAGACGGGCCGCCTACTTGCGGAGCGTTTCAGGGAACACCTCTGGGACACCCGGACCAACCAACCCAACCACCCTGTAGCTCAACATTTCAATTCCCCCTCCCACTCCACCAAGGATATGCAGGTCTTTGGACTCCTCCATCGTCAGACCACAGCGAAACGACGGTTGGAGGAAGAACGCCTCATCTTCCGGCTAGGAACCCTCCAACCACAAGGGATGAACTCGGATTTCACCAGTTTCCTCATTTCCCCTCCCCCCAGCCTGTCTCAGTCAAATCCATCAAATTCAGCACCGCCTTCCTAACCTGCAATCTTCTTCCCGACCTCTCCGCCCCCACCCCAGTCTGACCTATCACCCTCACCTTGACCTCTTTCCACCTATCACATTTCCGACGCCCCTCCCCCAAGTCCCTCCTCCCTATCTTTTATCTTAGCCTGCTGGACCAACTTTCCTCATTCCTGAAGAAGGGCTAATGCCCGAAACGTCGATTCTCCTGTTCCCTAGATGCTGCCTGACCTGCTGCGGTTTTCCAGCAACACATTTCCATCTCTGATCTCCAGCATCTGCAGACCTCACTTTCTCAACAGAGAACTACAAACCTGCGTATACAGAAAACTGACAAACACTGACCAAATACTTAACTACACCAGCAACCATCCCAACACACACAAACGAAGCTGTATCAGAACACTACTCCAATGAGCCACCACACACTGCAGTACAGACGAACTACGCAAAACAGAGGAGAACCACCTGTACAACGTATTCAAGAAGAACGGATACTCAAAAAATACAGTGTGCAGATTCCTCAAGAACAAACCACAACAAGCAGACCAAACACAGCCAGAAACCCTAACCACCTTACCATACATCAAAGAAGTTTCAGAAATGACAGCGAGACTACTAAGACCCCTCGGAATCCTAGTAGCACACAAACCCACCAACACTCTCAAACAAAAACTAACAAACTTAAAAGACCCAGTACATCCCATGGACTAAAACCAACGTCATCTACAAAATTCCATGCAAGGACCGACACAAACACAACATAGGACAAACAGGAAGAAAGTTAGCCACCAGGATACACGAACACCAGCTAGCCACAAAAAGACATGACCCTCTCTCCCTTGTAGCCCTACACACAGATGAAAAAAGCCACCATTTCGACTGGGACAACACATCTATCCGGGACAGGCTAAGCAAAGGCATGCCAGAGAATTCCTAGAGGCCTGGCACTCCAACCACAACGCCATAAACAAACACATAGATCTAGATGCCATCTATCAACCCCTCAGAAAACGAACAGGAAATGACATCACCACAAACCCCAGGAACCCCATCCAGGAGAAAGATATAAATAGAAAGCAGGAGACAACAGCTTCGCCTCACTTGGAGGTCGCCACTGATGATGTTACCTAGCCAGGTAATGAAACGTCTGGATATCAAACCTATAACTCAGCGAGCAAACCTACACCCTAAATCTCAACCTGAGCTACAAACCTTCACAAACCTTGCAAAAGGATTATAATAAATATCACTTAAAAAAAATACCACATACCTCAGGATTATAATGGAATACTCTCCATTTTCCAAATCAAATGTGGGTCAAACAATACTAAAAAGGTTTGACACTATTCAAAACACCACATCCATCACCTTAAGCAGTCTGTCATCAATGCATAATGACAGCATTGAGATGTACTATGCAACTCATCAAGGTGATTTAGACAATACCTTCCAAAGTTGTAACCTCTACTACCTAGAAAGAAAAGGCCAGCATTTTACAGGTTCCATCTGTAGATTCTCCACTAAGCCACATACCATTCTGACTCAGAATTAAACAAAACAACCAAAGAACTGCAAGTGCTGGGAATCAGAACAAAACTTTAATTCTAAAGAAGGGTTACTGAATCCAAAACGTTAACTGTTCTTTCTCTTCACAGATGCTGCCAAACCTGCTGAGATTTTCCACCAATTTCTGCTTTTGTTTCTGACTTAGAACTATGTCTGTGCTTCACTGTCATTGGGTCAAAATCATGGAATACCCTCCTAAAAGGCCACAAAAAAAAACAATGTGCATATACCTACACTAAATGAACTGCAGCAGTTTACTAAGGTGGCCCACCACTACTATCTCAAGGTGAAAAATAAGGATCCCATGATAAATAAAAGCAAGTACATGCTTGGTACCATATCTGTGGCAAAGGTAGGGATGAAGAAGTCAGGGCTCTTTGGATGACAAAAGAGATAGAGAATATGAAGCAACAAAAACAAAAGAGGTTATCTAATGCAAGTCAGATGAAATCAATAAGCAGAAACCATTCCAAATACGAGGTTGTAAGGTAAAGGGAAAAGGAAAGTAAGTCTGGGAACAGAGACAAAATAATCAAATTGAATACAACACAAAAGAGCATGAAATAATCTACCAGTATTTAAATAGTAAATGGATAGTAATGAGGTGGGGTGTATCCTTTTGGGGACATTGAGGGTGATACATGCTTAGAAACAGAGGGCTAAATGAAAACATTTAATGAATACTTTGTATCAGGGTTTGCTAAAAAAGATAATGGTATCAAATATTGATAGCAGTGATGATGGAGGAATGGATATGATGAAAATAAATAGGCAGGATGAACTGGAAAGGTTGACTTAATATGGATTACTTGCCTGGTTCAGATAGTATGTGTCCAGGTTACTAAAGTATCAGTAATGGTGAAGAGAATGGGAAAGACTTACTATAAATTACATGTGAGCATTCAAGTTATATGAAGGAGTAGGCCATCCATTCCCTCCTGTCTGCTCTGCCTTTCAACAAGATAATGGCTGATCTGACTGCAGCCTCACCTCCACTTTCTACCTATACCTGACAACAAAGTGACTCTCATATTAGTCAAGAACCTATTGTGGACAGGTGGCCAGCAGCAGAAATGACTATGAAACTAATTAAGGGTTACAATCAAGCATGCTGAGAATTTTGGTCAAGTTTAAACTCTGACCTAGCTCAAAACTGCAGTTAGGGCGTGTTGGGACTTGTCTTGTCAGCTGTGACCTGCAGTTTCCTGTGTTGACCAAATAAGGGAGATTTTCTGGCGGTCTGCTAGACATAATAGCTCTACAATACTTTGTATGGAGCATTGAACGTGGCTGTAGATGACATGATATAAATGTCTGGGTTGTTTACCAGTGAACTCCATTGGTTGAGATTGAACATTGTGATCAGGTTTGGTCAATTCATTGGCTAAATGCCACAGACGTTTCTGGAAAATGAGCATATTTTGGGATAAATATTAGCAGAACAAAGGCGTTTGCAGGAGTGAGCCCTCAAGACCAGCTTTTGAAAAGCGCATCTCCTGAAGTTACCATTCGCGTGAACCTCCTCTGAACACGATCCAAGGCCAGTGCATCCTTCTTGAGATATGGGGCACAAAACTGCACACAATACTGCAAATATGGTCTGACCAGAGCCTTATACAGCCTCAGAATTATACCCCTGCTTTTATATTCAAGTCCTCTCAAAATAAATGCCATCATTGCATTTGCCTTCTTAACTACTTACTCAACCTGCAAGTTTATCTTGAGAGAATCCTGGACTAGAACTCCCAAGTCTCTTTGCACTTCAGACGTCTGAATTTTCTACCAATTTAGAAAATAGTCAATCCCTCTATTCTTCCTACCAAAGTACATGACTTCACATTTTCCCACATTGTACTCCACCTGCCACTTCTTTGCCCAGTCTCCTAATCTTTTGCAGTCTCCCCGTCTCCTCGATGCTGCCTGTTCCTCTACCTATCTTTGTATTGTCTGCAAACTTAGCCAGAAGCCCTTAGTTCCTTCATCTAGATCATTAATGTATAAAGTGACAAGTTGTGGTCCCAACACTGAGCCTTGCGGAACACCACTTGTTACTGGCTGTGCTCCTGAGAAGGATCCTTTTATCCCCACTCTCTGCTTTCTGCTAGACAGTCAAGCTTCTATCCATGTTAGCACCTTGCTTTCAACACAATGGGCTCTTATCCTCCTGTGCGGCAGCTTCTTTAAGATCAGGTAGATAACATCCATTGGCTCTCCTTGGTCTAACCTGCTTGTTACTTCCTCAAAAAATTATAGAAGATTTGCCAGTCATGACCTTCCCTTGATGATACCGTGCTGACCTTGCCCTATTTTATCAGACACTTAAGTACTTAGAAATCTCATCCTTCATGATGGATTCCAGGATCTTACCCATGATCAAGGTTAGGCTAACTGGTCTGTAATTTTCCTCCTTTTGCCGTACTGCCTTTTTAAACAGAGGTGTCATGTTAGTGATTTTCCAGACCTCTGGGACCCTTCCTAATTCAAGGGCTATCTGAAAGATTACAACTAACGCCCCCATTATCTTGTCAGCTATCTCCATTAGAACTCTGGGGTATAGTCCATCTGGTAACCAATCCTCTATTCATGTTAATATACTACTTCCTACACTACAAGCTCTTATGTTACTTAATAAACCTCAATGTGGCATTTTGTTAAATGTCTTCTGGAAATCAAAATACTGTATATCAACTGGTTTTCTTTTATCTACATTGCTTGTTACTCCTTCAACTGAACCAAGACATCACTACTCCTGGACAAGACCTCTTGCAGTAAAGGCTAACAAACCAACAGGCTCCCTAATAGCTTGCTGCATCTGCATGTTAACCTTCAGTAACTTATTGACAAGGACACCAAGTCCTTTTGCATATTATCACTTTCAAACCTTGCACCTTTTAAGGCATACCTATCTTTTATTCCTACCAAAGTGGATAAACTCTCATTTTTCCATGTTATATTCTATCTAATGGAGCCTTACCAGAATTGAGGTAATTTTGGAAAATTAAAACCGAAGGATCGTCTACTTCAGTAACCAGTTCTTTTAACATCCTACGATGACATCCGTTAGGGCCAGGAGGCTGTCAGATTTTAATTCTAATAATTTTGCCAAGTAGTCTTTCTCTGCTGACTGCAATTGTTTTAAGTTCCTCTGGCCTTTTTGTATTCTGATTCATTATTTCTGGGATGTTGCTTGAATCCTCTCCAGTGCAGACAGATGCAAAATCTGTTCATTTCCTATATTCCATTATTAATTCCCCAGACAGTGTCTAGAAGAATCATGCTAACACCAGCCTTTTAGTTTTTGAATATCAGTAGAAACTTATTATCTGATTTTATATTTTTAGCTAGCTCTAATTTCTCACTTCTTATTAACCTCTTAGTCATTCTTTACATTCTGTCTAATTTTCTGATTGGTCACGCTGTTTTGCAGAAATATACACTTTTTTTTGCTCAGTTTGTTACTGTCTTTAACTTCCTTATTTAGCTATGAATTACACTTCAGTCTTTCATAAGTTCTCTCTTTATTTGTATATATCTTGACTGATCTGAAACATCTCCTAAAATGTCCATAAATCTCCTTAAATGTGGGCGGCACGGTGGCACAGTGGTTCGCACTGCTGCACTCACAGTGCCAGAGACCCGGGTTCAATTCCCGCCTCAGGCGACTCTCTGTGTGGAGTTTGCACATTCTCCCTGTGCCTGCGTGGTTTCCTCTGGGTGCTCCAGTTTCCTCCCACAATCACAAAAATTAGAACTTGCTAAGTTGCCTGTAGTGTTAGGTGAAGGGGTAAATGTAGGGGAATGGGTCTGGGTGGGTTGCGCTTCAGCGGGTCGGTGTGGACTTGTTGGGCCAAAGGGCCTGTTTCCACACTGTAAGTAATCTAAAAAAAAAATCAGCCACTGTATCTCTAAAATCCTATCCATCAACCTAGTTTCTCCATTCACTTTAGCCAGGTCTGTCTTCATACTATCATAATTACTCTTATGTAAATTTAAAATGCTAGTGTTTGATCCACTCTTCTCTCCCTCATACAAAGTCCAATCATATTAAGATTACTGCTACCTAGACTCACCTTTACTGCGTAGTAATTAATGAATCAACCAATCCTGTCTCATTGCATATTATCAGATCTGGTATTGTTGCATTCTGATTACTTTAAAACACATTGTCCCAAAACTACTGATCACCTAGACAACTCTTGTCAATCTGATTCACGCAAACTATATGTCGAATAAAGTCATCCTTGATTATCACCATACCTTCTTAAAAGGCCTAATTATTTCTTCCTGTATTTCTCATTCTACAGTATAGCTCCTGTCAAGGGGGACCTATAACCCACTCCACAAGTGATTTCTGACGCTTTTAATTCCTAACCTTTGGTCAAACTGATTCCATATTTTGACCACTGGATGTGAGATAATCCATTCTATGCTACCTTTAGTTAACGGAGCTACCCCTCTACCTCTTCCTAGCTTCCTTTCTTCCTAATGTCACATATCTTTGAATAGTAAGGTCCCAGGCTTTGACATCGAATGGCCATGTTTTTGTAATGGCTATCAGATCATACATACTTATTATTAGTTAGGATGTCAGTTCATCTGTTCTGTCATAAAAACTACGTGCATTCAAACATGGAATGTTAAGTTCTGTCGTAGAGTCATAGAGCCTTTTTACTATTTTCGTGATCTCTAGTTATATTTCCTGTTGAACATTTGAGTTTGCATTCTATCCCTTCCTGTCACACTCTGAACACCATTTCCTTTAGGCCCTCTTGCCTTGTCCTCTCTATTTATCAAATATTCCCAAACTTGATTTCACACTCCTACTATTTACTTATATTTAAAGCACCCTTTACCTCCCTAGTTGTAAGATTCACTAGAAAACTAGTCCTAACAAATGAACTGAAAGAACTGTGGATGCTGTGAATCAGAAACAAAAACAAATTGTTGGAAGAGTTCAGCATCTGTGGAGAAAAATCAGAGTTAATGTTTAGGGTTGAGTGACCCTTCTTCAGACCATAGGATATGGAAGTTCTGAGGAAGGGTCACTCAACCTGAAACATTAACTCTGATTTCTCTCTACAGATGCTGCCAGACCTGCTGAGGTTTTCTAGCAATTTCTGTTTTTGTTCTGGTCTTAACACAAATCAGGTGAAGACCATCCAAACAGTACAGCTCCAAGTTTTCCCAGTACTGGTGCCTGCGCACCATGAATCAAAACCTAGTTCTCACACACCAATCTTTAAGCCAA
This sequence comes from Chiloscyllium plagiosum, assembly GCF_037043375.1. Lineage (NCBI taxonomy): Eukaryota > Metazoa > Chordata > Chondrichthyes > Orectolobiformes > Hemiscylliidae > Chiloscyllium > Chiloscyllium plagiosum. The sequence goes on along the minus strand of NW_028270161.1, from coordinate 27,814,141 downwards.
GTATTCACCTATCTAATCTGGCACTCACCTTTTGCCTATATACTCATGGCTCAGGTAATAATATACAGATTGTTATCTTTGAGGGTCTGCTTTAAAATTTTGAAATTTGCTCAAACCCTTAGCTGCTCAAACCCTCAAACCCTAGTTTTGACTACGCTATTGCAAGTTCCCCTCCAACCCAGCACAAATGTCCCAATCCCTGGTATCGGGCAGGCAACAAAGGCATTTGGACTCTCACTCTTGGCTGTAAAGAACATTTCATATCTCCCAATTATGGTACCTCTACTCATTAATTCTCACAGTTTGAATGGTATCCTGTACTATAGTGCCATGAACAGTTTGCTCATCTACCTGAGACAGCAAGAATTTCACACCGTATTAGACATTTGCTTCATGACCATTCTTGCTTGACTCAAAGTTACACTCTCCTATCCCTGGTCACTGAACAAATTAGAAGACCTTATTTTAATGGAGTGCAACTGCTTGGAATGAATGTCTAATAATCTGCTTCCCACCTGATGTATCACAGTACCTGCAGTTCATAAACTCTGAGCCAAAGCTCCTCAAGCCACAAACATTTCTTAGAGATGTGTATGCCATGGGACATACAGTATTTACCAATAAGTTATGTAGACATTTTTAAAAAAGTGAACAAAATACTCAGCAAATAAGCACTTGCATATTTCCTTTTAATGTCCCTTTATATCATTCTCTGCAGCTTTTCAACTCCTGCTCTCCTGGAGGCTGATAGAGTTAGAAAAAGAAAACAGCACCTCTGTGCCCTCATTTCACCAAACTAGAGCTTCACTCAACTAAAGCTACATTCCCTCACCCAACTGCTATCTATCTAAGAAATTTTTTAATGAACCTGTTCAGAGACATTATTTTAAATGTCTGGAGCAGGTGTGACTTGAAGTCAGGCTTTATAGCCCGAGATAGGAATATTATCACTCCACCACAAGAGGAACACTCCCGCCTCACACACACAATCTCATTATCCATACTCTATAACAAGGTGCACTCCAACCTCTTTTGTTCATATATCTTTTGTCGGTATGTTTAATCGACCTGTCATGACACTCCATTGAGGAAGGTGGGCCTGAATCCAGGTCTTCTGGCCCAGAGGTGGGCACACAAAACTACTGCCCCAAAAGAGCCTTCCTTCTTCACTTACATTAACAGAAACTCAGAAGAGCTCTTTTGCAGTTACTGAAACAAGATCATACCAGTTAATAAATTAGTAATGGCATTATCTTGGGTACCAAGGTACCTAGGTACAAAAAAAAACTTAGGTACAAAGTAGTAAGAGAAATAAGAGTTAAAAAGTTAAGCATTATTTCACAGAATAAGTAGAAAAATAAAGAAAAAGATAATGGTTAACACTATAGTACATTTCTATGACTCTGATTCTATGACTAAAGTCTTTAGTAATTTAAACTAGGAAAATAAAGTTCAACAATTAAAAGTTCAACAGCCTTTGATGAGTCCTCCGCTTATCTCATTCTACAGGAGACCTCAGCTGTCTGTTCTTGACCCCACTGCCACAGATATTGTCACTGCTGCTGAAACCGCTGCCTCTCTGATCTGCCCTGGTGCCTTGAGAATATGCCCAGGCAGAATCCACTTGTACACCGAGATAACGTCATGAGCTGCTAAGAGACCAGGTTGAGAGCTGCTCAGAGACCAGACTAAGACCTGCCATGAGGGATGTTAACACCAAAAGGGAGAAAAGCACCAAAAAGGAGGATAACACGAGTAAAAAGGGGAAAAAAAGAAGGAAACAATAAATAAATAGAAGGAGCAGAGGAGCTCCAGTTGGAGAATCCTATACTGCTGACACCTTGACCTTAGACATGAAGCTGGTGACAAAGGATCTTTAGCAATGTCTTTTGAAATTCATATCCAAGAAAAGGTATAACGACATTCCCAGTCATCATAGATCAGTTTAATATTAATGGTGGTACGGTTTTAGAAACAATAATCAAAGGGGGAAATCACCACATACCTGAATAGGTTTCAGTTAATGAAAGGAAATTCAGGATTTGTAAAAGCAGATGGTACTTGAATAAACTAAATTACCTTTGATGAAACAGTAATTAAGGTTGACAAGGAAAATGGGATCAATCATATCTAGGTGGATTTTCGCAAAGTTTTTGCTAAAGCAACATACAGACAGCTGGTTAACAAAATTGAGGCTCTCACAATAGGAGTGCCAGTTTCAGCTTGGATATAAAAAAACAAGTTTAAGGCTGGATGTCTGGTCAGTATGGACAAATTGGGCCGATGGGTTTGTTTCTGTGCAGTACATCTCTGTGACTCTATGAAAGAGTTATTAGAGAGGAGTGCTTTAAGCACACCCACTATGATGATGTCATGTGGACTTTGGGCAAAACAGCACAACAACCTAAAGGACTGAGGCCTAACATCTAGGAGAAAGTGAGGACTGCAGATGCTGGAGATCAGAGCTTAAAAACGTGTTGCTGGAAAAGCGCAGCAGGTCAGGCAGCATCAAAGGAACTGAAGAATCGATGTTTCGGGCATAAGTCCTTCTTCAGGAAGAAGAAGGGCTTATGCCCGAAACGTCGATTCTCCTGTTCCTTTGATGCTGCCTGACCTGCTGCGCTTTTCCAGCAACACATTTTTAGGCCTAACATCTAGCCTTTCTTAAACTTTCTGCAAAAATGTCTGTTGTAGTGATTGGAACATAGATGGCCAGGGGATCTTGTTGAGTATGATATCACTGTTTGGGGTTGTTAATTTGGGCTGACCAAGGAGCCCTCGCTGATAGTTATAAGTCTGAGTCTCAGAGAGTCTTCTATTCTATGGGCTGGTTCTGAGCTGGCTGGTCAGAATCCATGTATTATGCATTTACAAATAAAGCTTGACTTGATGACAGCAGACTGGCCTTTGTGCAGTTATTTCAGTGGCAACAAGAGAAAACAGTATGCTTTTGAAGAAACTTTGTTTGCAACAGTCATCTTTGAATTCGGGCAAGCATTTCTGGCATAATGGAAAGCTTGACTCATTGGATCCTGCCATCGAAGATTGGGCCCAGTATGTTGAAAGAAAGCATTATTTATTCAGGCAAATGTCATTGGGACAGATGAAAAGCAACGAGAACTTTCATCCTTAACTAGCTACACAGCTGTCATTGTGAAGTGCTCACCAGATTGCGGTCCCATACTTTCTAAGTCTAATGATCCCAATGAGGTGTCAGTATTTGAGCTGGTGGGGAAGTTGGAGGTCTGCGGGAGGCAGCATCACCAATGCTTTTTCTGAGGCCTTGGTAATCTCGTCCTCAAAGACCAAAGAGATGGCTTCTAGGGGAGCCAGTTTCACTGACAAGGTGGTGGACATCATGCTGGTAACTGGAAGGCGAAAGAGAGAGAGAGAAGACATCATGGCCAGTGGTTAGACATGATGTGCAATGAATGAGTCTGATAGCAGGGTTGATGGGAAAGTTGCTGTGGAATGAAGACTGGTAAATACTTATTTCGCAAGGCATAGATGTTGCAGCATCTCTGCAGAGGTAGAACCTGTCTTCTCCTGTGAGGACCAGGATTCTCTACTTGTATCAGCTCAGAAGCCTAATGTCAGCCACCCATTTGTCAATACAGATAGAGAACAAATAATTTCTTTGGTAATCTGGGAGGCACAAGTCGCAGCCCTAAAACCATTCAGTAACCCTCAGCAGAATGATGTACCACTGGTTGGATGTGAGTGAAGGTGTCAAGCAGAATCCAAGAGAGGCTGCAATAACAGTTGCTTGGGAGATAGTGCAGTCCAGCCACAGATATCCTTGTCAAAAGGAGACCCAGAACATTAGAAAATGAATACTCCAATTGAAGATGCACCAACATTCTATTTTAAACCTCCAAGCTTTAACTCAGCTGAACGAGGGCTATAAGTGTTGATCAACAGTAAGTTTCCTTGTCCATGCTTGACCCAATGCCATGAGATTTTATGGAATCCAGAGTGAATGCCAAGGACTCCTATGAATATCCTCTCTTAACAGTAATTATAATGTTTCTGATGGGTCAGTTTTGCTAGTGGATGGTGATGGACGAGACTGGAATATGGATGACAGGCATCTGCGAATATGGTAATGACCAGCTGTTGCTTGACTGGTCTGTAGGAAAGTTCTGCTAATTTTGGTACAAGCCTGGATGCTCTTCAAAAGGATTTTACAAAGCATTTTAGTGACCAGGATATACATCTGGTTTTATTGTTATTATTTTTTTCTTTAATTAACTGATCTAACCAATTGGCTTACTAGCCATTTCAGAGGTCAGTTAAGTGTCAGCCACATTTTTATGATTCTGGTACAGAGTTGGCAAACTATAGACTGTAGATCATATTTGACAAGGGAGATTTTAACCTCAAGCTACATTGTGTCCAAAACAACCTACCAGGCATCTGGGGCTCCAGTAAATATTCTAAGGAGCAAGAATCAGAAAATTTAAGAGGGGAATAAACTCAGATTAACTGTTTTTATCTATATAGACTGCCTTTTAATGAATGACTGGCTACGAAAAGTAGTTGAAAGTAAAGTAAAGGCTGGTGGCTAGCCGTAAATATCTAGTGAACTGGGAGTAGTGTATACCTGCCATGATAAGAATCGAAACACATTAAGAAACACTGAGAGCAATACAAAGAGTTAAGATACAAGTCACCCTTTGATTTTGTCCTGATTTCTACTGACTGTGTATTAAATACTTAAACAGATGCACTGAAGTGCTTTAAAGTGCCAGTGTGTCTTACATAGGATTACATTGCCATATGCAGCAAAGAAACAGGTCATCCAGCTCAAACAGTTCATTCCAATGTTTACATTCCACTCCAGAACTTTTCCATGTTCCTTATCTACATCGACCACCAAAGCTATTTATTCTCTTCCCCATTAAATGTTCTATTGTCCCCTTAAATACATCCATAGGGTATGGTTCAGTTAGTAGCATTGTTACCTATGAGCCAGAAGTTTGTGGGTGCAAACTCCAAGTTTGACACTACAGTGAAGCGATGAAATGCTGCACTCAGATATATTTTGAATGAGACGTTAAGGACCCATCTGCCCCCTCAACTGCAAGTGGAAAATCCCATGGCACTATTTCAAACCATAGAGGGCTTCTATCTGGCTAATACCAGTAAAACAAAATTATTTAAACATGATCTGATTGCTACCAGGTTGTTATTTTGTGAGGAACTTGATGTAGAAATCAACTCGTACACATTTCCTTCATTATAATAGTGACTACACTATTTAAAAACTGCTTTATTTAAATAAAGCATTTTGAGAATTCTGCAGTCATAAAAGACACTGTGTAAGCGCAGGTCTCTCTTTATGTAGATGGGACCTCTTCTTCAAGAATGAGCAAAATCTAATACACGTGGATTAAACTGACAAATATACTCACTGATGCTTTTGAAAGTTGCCCAACCAATGTTGCTGAATCCACGAAGACTCAATTGAATAACAAAAGGACGAAAACTCCGCAAAAGATTTGCTATGTCATTGTCTTCAATCTGTTTTCTTACTGGTGAGAAGTTAATCTGAAATGAAAGGTTTCAGAATTAAGACACAGTAAAGCATCATGTAGACAGCATGGCTCCTTCATGATGTGACTTTTACAAGTTCAAAGCTTTTTTGCAAAAAGGGATAATGTATATTTTGATTTCACAGTCTTGTGTTTCATTTAACACCTCTACAGATTCATCAAGTCTTGTTTAAATAGGGAATCCCCATAGTGCCATGAAACATTGACAGCTCAATTTATATCCATTTATTACAAATGGAATTTTGATGTTCCTGTATTTAGAAAGAAAAAGAGAAACTGTCTTTTTTCAGTCCTCCCTATATTAGCTCTAGCTCAATCAAAACTCTGCTGCATATATCCTAACGCACTCTCAGTTCCAAACTTCTAACATCCTAGGTTCATTCGTTGGCAATCCCCGTGTGCAATGAGGATGGCCAAATGGATCTCATCGAAGTGAGATTAGGGTTGTTAACCTGGGCCAATCAGGGAGCCCTGGCTGACAGATATAAATAGGAGATCTATTTTGATTTAGTCCCTACCCTCCCCTTCACTGTTTTTGATCACACAGCACTGTCCTTTGATGTGAAGGGCAGTGTTTGTCACTGGCCACCCGGGTGTTTTCCTATCTTCCTGGTGGTGGAAATTGAATAAAAGATTGGTGCACTTTGTGTCTTTCACTGTGTCTCCCACCCGCACACACACACCATGGGTGCTGGGGATAAAATAAGCACTACCGCACTTAGGTGGTAGTGTGGGGGTTAATGAGAAGAAAAAAAAAAAAAAAAAACCAGGAGAAAGGGCAGTGCTTGTCACAAAAAAAAAATAAATAGGAGATCTATTTTGATTTAGTCCCTACCCTCCCCTTCACTGTTTTTGATCACACAGCACTGTCCTTTGATGTGAAGGGCAGCGTTTGTCACTGGCCACCTGGGTGTTTTCCTATCTTCCCGGTGGTGGAAATTGAATAAAGATTTGTGCATTTTGTGTCTTTCACTGTATCTCACACCTGCACACACACACACCATGGGTGCTGGAGATAAAATAAGCACTACCGCACTTAGGCGGTAGTGTGGGGGTAAAGAAAAGAAAAAAAAAAGAACAGGAGTGTCCTCCCAAAAAAAAATAAAAAAAATAAAAAAATAAATAAATAAATAAACAGGAGATCTATTTTGATTTAGTCCCTACCCTCCCCTTCACTGTTTTGATCACACAGCACTGCCCTTTGATGTGAATGGCAGTGCTTGTCACTGGCCACCCGGGTGTTTTCCTATCTTCCTGGTGGTGGAATTTGAATAAAGATTCGTGCACTTTGTGTCTTTCACTGTGTCTCCCACCTGCACACACACACCATGGGTGCTGGGGATAAAATAAGCATACCGCACTTAGGTGGTAGTGTGGGGGTTAATAAAAAAAAAGAAAAAAAATACCTGGAGAGTAAAAAGAAAAAAAAAGAAAAAAAAACCTGGACAGTGCAAAAAAAACCAGGAGTGTCCCCAGTGGAGGGCTCTCTACGCGGGAGTCCTCCCCCTTTCTCTCGGGGATCTGGGGTGGAGGAAAAAAGAAAACAAAAAATAAAAATAAACAGGAGATCTATTTTGATTTAGTCCCTACCCTCCCCTTCACTGTTTTGATCACACAGCACTGCCCTTTGATGTGAACGGCAGTGCTTGTCACTGGCCACCCGGGTGTTTTCCTATCTTCCTGGTGGTGGAATTTGAATAAAGATTCGTGCACTTTGTGTCTTTCACTGTGTCTCACACCTGCACACAAACACCATGGAAAGAAAAAAAAAATAAACAGGAGATCTATTTTGATTTAGTCCCAACCTCCCCTTCACTGTTTTGATCACACAGCACTGCCCTTTGATGTGAAGGGCAGTGTTTGTCACTGGCCACCCGGGTGTTTTCCTGTCTTCCTGGTGGTGGAATTTGAATAAAGATTTGTGCACTTTGTGTCTTTCACTGTGTCTCACACCTGCACACACACACCATGGGTGCTGGGGGAAAAAAATAAGCACTACCGCACTTAGGTGGTAGTGTGGGGGAAAAATAAAAAAAAGAAAAAAAAGAAAAAAGAAAAAAAATAAACAGGAGATCTATTTTGATTTTGTCCCTACCCTCCCCTTCACTGTTTTGATCACACAGCACTGTCCTTTGAGGTGAAGGGCAGTGTTTGTCACTGGCCACCCGGGTGTTTTCCTATCTTCCTGGTGGTGGAAATTGAATAAAGATTCGTGCACTTTGTGTCTTTCACTGTGTCTCACACCTGCACACACACACCATGGGTAAAAATAAATAAATAAATAAATATACAGGATTGTCACCAACACCTTGGAGTTGTTCAGGGAGAGGTGGGCGCCGCAGGGAGTGGAGTGCATCATTTCTCCCTCCAACTCTCTTTTTGAAAAGAAAAAAAAATAAATAAACAGGAGATCTATTTTGATTTAATCCCTACCCTCCCCTTCACTGTTTTGATCACACAGCACTGCCCTTTGATGTGAAGGGCAGTGTTTGTCACTGGCCACCCGGGTGTTTTCCTGTCTTCCTGGTGGTGGAATTTGAATAAAGATTTGTGCTCTTTGTGTCTTTCACTGTGTCTCAGACCTGCACACACACACCATGGGAAAAGAAAAAAAAGAAAAAAAAGAAAAAAAAAGAAAAGAGAAAAAGTAAAAAAAAAATACAAAATAAACAGAAGATCTATTTTGATTTAGTCCCTACCCTCCCCTTCACTGTTTTTGATCACACAGCACTGCCCTTTGATGTGAAGGGCAGTGTTTGTCACTGGCCACCCGGGTGTTTTCCTATCTTCCTGGTGGTGGAATTTGAATAAAGATTTGTACACTAGAGAAAAAAAACAGGAGATCTATTTTGATTTAGTCCCTACCCTCCCCTTCACTGTTTTTGATCACACAACACTGCCCTTTGATGTGAAGGGCAGTGTTTGTCACTGGCCACCCGGGTGTTTTCCTATCTTCCTGGTGGTGGAAATTGAATAAAGATTCGTGCACCTTGTGTCTTTCACTGTGTCTCACACCTGCACACACACACACCATGGGTGCTGGGGAAAAAAATAAGCACTACCGCACTTAGGTGGTAGTGTGGGGTTTAATAAAAAATAAAAATAAATAAATAAACAGGAGATCAATTTTTATTTAGTCCCTACTCTCCCCTTCACTGTTTTGATCACACAGCACTGCCCTTTGATGTGAAGGGCAGTGTTTGTCATTGGCCACCCGGGTGTTTTCCTATCTTCAAAAGAAAGAAAAAATAAATAAATAAACAGGAGATCTATTTTGATTTAGTCCCTACCCTCCCCTTCACTGTTTTGATCACACAGCACTGCCCTTTGATGTGAAGGACAGTGTTTGTCACTGGCCACCCGGGTGTTTTCCTATCTTCCTGGTGGTGGAATTTGAATAAAGATTCGTGCACTTTGTGTCTCTCACTATGTCTCACACCTACACACACACACCATGGGTGCAAGGGAAAAATAAGCACTACCGCAGTTAGGCGGTAGTGTGGGGGTTAAAATTTTTTAAAAAACAGGAGATCTATTTTGATTTAGTCCCTACCGTTCCCTTCACTGTTTTGATCACACAGCACTGCCCTTTGATGTGAAGGGCAGTGTTTGTCACTGGCCACCCAGGTGTTTTCCTATCTTCCTGGTGGTGGAATTTGAATAAAGATTCGTGCATGTTGTGTGTTTCACTGTGTCTCACACCTGCGCACACACACCATGGGTGCTGGGGATAAAATAAGCTCTACCGCACTTAGGTGGTAGTGTGGGGGTTAATATATAAAAAAAAACAAAAAAAAGAGAAAAAAAATAAACAGGAGATTAAAAATAAGCACTACCGCAGTTAGACGGTAGTGTGGGGGCAAACAAGTAGAAAAAAAGAAAAAAGAAAGAAAAAATAAACAGGAGATTCAAAGACTCTCCTCTCTCTAGGGACTGGCTCTGAGCTGGCTGGGCAGAGTCAATGTATTGTGCACACGTAAATAAAGGGTGACAATGATGGGACACAAACCTCTGAGCAGTTACATAAGTGGCAATGAGAGAAAACAATTCGCTCCTGAAGAAGATTTGCTCGCAGCAGTCTTTGAGTTGGGTAAGCATTTCTGGCATTATGGCTGTAAATGTGTTGCTGGAAAAGTGCAGCAGGTCAGGCAGCATCCAAGGAACAGGAGAATCGACGTTTCAGGAAGAAGGGCTTATGCCCGAAACGACAATTCTCCTGTTCCTTGGATGCTGCCTGACCTGCTGCGCTTTTCCAGCACACATTTTCAGCTCTGATCTCCAGCATTTGCAGTCCTCACTTTCTCCTAGAAGATTTCTGGCATTATGCCTTTATTTGGGAAGCATGACACATTCAAACCCGCCATTGAAGACTGGACCCAGTAGATGGGAAGAATGCATTTTTTTCTGGCCAAATAACATTGGGGAAGATGGAATGCAACGAGTAATCATTCTGACTGCTTGTGGACCCACAATATTTTTGGTTATTGGGAGACTTACATTCCCTGAGGCACTAGATACTAAAACCTTTCAAGTGTTGGTGGATTTAGTTAAGGAATGTTACGACTCCAGTTCTGAGACGTTATCGCTTGTATTTGGCAGTTCCTACACTTCTCCATCTCTCTCTTCCTTTAGGACCTCTTTGTCCAAGTTTTTGACCAGCCATCCTAATATCACCTTATATGGCTTGATGTCAATACTTGTTTGATACTCATCGTGACTTGGGTTTTATCACTTCATTGAAAGTATTACGTAAATGCAAGTTGTTGCTGTAAAATTTCCAATCAAGTATGATCTGGGGACTGGGATCAGCAATTTATCTGAATAGCATTCCTTTTCTTTTCTTTACTATAACCTTTTATTATTTCACTCACTGAAACAGGTCCATTCTGACTTTTAATTCTGATTACCATAGCATAGCACAATGTGTTATTTACTAAAAAGGAGGGGAATTGTTGAATAACCGATGCTTAGAAACAAATTGGGAGATATTTAGTAGTAGGAATATTAAATTTTTGGGGTATAGTGTCTGCTTTGAGGACTCTAAGTCAGAGAAACAAATATTATGAAGATTAAAAATCTTTCTAGACTATCTCTTAGGGTGAAAGTGATGGCCTTATGGGATTATCATTAGACTATTAATCCAGAGAATTAGGTAATTTTCTGGGGACACACGTTTAATGCTGGCCATAGCAGATGGTATAAATTGAATTCAATAAAAATGTGGAATTAAGAGTCTAATATAAGTGCCGATTGTCAAGAAAAACCTACCTGGCTCATTAATGTCCTTCAAGGAAGGAAACTGCTGTCCCTACCAAGTCTGGCCTAGATGAAACATTAGATCCACAGCAGTGTGGTTGATTCTTACCTGCCCTGGGTAATGTTGGTAAAGCCAGCAATGCTGTCAAGCTATGAATTAATATGTAAACAAAATCTCCTAACCTTAACATGCCTGTATTTTTCCATTTCCTCTGCCAAACATCTTCATGACTATATGAGCAAAACTGCAAGTTTATAGCCAATTAGGACAACACTGTTCTAGAAGCTCAAACTCAGCCCGAACTCAGTAAAAATAATCCATATTCATCTGTCAAATATTTTTTATTACAAAAGGGAAAACTTCTAATCTTTTAGTTAATGCTAGACTTCAAGCCAGATGAAAGAACCCACGGGTGTCATTTTGACATTGTGCAATAGTGTAAAGTGGGTAAAATTGAATTGTAGGCCTGTTTTAGATTACTTACAGTGTGGAAACAGGCCCTTCGGCCCAACAAGTCCACACCGCCCCACCGAAACGCAACCCACCCATAACCCTACATTTACCCCTTACCTAACACTACGGGCAATTTAGCATGGCCAATTCACCTGACCTGCACATCTTTGGACAGTGGGAGGAAACCGGAGCACCCGGAGGAAACCCACGCAGACACGGGGAGAACGTGCAAACTCCACACAGTCAGTCGCCTGAGGCGGGAATTGAACCCGGGTCTCTGGCGCTGTGAGGCAGCAGTGCTAACCACTGTGCCACCGTGCCGCCCACATTTGTCTATTTCAATTTCCATTGAATCTAATCAGTGACCAAAATACTATGAGAAACAAAAACAGAAGTTGTTGGAAAAACTCAGCAGGTCAGGCAGCATCTGTGGATAGAAATCAGAATTAACATTTCAGGTCCAGTGACCTTCTTTAGTTCTGATAGTAGCTCGGAAAGGTTGGTATTTATGCAGAAGATGAGGTGTGGGAGGGTGACAGTAAATGAGAGGTGGAGATAGTACCCAAAGAGACAGCAAAACAGTTGGACAGATTAAGGAGTGGGTAAAGGTCTTTCCGAGGGAATGAATAGCTTCTAATGGGGACTTTTAGTAGTTGACAATGGATTTTGTGTGGCAGCAAAGCCTGGTGTATGGGGTTGTATTATGACATGGGAGAAGGTGCCTCAAGCCCTAAGATTATTGAACTCAATACTAAGTCCCAAGTGGAAAATGAGGTGCTGTTCTTCCAGCTTGCACTGAGCTTTACTGGAATATGCAGCTCGTCTGAGTCTGGTGTTGGCTGGGGAACACGGTGGTGTTTTGAAGTGATACGCAATTAGAAGTTCATGGTCTGTTTTTCAGACAGGGTGTAGGTGTTCTGCAAAGTGATCACTAAATCTGTGCTTCTTTTCCCCAATGTAGAGAAAACCATATTGTGAGCAGCGAATAATGTAGACTAGATTTGTTGAAATACAGGCAAAACTTTACTTCACCTGGAAGGAGTATTTGGGGCTTTTGATAGTGAGGAGGGAGGAAGTAAATGGGCAGGTGTTACATATTTTGTAATTGCAAGGTCAGGTGCCGCAGGGATATGGGGACATGTCGAGTGAAGGAGGACTGGACCAGGGAACAGTCTCTGCGGAAAGCTGACAAGAGGGGAGGGAAATATGTGTCGTGGTGGCATCTGAAATCTTAACTCTGCTTTTTCTCCTCAGATGCTGCCAGATTAGCTGAGACTTTCCAGCAATTTCTGTTTTGTTTACTGATTTCCAGCATCTGCAGTTTTTTCAGCACTTTGCTAATCAATCTGCTATCATCTTACACTCAGGTTACAAACTGAAGTCCTGTTGGTCTGTTTCCGCTGTCCAGGTGAATGTTAAAGATCAGATACTTCTTTTGAAAGAAAAGTGAGTTCTTACAGTCTCCTGCTCAATATTCCTTTATTAACTCATCTGGCACATAGTACAGATTGATTGATTATTCATCTGATTTTCTGACACAGAATGCACACATTTTCTTATATTGCAATATTCATTCTATTTCAAAAATTTGTTACATCAGGCCCTTTGGAGTGTTTTGATATGATAGATAGTCTACACGTGAAAAATTTCTTTTTTCACTCAAAGTAAATGGATGTCACTGAGTGAGCCAGCATTTATTGACCATCCTTAATTACACTTGAGAAGGTGGTGGTGAGCTGCCTTCTTGAACTGCTCCAGTCCATTTGGCGTAGGTACATACCACAATACCATCAGGGAGTGAGTTCCAGGATTTTGACCCAGTGTTACTAGATGAAAGGCAATATATTTCTAAGTCTGCAGGGTGAGTGCCTTGGAGGGGAACTTGCAGTATTGGTATTCTTGTACACAGTATTTGCTGCTTTTGTCCTTCTAAATGATAGTGGTCCTGGGCTTGGCTAGTGGTTTTAAAATCACCTTGAAGCATTTGCAGAAACAGTACCAACAGAAGTTATCAAACTAGCTGCAAGTAATTCCAACAGCCAAGGCAAATAACAGTAACTTCCATTTAGAAAAAGGGTTATTGGACCGAAAATGTTAACTCTGATTTTAGATTAGATTACCTACAATGTGGAAACAGGCCCTTCAACCCACACTAACTCTCCAAAGAGTAACCCACCCAGACCCATTCCCTCTGACTATAATGCACCTAACATTATGGGCAATTTAGCATGGCCAATTCACCTGACCAGCACATCTTTGGATTGTGGGAGGAAACCGGTGCACCCGGAGGAAACCCATGCAGACACAGGAAGAATGTGCAAACTCCACACAGTCACCTGAGGCTGGAATCGAACCTGGTGCTGTGAGGCAGCAGTGCTAACCACTAAGCCACCATGTCCTCCACAGAAGCTATCAGAGTAGTTGAGATATTTCAGCAATTTCTTTTTCTGTTTCAGATTTCCAGCATCCACAGTTCTTTCAGTTCTTTTTCAACTAACAGCATTGCCCTGTTAAGTGGGAGATCCCAATAGACTGAGGACTTCCCAAGCTGTTCCAACTTCAAGTTTATTTAAGCAACTTCTTAGAAATTTGGTGACAAGCCTTAGCTTTACAAGGTCCTCCACTTTCTTCATTAATGGAAGTAGGCCTGTCTTGAGATAGACAGAGACCATAAGCCAAACATTCCGTAACCAGACTTTCAACTCATGGAACACAGAACATAGAAGAGTACAGCACAGGAATGGGCACTTCAGCCCACAATGTTGTGCCAAGCATGACACCAAATTAAACTAATCCCCATTGCTTGCCTTTGGTCCATATCCCTCCATTCCTTGCATATTCATGTGCTTGTCTAAAGTACCTTAAATGCTCCTATTGTATCTGCCTTCAGCACCACCCTAGCAGTGTGCTCCAGACTCCTATCACTGTGTAAAAAAAATGCCCCTCACATCTCCTTTGAACTTCCCCTCTAACCTTAAATGCATGCCCCCTCATATTAGACAATTCAACTCTGGGAAAAAGATTCTGACCGTCAACCCTATCTACGCATCTCATAATTTTATAGGCTTCAGCCAATTCTTCCTTCAACCTCAAGTGCTCATAGCTCATACACTCTAATGCAAGCAGCATCCTGTTAAACTTTGTCTGCACCCTCTCCAAAGCTTTCAAATCTTTCCTGTAATGTGTGGTCAGAATTGAATGCAATACCCTAAATATGGCCTAACCAATATCTTATAAAGCTGCAACATGGCGTTTTGACTCTTGTACTCAATTCCCCAACGAATAAAGGCAAGCATGCCATGCACCTTTACCACCTTACTAAAATCCATGTAGACATGTTCACTGCTCTACCCTCATTGATCACCTTGTTGAAAAATTCAATGAAGTTAGTAAGACATGAACTGCCCGCACAAAGCCATGCTGACAGTCTCTAATTAGGCCGTGCTTTTCCAAAGGCACATAAACCCTAGCCCTAAGAATCCTCTTCAATAGTTTCCCAACCACCAATGTGAAACTCACCAGTCTACATTTTCCTGGATCATCCTCATTTTCCTTCTTAAACAGAAGAACAACATTAGCTACTTACCAGTCCTTTGGGACCTCTCCAGTGGCTAGCAAGAATACAAGGATCTTGGTCAAAGCCCCAGCAATCTCCTCTCTTGCCTCTCTCAATAACCTGGGTAGATACCATCAGGCCCTGGGCACTTAGCTACCTTAAAGGTCCTCAAGAGACCCAACTACACTTCTTTCTTGATATTAAAGTGCCCTAGCATATTTGCATGCTCCACACAAACCTCACCATCTTCCATATCCTTCTCCTGGGTGAATACTGACACAAACTACTCATTTAGGATCTTAACGACATGCTCTTTCTCCAAGCACAAGTTCTCCTCTTTATCCTTGAGTGCTCCTAGCTTCTCTATTGTTATCCTCTTGTTTTTAATTTATGTATAGAATGCTTTCAAATTCTCTTTAACCCTACTTGCCCAGGTCTTTTCCTGGCCCCTTTTTGCTCTCCTAATTCCTGCTTGAGTACTTTCCTGCTTTCTTTATATTCTCCATGGGCCCTGTCCAATTTTAGCTTCCTAAACATTACATATGCTACTTTTTTTCCTTTGGACTAAATCCAAAGCCTCCCTCATTATCCAAGGGTCCCTTACCTTGCCATCATTGTCCTTTCTCTCGACTGAAACATGACGGGCCTGAACTTTGATTAGCAGATCTTTAAACACTCCTACATGCCAAATATGGACTTGCCAGTAATAGCTTCTCCTAATTAACACTCCCTAGCTCCTGTCTAATACTGACGTACTTTATCCTCCTCTAGTTTAGCATCTTCTTGCAAGGTCCTGACTTATCCTTATTCATAACTACCTTAAAACTCAAGGCGTTGTGATCACTGTTTCCAAAATGCTCTCTCACTGAAAGATCAGTCACCAGGCCAGGCTCATTAGCCAACATAAGTCCAGTATGGCCCCTCCTCTAGTTGGACTATCCACCTACTCTTTCAAGAAACCCTCTTGGATGCACTTAACAAATTCAGTCCAAGCCTTTTGCTCTAAGGGAGTCCCAGTGAAAATTGGGGAAGTTAAAGTCATCCATTACAACAACCCTGTTGATTTTGCATTTTTCCATAATCTGCCTACATATTTGTTCCTCAAACGTCACAGTGGCTGTTGGGGGACTACAGTATAACCCTGTCGGAGTGATTGCACCCATCTTATTTTTGAGCTCTTCCTTATTGCCTCAGATAATGAGCAATCCAGTACGTCCTCTCTGAGTGCAAATATGACATTCTCCCTGTTTAGTAATACAACTCCCCTACCTCTTTTACCTTCCTCTCTATCTCATCTAAAACAATGAAACCCTGGAACATTGAGTAGCCAGTCCTGTCCCTCTCTCAACTAAGTCTCTAATGGCTACAACACTATGATCCCAAATACTGATCCAAGCTCTAAGCTCATCTGCTTTATCTTTAATTGTGCGTTGAAATATACACACTTCAGTCCACCATTACCGTTGTGTTCATTTACTTATCTCTGCCTGGCTTCCCTTTCTGAGTTATTGGTCCTAACATCTACCTTCTCTTCAATCCCTCCACTTGCTGACCTTCTGGTCACCTAAATTTATGACAGTTTTTACTACGTTAACCTGTAACTATCTTTGTGAGCATGCGTGTGTACGTGAGAAGAAGTGAGAGTTTTCACATTTTAAATTCAGAGTAAATGTGTGCAAATAAATAAACTATTTTATTTTAAGGCTCTCAATTATTCCCCAATATTCCAGATGGCAACAGCAGGATTGGCAGCATCCAGGCTTCTGTGCCCAGGACCCATCCACTCCATCAGCTTTTCTTTCTTTTTTTTCCTGCTATTCCAGTTATTCTTTCTTTTTAATGCTGGTACTTATCTTCCAGGGAGAGCTTGGTCATAAGCAGCATTGGCAGCAACGGCATCAATGAGGAAAACAGCAGGAAGGTGGCTTCACCCTGATCCTAAGTATAGTGGTGGCTGGTAAGCCCGATAAAGGACTCTGTTGTGGCTGGTGAACCTGGAGAAGGACTCTGTCAGATGGTGGTGGTGCCGCTGGTGAGCTTGGAACACTACTCTGGCAGTGGTATAGAGAAGACAGTTGGCGAAGGGCCGAGTATGGGACCTGCTATTGGCAGCTACATTGGGAAGGTAACATCAGCAAGATGGTGTCTGAGGAACAGTGACTTCAATGTTGGTTGGGTCCAGTGCTGATGGCGCCAAAGAAGAAGGGTTGTGGACTCTCTTTAAACTATTTTTTTCTATTATTCTTAAACTATTTAAAATGATGCCAGAATCACGGCAACAGTGGAAACTTTTCATTGTAATTTACTGAATCTTTCACCGTATTCACTGTAAAATACACGTGACAATTAAATCATTGATTCATTCAAAAGT
Source organism: Chiloscyllium plagiosum (assembly GCF_037043375.1). Classification (NCBI taxonomy): domain Eukaryota; kingdom Metazoa; phylum Chordata; class Chondrichthyes; order Orectolobiformes; family Hemiscylliidae; genus Chiloscyllium; species Chiloscyllium plagiosum. The sequence goes on along the minus strand of NW_028270161.1, from coordinate 27,796,949 downwards.
TTACTACTGAAATTATTTAATTGGAACACTCAAACCAGGGACACGAAAGCTCACACTTCATTGAATTGATTTCTGGCAGCAAACAGAACACAGATTTCATCTGTGACAAAATATTACAACTGCAATAGGAGGAGTGTGCTGATAATTAAGCTCCACTACTCATCAATCTCACCACTAATATAAATGTTTTGAATCAATCATCAAAATAGTAATTTTTTTAACTACAATCCAGAATAAAGAAGACCAGGTTTATTTAATGAATTTAAAATATCCATTTATTAAAAACAAAATTTATTCTTAAAAACAGTTTAACGCATGGAAACTATGATCTAGAATTAGAACCATAATCCTTTAATCCCGAAGACAGACAATCACACAAATCAAAAAGCCAACAATCTCTCCAGAGATGGTGCACAGAATCTTCCCAACCCCTAAATGAGGTAGGCCATTATGGTAAGAATGTTGGGATAATTATGTGAAATAGCCAGTGAGGTATTCCTAAATATTGACAGCAAAATGTTTCAATTTCCAAACAGCAAGACAAGACCAACCAACAAGTGAGTAGCGAAAAGTTTATTTGCATTCACAAACATCTTATCACCTAATCTCATTTTATTAATATGAAGTTTTCCATTCTCTCACCAACTAGATAGAAACCAGACGGCTTAAATCTTGATGGTTACTTGGTGACATCAGATCATTGCTTGCTCCTCCAGACGCCTGGCACCAACATCCCTGGGCATATTCCATGGGCATAATGGATTACAACCCACGTTCATGGATGTTGGCATGTATGAGTTGCACTACAACATCATGGCACATCTATTCAATTACAATAGAGTTCTCACTTCAATGCTGTGCTTTTGAACACACTATCACCTTTCATTAGAACACTAGCGTGGAGACACTTTTTGCATAGGACAGGCACCCATCTTAAAGATCAGACGAGGCTGCATCGCAATGCTGTTCACTTGCACTTTAAACTCTCTCTTGCATTTGCCTATTTTGACGCTAACAGGACCCTTGCCTGACCTTCCTTTGTCTTTTGGCACTTTCCACCCACGGTGCAAGGCTCACAGTTCTCCTTTCTTATTGTGCTGCTTAGCATAGACTCGACCCTCAGAATGATCCCATTCTCTTAGTCTTAAATTAGTCATAATTCTGAGAATATGCCCTCTGTTCTTAGACTCTCTCCTGAAGGGAACCATCCTCTCAGCATTTACCCTGTCAAGCCCCTTAAGAGTCTGGTATGTTTAAATGAGATCATCTCTCATTCTTCTAAACTCCAGTGAGTAGAGTTCCAACCTGTTGAGCCTTTGCTCATTAGACAATAATTCCTTACCAGGGATCATGTTAGTGAACCTTCTATGATCAGCCTCAAATGCACTAATCTCTTTAGTTAAAAGGACCAAACTGCTCAAAGAACTCCAGATGATGTCTCACCAGCACCTTGTATAGCTGCAGTAAGACTTCCCTACTCTTATACTCCAACTCCCCTTGAAAATAGGGCCAACATTTCATTAGCTTTCCTGATTACCTGCTGTACCTTTGTGCTAGCCTTCTGTGTTTATGCACAAGTCCCTTGTTATTATTGGAAAATTACAACCAATGTACCCACTATTTCCTGTAGCTACTTATTTTAGGATCTTTGGATTCAAGCCATCAGGACTAGGGAACGTACCTGCCTTTAACTCCATTTAGTTTGTCTAATATTACTTCTTTAGTAATGGCAGTTAATTCCTCTATTATATTCTTTAGTATTAGTGGGATGTTTTGAAGTACTTTCCGCTGTAAAGACCAATGCTCCTTTTGCTCCTCTGCCAATTCCTTGTTTCTCATTACTATCGCCCAAATTCATTTTCTAAGGGTCTATGTTCGCTTGACCACGCTCTTCATTTTTATCTAGTTAAAAGAAGCTGTTGCTGGCAGTTTTCATATTCTTCACTAGTTTACACTCATAATTTATTTTCTCTATCTTTGCTGGATTCTGAGTTCATCCCAACCTTCACAGCAATCAATTCTTTTGCCTGCTTATGTTTTTCTTTCAACTTAATACTGTCTCCAACTTCCTTGGTTATCCATTGTTGGTTTTTCTCTCTCTCTCTCTTAGAATCTTTTCACCTTACTAGAATATATTTTTGCCAAGAGTCATAAATTTCCTTCTGCTTGCCTGTCTTTCCTGCTAATCTATCCATCCAGTCCACTTTAGCTAACTCTATCCTCATTTCATTGTAATTCCCTTTATTTAAGTTGAACACAGTTGTTTCTGACCCAAATTTCTCACACTCAAACTGAATATTAAAGTGCATCATGTTTTCATCACTATTTCCTGGGGAATCTTTTACTTAGAGGTAATTTATTAAACCTGCCTCATCACCCATTACCAAATCCATGATAGACTATTCCCTGGTTGGCTGCACGACATACTACCCTAGGAAACTATCCGTAATGCACTCTATGAATCATTGCCTAGCTACCCTTTCCAATTTGATGAATCCAATTTGATGAACCCAATCAACATGAAAAGTAAAGCCACCCAAAATTATTGTTCTATTCTTTTTATATGCACCTATTATTTTTTGATTTATAGTCTTTGCTACAGAATGGCTACTTGTTAGGAAATAAAATAATTGTTGCCGGATCAGTTCATTAAAATTATCGGGAGTCGAGACCTTGAGTATTAAGCAGCTTTATTGCATGATCTTGGGAGTACTCCTTCCTTCAGAGAAGTGCAATGTAGTCAGTCAAAGTACAGAAGGTTGCAGGTTATATAGTATATCATAAGCATACTGACTGTTTGTTACCTAGCCTAGGGGCAGTTACAGGGTTACGTAAGGCCAATGGTCAGTTCGTGTAGCTGCTACATACATTTTGCAAGTTTGTACTTTTCAAGTCTATATAACTGAATATTATCCCATGCTGCTGGTTTAAACTGGACAGGAACAGATAAGCGTTGAATAGACAATGCCTCACCTATGAAAGTAGAACTAATCTAGGGAACAGGAGCAGCGAGTTAGGCTTATAGCTACAAAGTCGTTTCTTGCAAAACAAATTCCTTAACTTATTCTAAAAGCATTGTGTCAGCAGTATGCGCTGGGCTGTGAGGATTGCTTTATGACAAAATGGCTTCCACATGATTTTGTGTCAAGTCTTGTGTAAAAACATTTTCTTCCATACTACTGTTTGGGGGTCTATATACACTACTCATGGCAATGTCTTCTTTCTCTTGCTGTTTTTTACCTCCAAACAAATGGACACTACATCATCCAAACCTAGATCTTCTCTCACCATTGTCTTTATTTCATCTCTTATTAACAATGTTATGCCACCACTTTTCTCTTCCTTCCTGTCTTTCAGGAAGGTCAATTACCCTTAAAAGATGCCAGTTCTGATCACTACAAGATCATATCTATTTATTCAATATGCACCATGTCTCTCTCTCTCTCTCTCTTAACTCTTTGAAAGGTCTGTTTGTCTTTTCTTCAAAATCACTTTGGCTCCCTATAAATAGCAAGTGACTTACTGCATATATTGAGGAGAAAGTGAGGTCTGCAGATGCTGGAGATCAGAGCTGAAAATGTGTTGCTGGAAATGTGTTACTGCATATATTACCTGTTTATCTCATTCCTTAATAAAATTACAACCATTCCATAACATCCACATTTTTCATGTAGTTCTTAAATATATAAATACATATTCCCAATAAAGACACTTATAGGAATTTCAGTGGCAGATGAGCTGAGGCAAGAACCTAATTGGACAATGTAATGGAATGTATGTAGCTGGTCTTGATGATAATATCAAATGCTATGTCAAGGTGCAAAAGGGGATGGAACATATGGCAGCAAAATTGATGGTCTAATGGTCAGCAAGGTTACCTCAGTGTTCAACGGTACCTTGATCAGATGGGCTAATGGGCTGAGGAGTAGCAGATGGAGTTTAATTTAAATAAATGTGAGGTGCTGCATTTTATCCTGTCAATTAGGGCATGTCTTATGAATTTAATGGTAAGGTCCTGGGGAGTATTGCCGAACAAAGAGACCTTGGAGTGCAGGTTCATAGTTCCTTACAAGTGGAGTCACAGGTAGATAGGATATTGAAGAAGACATTTGCTATGCTTGCCTTTATTGGTCAGTGCATTGAGCAAAGGAGTTGGGAGGTCATGTTGCCACTGTAGAGGACATTAATTAAGCCACTTTTGGATACGACATTCAATTTTGGTCTCTCAACTATAGGTAGGATGTTGTGAAACTTGAAAAGGTTCAAAAAATATTTACAAGAATATTACTAAGGTTGGAGGGTTTGAGCTATAGGGAGAAGCTGAATAGGCTGGGGCTATTTTCCTTGAAGTATAGGAGCCTGAGGGACGACGTTATAGAGGCTTATAAAATCATGAGAGGCATGGATAGGGTGAATAGCCAAGGTCTTTTACCAAGGCTGGGGTAATCCAAAACTAAAGGGCATAGGTTTAAGGTGAGAGGGATAAGATTTAGAAGGGACCTTAGGGGCAACGTTTTCACACAGAGGGTGGTACGTGTATGGAATGAGCTGCCAGAGGGAGTGGTGGACACTGGTACAATTACAATATCTAAAAGGCATCCAGATAGGTATATGAATAGGAAGGGTTTAAAAGGATATGGGCCAAATGCTGGCAAATGGGATGAGATTAATTTAGGATATCTGGTCGACATGGGCAAGTTGGATTGTAGCCCCATGCTGTATATCTCTATGACTCTCTAAGTAAGTGCTGTTGTTTCAAGGGCAGGTTAGAAGTTTGGAATTCAGCAATGAATAAATCACCTCCTGTTGTGTCATAGCTTTTCAACCATCTACAAGGAACACCTTCCATTGCCTGGATTAGATCTAACAACACTTAAGAATATCGACGCTATCCAAAATAAAGTCGTCTGTTTGTTTGACATTCACTTCCGGCACAACAAACAGTGGCAGCAGTATCAATTATCTACAAGATGCACAGCAAAAACTCAATTGACAGCACTCTCCAACCCTGTGATCCCAACCAATTAGAAGGACAGGGGAACACATACATGGGAAAATCATCACTTGCAAGTTCCCCGCTAAAACCCAAACTCTCATGACCTGGAAATATAATACAGTTCCTTCCCTGTCACTCAGTCAACATTCTGGAAATTTCATCCTAACAGTACTGCTGATCCATGGACTGCAGCAGCTCAAGGTGCCAGAATGCCACTTCCTTTTCAAAGGCAAGTTAGGGATGGGCAATAAATGCTTGTCTGAGGCTCACATCCCAAAAGTAAAATAAAAATAAATGTTTATTGTTGTCACATAAACATATCATTTTCTCAATCATTATACATACCTTGCTCCAAAGAGAACTTGTCTGTGCGATCACCTTCCAGACTTGACAAACCTTTGCAGCTCTTACCAGTTCCTTAACACCAAGATAACTGAAAACCTAGAAAGGAGGAAATATATTTAGAAAATTGCCATTAAAGCAACTTAAGTACACTTACTTGTTAAATGAACTTTGTAAAGTTTTGTGTTTTCAGTTTTAACAATATTGATTCTTGAAGATGGCTTGTGAAAGTGTCTTAAAACTCTCCAGTAACTTCTGTCTTTCTTTCAAGTAATACAGTATGCTGTACATTGTATAATTGAATATTTGCAGTTTGTGGGTAAGAAACTCTATTCTGTTTGTACAAATCTAATTTTGGTATTAGTTAGAATTACAATGAAATTTGGAATTTCACACTTTTTTTAGTGTTTCAACAAGGTCTCTTTTTGAATTGCATTGGATCCAATTAATCAATGAAGCAGTTCAAACAGGTTCTTCTAGGTACGTCAAATTGTCCTTTTGTGTTAGGAGGATATGAACTAGCCAACTTAATGCAACCAAGCACTTACGTGCAACTTATTGTAGAGTACTAGAACTGGGTAATGAAGGAAGTTAGGGGAAGAAGGGAAAGAGGTGCTCCATTGTTTCTTTTTATATAACTTCTTCAGCCTACAGTAACTGATTCTTTCTCAGCCACAGGAGAAGAAGCTAGTTATTTGTTAAGTATCTTGTAAATGGTTCAACATATATGAGATCTGGTGGTAAGATTAATAAAATATATAAAAACAAAAATAAATACAGAATTTAATAAAATAATTAAGTAGTCAATTTGAACATGCTAAGGATGGCAGGATGGGTGACATCTCTCAACTGCAACATGAGGACACACCTTGATGTTTGTTTGATCAGGGCAAACACAATTGAGGTAAGTGTTTGAATTTCAAGCAAGATCAGCCCAAAGTTTATGAGCTAGAGGCTGAATTATATAAACACTGTAATATATCAGGGAGGGGGAATGTATCCTGCTTCCTTTGCACCAGAAAGTAGTTACACCTCTTAAGATTGGGTTGTCCAATTTGGTCTGTGTTCACAGACAGGAGATGACTGTGAGTGACTCAGGTAAGGGAATCCTGGGGGCAGGAACATAACAGACTTAGACTTGCCAATTTTCCAATAAGTTAGAGGTTCTTTCAATTTGTCTGAATCAGAGTGTGGGCTGTAGAGTGAATAAGCCACTTGACCATGGCAATTTGGGACAGGCAGCCATTCAAGTGGGGGATGGGAGCATAAAAGGAATGTGATGGTGTTAATTGATAGTATAGACAGAGAGATTGACACTGCTTTCTGCAAACAAAGTGTATGAGTCCAGATAGGTGTGTTGCTTGCCTAGTGTCAGAGTTCAGACATCCATTCAGGGCTAAAGGAGAATTTGCAATGGCAGGGGAGGATCCAATTATTAAGATTCACGTAGGTAATAATGCATGCAAGGAGAAGAAAGAAAGAGTCAGTTTGAGGAGCTAGGTACGAAATTAAACAGAACCTCAAAAGCCATGATCTCTGGATTTTTACCTGAAAGACATACAAATTGGCATCAGACAAATGAAATTATAGAGATAAATGTGTCACTCAAAGACTTGTGTGGGATTAGTATAAAATGTTGCCTCAGCCACAGCTAAAGTATTGGATGTAGTTCTGGAATTTATAGGAGGGATGCGATAGGACTGGAGTGGATGCAGAGGATTACCCATGTAGGCAATTAGGTAATTACATGCAAAGCATGTTGAAGGCAATGCAAGCCATCAAAAATGAGGGGAGAGATAGGGAGATGGGGAGGAAAGTTCACAGCTTTATGGGCCTTCTTCCTTTTTGTGATTTTACTTGAAATCACTTCAACTCAAGTAGGTGCCTCCCTGGTCAATGGCAATATTGTCCCTGGACCCTTTATCTGCACACTGGACAGCGGCATTGCATCAGCCTCAAATCATCTTATTGTTTATCATCAGCTAAACTCAGATATCAAGTTTTGGTTTTCTGGTAGCTTTGCTTGGGCATCACCTGTGAGCTTTGAGGTAGCAAACATTGGGAAGTTAGGCATCTTCTGCCTTTTAACTATTGATTCAGTGTATGAAGCTTCCAGCTTACAAACAATGTTTAACCCATAAGGTGGGATAGAAAGCTTGTAGCTTTAGGAAAGAATGAGAAATACATGTGAAAATCCTGAAGAACACATTGCTGTATGGCACAGTGTTGTACCAACATCAGAACTGTAGCATATGCTAGCAGGTTACACAACAAACACATTACATGTAATTGAAGAGAATCAGTGTGAAAGTCAAAGGAGTGTTTAGTACGACAAGGATGGACTCCAACAAGTCAGGGTACCACCTTAGTCAGCCCAGAGGCTGGGCCATATCCAATGAGGTATTTAGTCAATCCAACGGAGGTTTGGGAAACAGCATGTTAAAGTCTGTCAATTGAGCCAATCAATTTTGGAAGTCAAGGCCTTGCTTATTGGTCCTTCAGGGTGTTGTTATGAAATCAGTCCAGAGGAGTGAGCTGTACTTAATCCAATCTTCCTATCAAATCAGTCCAGTTGATGGACTACCACAATAAGAGTTTTTTTCACAAATGTGGGGACAGGAGCGTGGCACTGGAATATAAGGCTATTAGGAGCCAATCACACTCATAATTATTCAAATTAGTTGACGATACTAACCATCTGCCTTCAATTCAGTTAATCTGGAATTCAACAGGGCTCTTATGGGTCAGTGGTAGGTGTCCCTAATTCTCGATCAGAAGGTCCCAGTTTAAGTCTCACTTGCTACATATCCATTCCTGAAGAAGGGCTTATGCCCGAAACGTCGATTCTCCTGTTCGTTGGATGCTGCCTGACCTGCTGCGCTTTTCCAGCAACACATTTTCAGCTCTGATCTCCAGCATCTGCAGTCCTCACTTTCTCCTGCTACATATCCAAACAGGATAACTTAAAATAATTTTTCTTCATTTAATTGAATTCAGATATGGAATCATGAGGATGTATTGGAACTATACGGTGTCAATAATTGCCGCCTTGTGTTCGATCAATTCAACAATACTCAATGAAACAAGTCATTTGCCATCAAAGAATCACCTTCTTGATTGGCTAAATCACACACTCTTTACTGAGAGCACTTTGGTGGTACATGTACCAAAGATGTGTGTCTAACTCTCCCCTGATTTATAAATGTTTGTCCTTTAACCTTGCACAATATTCTTTCTGTGTAGGCGCTAAATGCAATGTCACGCTATCCAGCATCACTTCACGGCCTCTGTCGATGCTCAATGGATTGAGGTCTGCGCTGTGAGTCAATTGCACTACCTGCAAGCAGGGGAATCAATGCATATGCATGGACATTGGCCCTTATCTAACACCCTAATGTTTTCCTCCCTCCATACACAAAGGTGTACCTGCCAATGATGTAGTCAGCAATTAGCAATTTTTGAGAGGATTTATAGTTCAGGTTGATGATAAGTATGTAAGTTAGCTCGCTGAACTTGAAGATTTGTTTTCAGACGTTTTGTCACCGTGACTAGGTAACATCATCAGTGAGAGTGTCTGGTGAAGTGCTGGTGGTATGTTCCGCTTCTCTACAGATCTTGGTTTAAGGTGGGTGATGTCACTTCTGGTTCTTTTTTTCAATGGAAGGTAGATGGGATCTAAGTCGATGTGTTTATTGATGGAGTTCTGGTTAGAATGCCATGTCTCTTAGAATTCTCGTGCATGTTTTTGTTTCACCTCTCCTAGGATGTGTCTTATCCCAGTCAAAGTGGTGCCCTTCTTTATCTATATGTATGGAAACTAGTGATAGTGGGTCATGTCTTCTGGTGGCTCGATGGTGTTCATATATCCTGGTGGCAGGTTTCCTGCTTGTTTGTCCAATGTAGTGTTTATTACAGTTCTTGCATGATATTTTGTAAATGATGTTAGTTTTGCTGGTAGTATCTAATGGATCCTTTAAGTTCATTAGTCGCTGATTATGTATGTTGGTAGGTTTGTGGGCTACCATGGTGCCAAGGGGTCTGTAATCTGGAAGTCATTTCTGATATATCTTTGATGTAAGGTAATGCGCCTATAGTTTTTGGTTGCATTGTGTCTGCTTGTTTGGGTTTGTTTCTGTGCCACAAAGAGAGAACACACAGAAAAGGCCAATGCTATATGATTGCTCGGGAATAGACAGCCTGTGTACGTCTATGCTGTACATTGCATGGGTCTGTGACAGTGTTTCTGGTATATTTAGTGATTTGTTTAATACTGACTACCCTAGGATGTTCAGTTCTTATCTTTGGTCACCCTGCATCCGTGCCTCCATAATTTTGGAAGTTATTTCAGCTAGGAATGCACAATGCTGCACATGTATTTATGAGGCAACTTGAGCACTTCAGCTTGAAATTCTTCTCCCACACAAATTATGGCATTTCCATTTTGTAGTGAATAATGGATAACAGCTTTACATTTTGATGATTTACATAGATCTTTATGTCTATTTTATCATCATAAGGTATCCATCCATACATATGAAGCACCCCTTTAATGTAATGCATCAAAATTAAAACAAACAAAGTAGGAATAAGTCACACTACCTGTAGTATAACTGACCAAGGTAAGAGGGAAATAATATCCTTTATATCTCCTGGAGGTGCCAATTGTGTATCACTCTCATCATCCAATTCGCCTCGTTCCAGGCGCTATATGGAGAGAAAACAATAGCATATGTTGAACACAGTGAAATTGGATATTATAGCACAACATAAATAAAAATCATGAATTAAATCATAGTCTCTTAGACACTAATGCAGAACTAACTGGATTTCTTCTGACAGTCACTTGTTGCAATATAAACTAAATGTCTGATTACAGTTGAGCTGAATTTCAAGTTTCTAGGACTCTGCCAATTTGTGCAAAAGAATAACTTGTGTAGTGGGATGGATCAGTGACATTGGAAATGCCCATGTCAAACAAGCAGGTTAAATATCTATTTATTAGAATGTCAGCCTGCAAACCATTTCCAAAGGAATCTAATTATATTACACATTTAATGTAACACAACACCTCAAAGAACTTTGCAATCATGTTACAAACTTAAACCACATAAGTAAATGCTTGAATGGATGGCCAAAAGCTTGGTAAAAGGTGGGTTTTAAGGGGAAGGGGCTTAAAGAATTAAAGTGAACTAAAGAGGTAAAAATGTGCAGGGAAGGAATTTCAGAGTTTAGGATCTAGTGATCTGAAGGCACAACCACTAATGGTAGGATTGTTAAAATAGAGATGCTCAACATGGCACAATTAGAAGAACACACACTTTGGAACACTGCACAACTAGAGGAAATTACAGACATAGGCAGTAATAAGGATGTGGAAGCATTTAAAAGCAAGAATAAGAAGATTATGATCAAGATGTAGTTAACTTGGAACCAATATAGGTTAGCAAGTAGAGCGCAGCTGACTGAATGGGTCATGGCGCAAGTAAGGACCTGGTCACTAGATCTTTGGATATTCTCAAGGTTCTGAAGGGTAGAATGTGAAAATCTGAACAGGAGACATTGGAATAGTCATATCTAAAGGTATTAGATAGGAGGATTACAGCAGTGGATGCTTTGAGATGGGGCATAGTTGTGCAAAGTTCAAAAGGTGATTGACTGAGTCAAATATGAAAGGAAGTCCTCACATAAAGTTCTGGCTGTGTTTCTGAAAAAAGCAACTTTAAGTGAAGCATATTTTCCCATAGGAATCTTTATTGAAGCAAAAGTAAGCTTACTGCAGATGATTTTTGCCTGGAGAATCCAACATATAAGTTGAAAAACTGAAACATACATATGCATCATATTCACAGATTCCCCACAGTATGGCAAGAGGCCATTCAGCCCATCGAGTCTGCACCAACTCACTAAAGACCAAACCACCCAGATCCAGACCCCATCCTTTTCCCATAACTCAGCATTTTCCATGGCTAACCCACATAAGCCTATACATCCCAAGACACTATGGGACAATTTGGCATGGCCAGTCCACCTAAACTATGTCTTTGAACTGTGGGAAGAAACTGGAGCACCCAGCTGAAACCCATGCAGACACAGCAGAACATGCAAATTCAAAACAGACAGTCACCCAAGGCTGGGATTGAAGCTGGGTTCATGGTGCAGTCAGGCAGCAATGCTAACCACTAAGCCCCCATGTCAACTAAGTGACTGAGTGACTGAAACAAACCTAAGTAAAATATCCCTTTTTTTTGCTTAGGATTTAAATAAAAGTAGTAGCATTTATACAATGTACTTAAACTCATAACTTTAATAACTTGAATTCATAACTGCTGTCTGAGCTCCAGTTGTTCCCTTAATCAATTTCTCTGCTAGAAAAGTTTTACGAACTTCAGCTCCTAGACACAGAGAATCATAGAGTTATACAGCACAGACCTGAGGTCCAATTTGTCCGTGCCGACCAGATGTCCTAAACTGATCTAGTCCCATTTGCCAGCATTTGGCCCATATCCATCTAAACCCTTCCTATTCATGTAACCAGATTTTGAGCATCTTTTGAAGAACACTGTTAGTTTGGCGATGACAAGAGTATGCAACAATAGGTTGCTGGTCGAGTTAATGGATGTAGGGCCAGGATCATCAAGATTGAAAACTTTGTCCAAGGATTGCTGAACAGTTCTCTTTTGTTCTTCTCAGTGGATCATCTTGAAGCAGTTAATGGCAACACTGATTCATTCACTCTGGCATTGTATTCATTGTTCAGGTTATTCCCAGTAACAGTTTCTATTGCCTTGTTGGAAGTTGGAAAGTCCTTGACAGGTATTTCTTTGACAAATCTTGAGGAGGGGTTGTATTTCAGTGCAATCTTCTTCTTCAATGTTCATTCACACTCAACCTGCATTAAGTACTCTTTAGATAATTCTTTTCCATGGAACGCAAGTAATTCCCACAGGCCAGTAACATCCACTTCATCAAAGCCAGTCTCCTTCACGAAGGCTATGTTTGTATCCTGAACCTCAGGCAAAATGTCATGAGATTACTCTTAGCCAATAATCATTTGGGCCATAATCTCCACTGCACACTGTTCAGATATGCCAACAACACTACATTCCATGCATCGGGGATATTGCCAATGTTTTGAGGATGTTGCGTCACCAAAATCCCCTGACTGATGATGTGGCCTTGATGGGTTTGGAGACGGTAATAGGCCTTGAATGTTTGATTGCTGCCTGATCCATGGGATGAAGTCTTATTCAGGGGCAGGAAGTGATTTCATCAAGATGGATAGGATTACAAACACAACTGTCCAACAGGAGCAATATATTGAAATATAAATTTTCTGTGGTACAATAAGCTCAACTGGCAGGGATGATATACAGAGTGAACAATATCCAAAAGGGTGTCACCATCATTCAGACTTGCTATTTGAGTACAAATGATATGCATTTCACCTCAATGTCTCACACTGGGACACTACTAGGGTTTAAAACCTCCTGCAGCATTCCGATTGGATGGAGTGCGCAAGTTGTCATATTCCAGATAGATACAAATGACACATGCAGAACTAGGAAAAGGGCTCTGCAAAGGGATTATGGGCAACACAGGGCTAAATTAAAAGCAGAGCTACAATGGAAATAATTTCCAAATTACTATTTGAACCACATGCAAATTGACAGTGTAAATAAGATTAGAGAGGTAAATGCTTAAAGATTAGTATAGAACTAAGAGGTTCCAATTCATTGGGCACTGGTACCAGTACTGGAGAAACAGAGAGCTGTTCTGATGAGAGGGGCTTTATTCATACCATACAGGGGACTGTTTCCTGATGAATGATATAACTAGGGTTGCAGATAGGACTTTAACATAATTAGTGGAGGTGGGAGAGATCAATTGAAGGCAAGTATAAAAAAGACAAAAAGAGAGTAGAGGTTCAAGTACAGAAGAAGTGAATGATAATTCAAGTGTGACAGGTAGGGGCAAGAAATATAAGCAGAAGAGTGCAGCAGAAATTATAATCTGACTAAGTAATGATAGTAAAAGGTCAAAACTTGAAACTCCAATCTGAATATATGCAGCATTTGTAACAAGATAGATGTGTCAACAGTAAAAAAGTAATAAATGAGTATGCCTTGATAGCTAATGAAGTGACATGTGTGCTGGGAACCAATATCCAAGAGTGCTCAAGAGTCCAGAAAAATAAGCAAAAAAGAAAAGCAGGTGGGGTACATTTGTTAAGAAGGGAAGCATCAGTGTAGTGGCGAGTGTGGTGTAGTAGATTGTGACATGGAATCAGTTTGTGTGGAAATAAGGAATAGTAATGGAAAAACTAATGGGAGTGGTCTGAAGGCCTCCGATGAGTTGCCTGACTGTAGCGCAAAGTATAAGTCGGGAAACAATAGAGGCATGTATGATGGGCACAATTGTCATCAGTGGTTTCAATCTACTTATTGACTGGACAAATCAGATGGGTGGGGGTAACATGGAAGTCAAATTTGTAGAGTGCATCAGGGATTGTTTCTTGTAGCAGTAAAGTACACAATGTACATGGGAACAAATGAGTTTAGATCTAGTCTAAAACAGGCTAGGAAAATAGACTAAGGGGAATGTCATTTGATTGGAGGTAGCTGACATTTAAGCAGATATTTCATAACTTGAACATCCTGTTCCTGTATTGCACATTTCTGCGTTTAACGTATTCAGCAAAAATATATTCAGATTTGCAAACGTCTTACCATGTTCTCCATAAAGCTGCTTCTAGATCAACTAATTCCACCAACGCTTGTAACACTGAGCACTTTGGTTGATTTTGTGAGTTTTTACCATGGATTGTTCACACATTTTAAAACATGCAACTTCACTGCAAGGCTGATGGTTTTCCAAAATCTCTTTGAAGCAGTGGGAATATCACCAAATTCTGGACTCAAAAGGGATTGCAACACTAAATTAGAAATATGGAATAAGAGAACTTTAAAATGACTCCTCTACCTCCTACTTTCTAAATGGCTTATGACTCCTGCTCTTGCTGCTCTTCTCAGCAAGTTTATGGCTTCTCTGCTTTGACTGTTCTAGTGATAAAAAGGCTCCACTGCCTGCTATCACAGTGACTGGCTCCTCTGTCTCGTCTGTCCCTCAATGCCTTCAAAATGGCTCCTCAGCCTCACTAGTTACAGTACTCTTCATTCCAGTATTTTTCAGCTAAACAAATCCCAAGTCAAGGAAAGAAACTTCACTTCACCTGTGTGTTGTAGAAGAAGCAAAAAAAATCAAAATTAGCTTCAATGAAAAATGTGCCATAAGGAGCAGACTTCTTGAGTGCAGGAAACACTTTAAAAACAATGTTTACAACAGCATAGGAGGTAATGGGCAAGTTACACTTACAAGAGCCAGTGGATGTCTGTAGAATACAGAACAGTACAGCACATTACAGATCCTTCAGCCTTTGATGCTGTGCCAGTCTTTTATCCTACTCTAAGATCAGACTAACTGACATACCCTTCATTGTACTATCTTCCATATGCCTATATAAGGGTCGCTTCAATGTCCCTAATGTGTCTGACTCTACTACCACTGCCGGCAGTGCATTCCATGCACCCACCACTCTGTGTAAAGAACCTACCTCTGACATCTCCCCTAAACCTTCCTCCAAATACCTTAAAATTATGCCCCCTCATGATAGACATTCCTGACATAGGAAAAAGTCTCTGGCTATCGACTCTATCTATACCTCTCAACATCTTGTACACCTCTATCAAGTCACCTCTCATCCTTCTTCTTTCCAATGAGAAAAGACCTAGCTCCCTCAAACTTACTTCATTAAACATTCCCTTAGTCCAGGCAGCATCCTAGTAAATCTCCTCTGTACCCTCTCTAAAGCTTCCACATCCTCCTTATAATGAGGCAACCAAAAGTATGGTCTAACCAGGGTTCTATAGAGCTGCAGCATAACCTCGTGGCTCTTAAACTCAATCCCCCTGCGAATGAAACCCAGCATACTATATGCCTTCTTAACAACTCTACCAACCTGGGTGGCAACTTTGAGGGACATGGACCCCAAGATCCCTCGGTTCCACCACACTGCCAAGAATCCTGCCTTTAACCCTGTATTCTGCAATCAAATTCAATCTTCCAAAGTGATAGAGTTCACAATTTTCCAGATTGTACTCCATCTGCCACGTATCAGCCTAGTTCTGCACCTTGTCAATGTCTCGTTACAACCTACAACAACCCTCCACACCGTCCACCACTCCACAAATCTTTGTGTCATCGGCAAACTTACTAACCCATTCTCCCACTTGCTCATCCAATTCATTTATAAAATGACAAAGAGCAGAGGTCCCTGAACTGATCCATATGGAACACCACTGGTCACCAAGCTGCAGGCTGAATATTTTCTATCTACCACCACCCTCTGTCTTCTATGGGTCAGCCAACTGTGTATCTAGATGGCCAGATTTCCCTGTATCCCATGCTTCTTACTTTCTGAATTAGCTTATCAAACGCCTTGCTAAAATCCATGTACACCACATCCACTGCTCTACCTTCATTAATGTGTTTTGTCACATCCTCAAAGAAATCAATGCCATGCTGACTGTCTCTAATCAAATATGGTTTTCAAAGTTATCACTACAACAGTCTGTTTCCTGTCACTCATCCCATTTAATATCCACGTTGCTACTATCTCCTTTGCTCCATGAGTTCTTATGTTTACTCAAAAGCCTACTACATATCACTTTATCAAATGCATTTTCAAAGTCTATATATGCAATCAGAAAACAGATCTCATGAGAAGGATAATCTTAGAGAAGGCATGCTGCCACAGTGTGTCAGTATTTAAAGGAGTGTACGTTCTAGTTAATGGATAAGATAAGTGTAGAGTATTACATCACAATCCTGGATGATGCCTGGTAGATGTTGTAGATGATGGATAGGCACTGGGAAGACAGGAGGTAAGTTACTTACCACAGACTCTGACCTGTTTTTGTGTCCACTGTATTTATCTGATCCAATTCAGTTTCTAGTCGATGATAAATCCTAAGTGTTCACGGCAGAGTACTGAGCAGCTGTAATGCCCTCGAATATCATTGGAGATGGTCAGATCCTCAGAGATGGTTATTGTCTATGTAGCATGTACGTTACCTGTCATTTATAATCCAATCTGAATAACGTCTGAGTCTTATTGCATATTGGCATGGAGAGCTTCATATCTGAGGAATTGCCAATTGTATTTAATATTTTGCAATGACAAATGATGGAGGAAACATCATTGCTGAAGCAGCTGAAGATGGTTAGGCATAGGATACTCACTTGAGAAACTCTTGCAGTGATGTTTGAACATGAAGTTATTGATCTCTTAAAAAAAAACAATCATCTTCATTTGTGCTAGGAATGATTTCAACCAGCAAGAGTTTTCTCCTAATTCTGACTGACTTTAGTTTTTGCCAGGTTTCCTTGATACTAAATTCAGTCAAATGTTAACTTGATATCAAAGACTATCATTCTGGAATTCAGCTCTTGTTTTGACCAAGGCTTTAATGAACAGGAGAGTGGTCCTTGCAGAAGCCAAATGGAGTGCCAATGAGCAGGTTATTGCTGCATAAGTGTTGCTTCACCGCACTGTAACACCTTCCATTACTTTGCTGATAGTCAATAATAGGCTGACAGGTCAATAATTGGGTGCATTGGATTTGTCCTGCTTTTCATGGGCAGGACATAGCTGAACAATTTTCCATCTTGTTGGATGAATGCCAGTGTTATAGCTGAACTGAGACAGCTTGCTTAGGGATGTGGCTAGTTCTGCAGCACAAGTCTTCAGTATTATTTTCAGAATGTTGTATAGTCCTATAGCATTTGTAGCATCCAGTGCATTCTTAATGTCACATGAATTTACTTGAATGAGTTGAAAACTGGCATTTGTGATGCTGGGAACTTCAGGACGAGGCCAAAAAGGCCATCTACATTGCATGAAGATGAATGCAAAATACTTCAGCTTCATCCTTTTAATACTGATATTGTGTGCTTCCCTATCATTTGAAGATGAAGATATTGGCCCAGCCTCATGATCCTGGTCGTTGTTTAATTGAGCATAATCAATCACAGCTGAATATCAACTGCAGAGCTCTGATCTGGTCTACCAATGAGCACATGATTGTTCAGATGTGTATATATTGCATGCCTTTTCAATTGTTTGGCAAGCACTTAATCTTGGGTTATATAGCTTCATCAAGTTGACCCCCTTGTTTTTAGGCATGCCTGGTGCTTCCCCTGGTAAGTGTCCTGAACCCTTCACTGAATCAGGTTGAATCATCTGGCTTGATGGCAAAGTTATAGTGGGAGATATGCCAGACTATGAGAGTATAGATTGCTGATGATTCACAGTACCTCATGTAAGCAAAGTTTTGAGCTTCTAAATTAATCCTGAATTTATCCTATTTAGCATCATGGTAGTGCCAAACAACACACTGGAGAGTATGCTTAGACTGAAGATATCCTTCACAAGGATTGTGTGGTGATCACTCAAACCTATACTGTAATTGACAGATTCATCTGCAACAGGTGGATTGGTGAGAACCAGATTATGCACATTTTCCTTTTGCTAGTTCCACATCACTTGCTTGCAGGCACAGTCTGGCAGCTTTGTCCTTTGGATTCAGTCAGCTTGGTTACTAGACAGCATGTTTTGAGAATCAGTTTTGAGGACTCCAAAGGCAATTTCCTCTCAAATGTACACCACTGTGCTGCTGTTTCTAGTGAGTCTGTCATACTACTGGGACAGAATGCTAGAACATAAGATTTTAGACAGAAGAACACTGAGTCCTTAAACTTATTCCACTGTCTGATGAGATTGTGGCTGATAAAATTGTGGTTTTAATTCCACATTCTTGTTTGTATGCATTACACTTGATTCTCTACTCAATCAAAATGCAATAAACTTGAATTAATTCAATAACCCATCTTCTACTGCTT
The DNA here is from genome assembly GCF_037043375.1 of Chiloscyllium plagiosum. NCBI lineage: Eukaryota > Metazoa > Chordata > Chondrichthyes > Orectolobiformes > Hemiscylliidae > Chiloscyllium > Chiloscyllium plagiosum. The sequence goes on along the minus strand of NW_028270161.1, from coordinate 27,778,654 downwards.
TCTAGGAAAGAAAATCCACAGAATAACAAAGCTCTGAGAGAAAAAAGTACTAATCTCTGTTTTAAAAAGGAAATCTCTTATTCTTAAAATGTGTCCCCTAGTTCTGGTCCTATAAGAAACATTCTCCTGGTATCCACTTTATCAGTCCCCTCAGGATCTTAAGTTTCTCAATATGATGACCTCTCATTCTTCTAAAGTCCAAATTATACAGACTCAAAGTATGCAACCTTTCTCCATGAGATGAGCCTTTTATCTCAGGAATGAGTCAAGTTAACTTTGGTCTGGAGTACTTCTAGCTCAATTATATCTTTTTTTTCCAAATAAGGAGACCAAAACTATACATAATGTTCCATTTGTGGCCTTGTACAGCTGCAATAAAAAACTTTCTTCTTTTTAGATTACCTTCCCCTTACAACAAACACCAATATTCTATTCACCTTATGAATCACCTAGGAACTTGCAGACTATTTTTCGTCGACTATTTACCAGGACATTGAGAACCTTCCATACCATCAAATTTTGCAATCTTCATTAATTTAAATGGAATGCTGCTTTTCTATTTTCCCTACCAAAGTGAATATATATATATATTCCCATATTATACTGCATCTAACAAATTTTAGCCCACTCACTTGGTTCACCTATGTCTCTTTGCTGACTTTTTACTTCCCTTGAAAACATACAATCCTATCAATATTCATGTCATCGGCAAATTTAGCTATCATGTATTTGGTCCTTTAATCTAAGTCATTGCTATAAATTATATTTAGTTGAGAAATCAGCACTGATCTCTTTGGCACTGCCATCGTTAACAGTTTACCAATGTAAAAGAAACCCATTTATCCTGACTGTCTGATTCCCGTTAGCTGGGCAATTATTTATTCATCATAATGTTACCTCCTCAACCATGCGCTTGTATATTGTGTAGGAACTTTTGATGTTGCAACTTATCAAATGCCTTTTGGAAATCCAAGTACATCACAGCTACAAGTTTCCCTTTATCCACCTTGCATATTACCTACTCAAAAAACACAAATAAATTAGACAAAGACAATTCCCATTTTTCAAAACCACATTGACTCTGTTTGATCCCATCATGATTTCAAACTATTTAACTTTCTAATAACACATTCTAGCAACTTCCTTGAGACAGATGTTAGGATATTCTACAGTTTCCTTCTTTCTGTCTGTCTCCTTTCTTGAAAAAAGCTTTCAAAGCACTGGAATGTGTTCCGAATCTAAGGAAGTTTGAAAGAATATAACAAATGCCTTTATTCTCTCTACAGTCATTTATTTTAAGATCGTTTGATGCAAGCCATCTCGTCCTGGGGACTTTCAGCCTTTGGATCTACTAGTTTCCCAGCATTTTCTCCTTGGTGATGGCAATTGTTTTGTCTTCATTTCTTAATTTTTGAGTATCTGTTGGAAGTTTTCCAAGTCTTCTGCAGTGAAGACAGAAATAAAATACCTATTTAATGTTGCTGTAATCTCCTTGCTTTCCATTATCAATTCCCAGACTAATTCCCTACAGAACCAACATTAATCTGAGTTATTCTTTTCCTCTTTAAATTATTGTAGGAACTCTTCATTATTTTTTATTACTAATTAAACTTCCCTCTATTTTGTTCAGTCATTCTTTGCTGGTTCATTAGATCTGTTCAATCTTCTTATCTACCACTAATCTTTGCAGATATGCAGTATGCTTTTAAATTTGATACAATCCTTAATTACTTTATTTATCCAAAGATGATTAGATTACACAGTGTGGAAACAGGCCCTTTGGCCCAACAAGTCCACACCAACCCGCCGAAGCGCAACCCACCCAACCCATTCCCCTACATGTACCCCTTCACCTAACACTACGGGCAAATTTAGCATGGCCAATTCACCTAACCTGCTTGTGGGAGGAAACCAGAGGAAACCCACACAGACACGGGGAGAATGTGCAAACTCCACACAGTCGCCTGAGGTGGGAATTGAACCTGGGTCTCTGGCGCTGTGAGCAACCACTGTGCCACCGATCCTTCTCAAAGGGTCTTTTGTTCTAACTAGAACAAAATGTTACTGAGAATTACAGGACCACACACCTAGAAGCAGAAGTAGGCCATCCAGCCCATACAGTCTGCACATCTATTCAATTAAATTACTGCTAACCTGATAACCTTCAACTTTACTTCCCTGTCTTTTCCCTTTAATGTTTCATTCCTTGACTGATTAAAAATCTGCTTACTTACTGAATATCTCCTGAAAAGACTGCAACTTTACTGTCCAACTTTTGAACCAGGTTTCCCAGTTCACTTGAGTCAGCTTTATATTCATACCATCATAGTTACCTTTGTTTAGGATTAAACACTAATTTTAGACGCACACTTCTCCTTCCAAACTGAACATGGAATTCTATCATGTTGTAACTGCTACTGTCTAGAAGCTTATGTATCATGACATCACTGACTAATCCTTTCTCTTTGCATATTATCAGGTCTAGATTAGCCTATTCCCTGGTTGGCTATAGAAAGTACTACTTTAACAAATTATCCTGAATCCACTCTATGATCTTATTTTCCAGGTTATTTTTGCTAATCAATTCACCCAATCTACATTTAAATTAAAGTTAGCCATGATTATTGCATAAGCTTTTTTAAGCATTCCATTTATTTCTTCCCACATACTCTGTCCCACAACATAAATACTGTTAATTGATCTATAAACTAGTCATGCAAGTGATCTCTTCATTTTTCCTATTTCTTATCTCTACCCAAACTAATTTTACAGGTAGATCTCCTACAAAGCTGTAGGAGCCATGTTATAGAAAATTGTGCAAAGGAAATAATGGGAAAAACAGGGCTAAGGGTGAAGCAGATAAATCAAAAGAAAAATACTAGTTAGCTTAACACAAATGACAGCATGGTCTAAGTAAATTTTAATCTGTTGTAACTGACCTAGTGTATAGTACTGATTAGTGCAATTCATCAAAGTCTTCAGCTGATTACTCTCGTTTGGCATCTATACCTGCTGGCTGCACTACATTCTAGCTAGTCTTCTGATCCCATCCAATGGCAACACTGCACAAGTCAGGTCCCAGAATGAAACCTGCCTTGATAGATCATGGGGTCTTCATGAGAAAGCACATAAGCCGACTGATCACTTGATGCTGACATGGAGTCCAGTCCTCCGTGCACCACCGATACCTACTGCCGAGGATGAGGTACGTGTAACAGCGAATGGGAGTTTGCTTTATTAAAAAAATGGTTGACGATTCACAAATTACATTACAGACAAATTGCGTTTAATAATCGTGCGTCACAGGAGAACTACCTGTACACCTCGTTCTTTTAATTTCTTTAAGAGTCAGTTTTGTCAGGTTTTTTGAAGACTTCACATCGCGATGCTTGGGGACATCTATCACCTTATTTTACAAAGCCCGCCTGATTTATTACTTACTCCACTCTTTCATGCACCTCTCACATTCTAGCAACATCATACCATGTGCCATTTCCAAAACAACTCACCTGGATATCCCAGAATTGAGCAGCATCCATGGTGTAGCACCATCTTTAAAAAGATATTGTGCACCCAGACAACAGCTTTCAATCCAGAGCTGCCCTGCATAGTTCCTGACATTGGTCCAGGTCATGGCATACAATGGAAAATCGATGCCTCTCTTTGTGGGCAGGGATATGGAGCTTCTGTTGATGGGGATGGGGTGATGCAGAGGCAGGATGTCCTTTTCTCCTAGGCCAACAGAGGACGCAATTCCACTGAAACCATGCTAACATGGACCAGGTTTTGCATCCAGGCCAGTGCAGTCTCAACCATTTAAAAGTATGCACACAGTGTAGGTAGAAGATTAATGATCTTCTCCACTCTGCCACCATCTTCTCGTTGATACCTCACACTTACTCTATCTCTGCTATTGTATCAACTGTTTCCTGCAACATCTTCCCCACTCACCCTCATCCTCGCTAACATCTGACCCTGACTAACACTGACTCTCTTCTGCACAGCCTACTCACCACCTCAAGACATCTCCACATATACACCAAAAGTAACAGTGTGCCACCATTTTTCTCTACTTCACCCACTATGTGCAAAGTTTCCTGACTCTGACCACCTGAGCAGCCGACTGACCATGTCCAAACCCCTGTACTGGTACTTTTTTTGCAGTTGATTACCATAGAGATTAATCATTGAGACAGATTCACATCAGTCTGCAGATATTCTTTAACATCTAAACATATCTTTTAAATTAAAAGAGTGAAAAACAGCTCTTAATACAAACAGCAAAGCCAGGTTTCAAACTACTCCTCAAAACTGTCCTTTTACTGTTTGTCAATTCCAGTGAAATTTCACTCTGATCTCAACTCTAAGTTTTCAAATTAACAGATTGCTCCCAGCTTCTTGTCCTCAGGCTATAGAGACATTTTCACAATGCTTTTCCATGTCCACTAGCACGATCATTTCACAATACCTTTCACTAGGCTCTTCATGAGAAAGCACATGTCCTCCGTGCATCATGACACCAAGCGCTGGGGATGAGAATTGCGTAACAGCAAACAAGGGTTCGTTTTACACATAAAGGTCGGCAATTCAAACATATCATTACAGATAAATCATGTTTAATAAACGTGTGTGATAGGAGAACTACTTGTTTATCTTGTTCTTTTAAGGTAAGGTCACTTCTCACTATTGTACTGACAAGATTCTTAATTAACACCGATACCCCACTGCTTTTTCCCAGCTTTTTGTTTTACAAAATGATAAATGCTCTTCAATTTTCAGGCCCTAGCCTTGGTCACTTGTCTTTGTAATGGCTATCAGGTCATACATATTTAATTTAAATATATTATCAATTAATCTATTTTGGTTAAAATGCTGCACACATTCAGACACACAGCCTTTTACTCTTTTTTAAACATGTTTGAAAGTCCTGGCTTTATTTCACAGGTGTACACTCTGTCCTTCTCTGCCACACTCTAGTTATCATTACCCAAATTGTCACCTTCTTCTATGACCTCATAGTTACCATTTGATTCAATATACCTTCTATCACATGACTCTTCCATCCACCCAACAATATTTAATTTAAAACCCACTCCATTGTCCTAGTTATAAAACTTATAAGAACAAGTTTCCGATGCATCAGTGATCCCAAGGATGGTGAAGGTGGTGTCTAGGACATTGTAAGATGTGATTTGGTGAGTCTTACTATACTAGAGTGTTTCTTTACTAATCTGTGCAACAGATTTCACAAATATTTGTCAATTAGTAAATAGAATTTAGTAGGTGGGCGGCACGGTGGCACTGCTGCCTCCCAGCGCCAGAGATCCGGGTTCAATTCCCGCCTCAGGCGACTGACTCCCCGTGTCTGCATGGGTTTCCTCCGGGTGCTCCGGTTTCTTCCTACAGTCCAAAAATGTGTAGGTTAGGTGAATTGGCCATGCTAAATTGCCCGTAGTGTTAGGAGAAGGGATAAATGTAGGGGAATGGGTCTGGGTGGGTTGCGCTTCGGAGAGTCGGTGTGGACTTTTTGGGCCAAAGGGTCTGTTTCCACATTGTAAGTAATCTAATCTATTAAAGAGGTGCTGGCAAATGGAACTGGTCGGTATGGGCGAGGATTTTTTTTTAAAAGTGTTCAACAGCAGGGTCATTTTTTCTCAAAGCTAAAATTCACAATGTTTAAATCTCAATTTAATAAATGATGCAAGAGTTTCTCAACACATTTTTCTACAGCTTTGAATGTATTCTGGAGGTCTGGAATATGTTGCCTAGGAGGGTAGTTGAGGTAGGAAGTAATGGCAGTAGGAGGATACTTAACAGGGAAATCAGATGAGCAAAAAGGGATCATGAAATAGCTTTAGCCAATAGAGTTAAGGAGAATCCAAAGGGATTCTACAAATAGATTAAGGACAAATGGGTAACTAGGAAGAAAATAGGGCCCCTTAAAGATCAGCAAGGTTGCCTACATGTGGAACTGCAGGAGAGATGGGTAAGATACTAAATGAGTATTTTGCATCAGGGTTTACTGTGGAGAAGGATATGAATGATATAGAACGTAGGGAAATAAAAAGCAACACCTTGAAAAAATATCCATGTTACAGAGGAGGAGGTGCCAGGCATCTTAAAATGCATAAAGGTGGATAAATCCCTGGAACCTGATCAGGTGTACCCTAGAACATTGTGGGAAGCAAAGTAAGTGATTGCTGGGTCCCTTACTGAGATATTTGTACCATCAATAGCCACGTGAGGTGCCAGAAGACTGGAGTTAACTAACATGGTGCCACTATTTAAGAAAGATGGTAAGGAAAAACTAGGGAACTATAGACCAGTGGGCCTGACACTGGTGGTGGGCAAGTTGGTGGAGGGAATCCTGATGGATTGAATTTAAATATATTTGGAAAATCAAGGACTGATTAGGGATAGTCAGCATGGCTTTGTGGGAAATCATGTCTCACTAACTTGATTGAGATTTTTGAAGAAGTAACAAAGAAGATTGATGAGGGCAGAGCAGTGGATGTGATCAATATGACTTCAGTAAGATGCACAACAAGGTTCTTTATGGTAGACTGGTTAGCAAGGTTAGAGCACACGGAATACAGGGAGATCTAGCTATTTGGATACAAAACTGGCTCAAAGGAGAAAGAGGGTGGTGGTGGAGGGTTGCTTTTCAGAGTGGAGGCCTACGCCAGTGGTGTGCCACTAAGATTGGTGTTGGGTCCACTGCTTTTTGTCATTTAGATAAATGATTGGAATCTGAACATAGGAAGTATGGTTAGTAAGTTTTCAGGTGCCACTAAAATTGGAGGTGTAGTGTACAGCAAAGAAGATTACCTCAGAATACAGCGGGATCTTGTTCAGATGGGCCAATGGGCAAAGGAGAGGTAGATGGAGTTTAATTTAGATAAATATGAGGTGCTACATTTTGGAAAGGCAAATCAGGGCAGGACTTATATACTTGACGGTAAGATCCAGGAGAGTGTTGCTGAACAAAGAGACCTTGGAGTGCAGATTCATAGTTCCTTGAATGTGGAGTCGCAGGTAGATAGGATAGTGATGAAAGTATTTGATATGCTTACCTTTATTGGTCAGTGCATTGAGTATAAGATCATAAGATATAGAAGCAGAAATTAGGCTAATCAGCCCATCGAGTCTGTTCTGCATTCAATCATGGCTGATAGGTTTTCAACCCCATTCTCCCACTTTCTCTCCATAACCTTTGATTCTCTTGACAAACAAGAACCTCCCCAACTCTGTTTTAAATATAATCAATGACCTGGCCTCTACAGTCTTCTGAGTCAATGAATTCCACAGATTCACCATTCTCTGGCTGAAGAAGTTTTTTCCTTATCTACGTTCAAAAGGTTCTTTCTTTTATTCTAAGGCTGTGCCCTTGGGTCCTAGACTCTCCTACCAATAGAAATATCTTCCCAAAGTCCATTCTGTCGAGGCCATTCAGTATTCTGTAAGTTTAAAGTAGATCCCCCCTCACCCTTCTAAACTCCATCGAGTGTAGTCCCAGCATCTTCAAACAATCCTCTTATGTTAAGCCTTTCATTCCTGGGATCATCCTCGTGAACCCCTTTGGACCCATTCCAGGGTCACTACATCCTTCCTGTGTTATGGGGCCCAAAATTGCTCACAGTATAGGATTTGGGAAGTCATGTTGTAGCTGTACAGGACATTAATTCAGCCACTTTTGAAGTATTGCAGGCAATTCTGGTCTCCTTCCTATAGGAAGGATGTTGTGAACTTGAAAGGGTTTAGAAAAGATTTACAGGGATGTTGCCAGGGTTAAAGGTTTTGAGCTATAAGGAGAGGCTGAATAGGCTGGGGCAATTTTCCCTGGAGTGTTGGAGGCTGATGGATGCACTTACAGAGGTTTCTAAAATCATGAGGAACATAGATAGGGTAAATAGACAAGATCTTTTCCCTGAGGTGGGGGAGTCCAAAACTAGAGGGCATAGGTTTAAGGTGAGAAGGGAAAGATTTAAAACGGACCTAAGGGGCAATCTTTTCAAGCAGAGGGTTATGCAAGTATGGAATGAGCTGGCAGAGGAAGTGGTGGAGGCTGGTATAATTATAACATTTAAAAGGCATCTAAATGGGTATATGAATAGGAGGGTTTAGAAGGATATGGGCCAAATGGCAAATGAGATTAGATTTATATGGGATATCTGGACAAGTTGGACCAAAGACTTTGTTTCTGTGCTGTATATCTCTATGTCTCTATGACTCAGCCTTTAGAAAGTGCTTGGTTGAGTATTTAAAGTGTCATAACATTCAAAGCTATGGATCTAGTGTGGGAAAATGGGATCAGTGTAGGTAGTAGCATATTCTTGGCAGTTCAGACTTGTTTAGCCAAAGAGCGTCTTCCGTACTGTATGATTCCACGATTCTGGGTCTGTTTCACAAACTCAGGGTTGAGCCAACACTACCTATTTTCTTTCCTAACATAAAACATGAAATTCCAGCTCAAAACTAACATTCACTTTATTGGAAGGTTAATAAAATTTCTAGGTCGTGATTACAAAAATAGAAAGTTCTGGAGAAACCTGGCAGGTCTGGCAGCAACTGTCAACAGAGAAACAGAGTTAACATTTCCAAGATCCTTGACTCTTCATCAGAAATGGAAATAGCTGACAGGGGGTAGTTTTTATGCTGATGATGGGGTGGAGGGAGTGAACAGAGTACAGAATCCAGAGAGAGAGAAAAAAAAAGCAATTGGCAAACGAAGAGATTGTTGATGATAAACCAAGGGAGAGAAGAATGAATGCTGGATAGGGTGCTAATGCACAAAGTAAAAATGGTTAAAAATTGTTTTTTTGTACCAGGAGCTACCCAAAAAGGGACAGGATTTAGGGGTATGGCAAAAGAGTAATGAACATAGAGAGGCTGTTTAGATGATACTTGCAAACATGATGCATACGCACTTAAATGCATTAGAGGTGCATGCAGTCATTGAGGATTACTTACCTCAAAGTACTCTCGGGTTTTCCTTGTCTGTTTTGCCAAAGCACTCCATAATTGTAAAATAATCTTGCACAAAAGCTGATCACTGACATGTTGTAAATGTTGTGCTGCCACTAGAAAAAGAATAAATTAATAAATTAAAAGAATGTGACTGTGAATGGACATTAGTGTAATATTCTGTCTACAATAAGATTGCGTCTTAGTAAAAGATTTTGCTTGAACAGACTGAAATCAACATATGCTTGCAGAATTTATAACACCCCATGTCTGTAAGATCACATTTATGGTAGTTACAAGTCTCTATTCCATAAACACCAAAAGATAATTATAGAGTTTGCAGGAATCTCAATCTGATAACTACCACATTTAGACATGCACACTGTATGGCATTGCATGTTTGGAGTCATTTTCATCTTGCTCATGACAAGAGTAGTCTTCCTTTCAATTTGAACCATATATTAAGGTGATTGCCATCAGCTAAGCAATGACAATTGGCATTCACACGTTTGATCAGGTAAATAAAAACTGTGAAACGTTTTAAGGAATGCAACATAAATTTAAAGATAGAAGCTCAACAATCAAGCATGCAGAATATTAAACCAATTCACTTACAAGGTCTGCCTGCCAATGTTGGAAGCTAAAACAGCCATAATACTTCTGCAGAGTGAGAATCACTGAAACACTTCCACTGAATTTTCAAGTTGGGAGTAGGAAATGTAACTAATTTGAGGCCCTGAATATCTCCCGAAGATAAAATTATGACTTCCAAGGAAGAAATGCGACTGAGATGTGTTTGATGGCTAATTAACAGCCACATAGACAAGTACAGAGAAGGATCAAATGAAATATGGATCCAATAAACTCTCCACAGCAGCCATTATCCTGCTTCAGTAAAAGTGTAAAGACTGTCACTGAACTTTAAGATGCATATTTTCTGAGGAGAACTGATGGCCTGGGATCCAGGGAAGGGAAGATTGCTTTTCTGAGAATGACATTGAAGTGATGAGTACTCAGGTTTCATAATATGTCGCACTCCTCCATACTTCTGTACAATGAATGCCACTGATTGGTCCAGGCTGAATAGTATGTCACATATTCTGTGGACACCAGTGTACAGTTCCCGTGATTACTCCAGGTGCCATTGCATTAGGCAGTACTTGATATTGGACACTCTATGTCTGAACAATCACGTATGTTCATAGTCCTGAAACAATGTGCCACATGTGAGCTGGATGAACTCTGTCATTCTTTGTTCTTGACCCTGCAATGCCTCAGGAAACTGGTGTGGACATTTCCTGATGCAGTTCTAGATAGAGATTTCTATTTTGTGACACTTGAGACTCTGCATATGTTCAAGAAACAAGAAAAGCAACTGCAAGAAGAGCTCTTATTCTCTCTTGGTGAAGTACTTAGGAATCTGAAAAATGTATTTTGACAACATTGCAAACTCTGAAAAGCTAAACTGTGACGACTACGAAAGACTAACTTGATTTTGATCTGAACCGAAGGCCTGTTTGGAAGATCTTCCATCGGTCGGAAGTACGATTTTTGTCATCAAGAAACCTGGTGGACTGTGAGAATTCATCAAATTCTATCCTTTGTTTTCAGATCACTGGTCAAATTGGGAGTTCTTTCTTTAGCCCCTTTTTGAAATATTAACTCTGCAGGTCTTTGTCATCTTCAGTGTTGCATTTGTGTGTTTGTTCTGGGATTAAAAGGGAATATAATTCCAATTATGGGTTGTATCTGAGATGTTAAGAAGTCTTGCTATTTGTTTAGAAAATTGAGTGTTGTTTGTAATATATGATCCCAATCAGTGGTGAGATTTCCCCCTGATTCTCTATTAACATCAATTTTGCTTGGGGTCCTTGATGCCATACCCAGTCAAATGTTTCTGTGATGACAAGGGCAATCCCTCTCATCTCACAACTTGAGTTCAGCTTTTTTGTCTATGTTTGGACCAAAGCTATCATGATGACAGGAACTTAGTGGGACAACCAGAATCAGACTGTGCATCAATGAGCAGATTGAGCAAAATGAGCATTTTGCAAGTGTCACTTGTTAGCACTGTTAACAACTCCTTCCACTATTTTGCTGATGACCTGGAGTAAACTAATGGGGAGGTAATTAGTTGGGTTGGATTTATCCTGCTTTTTGTAGACAGAACATATCCAGGCAATTTTCCACAGTGTTGGATACATGCTAACGGTATGTAACGGTACTGGAATGCCTTAATTGGGGTGCAGCAACTTCTGAAGCACAAGTCTTCAATATAATTGTTGGAATGTTGTCAGAGCCAGTGCTTTTGTAATATCCAGTGCCATCTGCCATTTCTTGACACCACGTGGAGTGAAACAAATTGACTGAAGACTGTGATTGTGGAGATCTATTGAGGAGGCTAAGATGGATCATCCCTCCAGCACTTCTGGTAGAAGATTGATGTAAATGCTTTGGCCTTATTGCTCACCAATATTAAGGATGGGGATGCTTGCAATGTCTTCTCCTCCTAAGGAAAGTTATTGGTAAAGACAAAGCAAAATAATTCAACTGCATGGGAACCAAACTATTCAAGTACACTTTTAAAATCGTTTGATGTGGATTACAAATTGCAGACTCTGAAGGAGATGTAGAAAATAGTGATGAGCCAGATACTTTTCATCCTCAAATGTTACAGAGGTATAAGGATAAAACTGCCACATTTGACAGTTTATCAGATGAAGGACAGATAAATTCTGATCGTCAATATTAGTTTATTAGTCCAAAAGAACACTGCAAAAATATTTACCAGAAGAGGTGAGTCAAGGAAGAAATGTGACTATTATAAATAGTGTAGGAAAGATGATAAGAAAATATAAAAGCTGGATGAATGCACAAGATGAGGGATAGGAGGTTAGGCCCATGAATTGGGAACATTAAGTTCAAAGATGGAAGGCAAGAAAACACAGTATAAGCTCAAATTGTCCATCTGGGAACAAACATGCCCCTAGAAAGAAATCATTTACTGTTGAAAGAAATCAACTTAAAAGAAAAGGGAGGTCAAACAGAAGTAATCCAAAAAGAGAGAGAAGGCAAGATAGAGGGCAAAGTTAAATAAAGACAACAAATAAAGCACAGACAAGAAATATCACTAGGAGCAGAAACCAAATGATCAGTAAGTCTTAGTGATGCTGAACAAGCTAGAAGTCAAGTTACTAAAAGATGCCAAACAACAGGAACTGCAAGGTATACACTGAGGTACCAGTGTGGGGAAAACAGTAGAGTCTCACAGTTGTACAGCATGGAAACAGACCCTTGAATCGAACCAGTCCATGATGACCATAATCCGAAAATAAACTAGTCCCATCTGCCTGCACTTGGCCTAAATCCCTCTAAACTTTTCTTATTCATGTACTTATTTAAATATCTTTTAAACATTGTAATTGTACCTGCATTCACCACTTCCTCGCGAAGTTCATGTGGACCATTATCTCTAAAACAACTGGCCCTCATGTCTTTTTTTAAATCTTTCTCCATTCATCCTTAAAAATATGCCCCCAGTCTTGAAATCCCCCATGCTAGGGAAACAACATCTGCCATTCACCTCATCTATACCCTTCATGATTTTATAAACCTCTATAAAGTCACCATTAACATCCTACACTCCAGTGAAAAAAGTCACAGTCTATAACAGCCTCTCCTAATAACCCATACCCTCCATTCCCAGCAACATTCTAACAAATCATTTCTGAACCATCTTCAGCTTAATAATATTCTTCCTATAACAGGACAACCAGACTTGGACACAGTAATCCAGAAGACGGTGTAGCATCTTCAGGGTTTCAGATACCTGGACAATTGGGGCTCATTCTGCAGTAGGTGCAACCTCAACAAACAGGATGGTCTACACCTGAACCAGAAGGGTACCAATATCCTGGGGACGGGGTGGGGGGGGGGGGGAGTAAATTTGCTAATGCCCTTCGGGACGATTTACACTAATTCAGCAGGGGGATGAGAAACTAAATTGTGATGAGGTTTCAAGGTTGCAAGAGTTCACCAACAAGCAGGAAAGTGGTTTGAAGTGTGTCTACTTCAATGCCAGGAACATCCGGAATAAGGTGGGTGAACTTGCAGCATGGGTTGGTGTCTGGGACTTCGATGTTGTGGCCATTTCGGAGATATGGATAGAGCAGGGAACAGGAATGGTTGTTGCAGGTTCCAGGATATAGATGTTTTGGTAAGAACAGGGAAGATGGCAAAAGAGGGGAGGTGTGGCATTGTCAGTCAAGGACAGCATTACAGTGGCAGAAAGGATATTTGACGACTCGTCTACTGAGGTAGTATGGGCTGAGGTTAGAAAGAGGGAAGGAGAGGTCACCCTGTTGGGAGTTTTCTATAGGCCGCCAAATAGTTCCAGAGATGTAGTGGGAAGGATAGCAAAAATGATTCTGGATAGGAGTGAGAGTAACCGGGTATTTGTTATGGGGGAGTTTAACTTTCCAAATATTGACTGTGAATACGATAGTTCAAGTACTTTAAATGGGTCAGTTTTTGTCCAATGTGTGCAGAAGATCTTCCTGACACAGTATGTAGACAGGCCAACAAGGGATGAGGCCACATTGGATTTGGCACTGGGTAATGAACCTGACCAGGTGTTAGATTTGGGGGTAAGTGAGTAGTTTGGTGATCGTGACCACAAATCGGTTATGTTTACTTTAGCAATGGAAAGGAATAGGTATATACTGCAGGGCAAGAGTTATAGCTGGGGAAAAGGGAATTATGATGCAATTAAGCAAGATGTGGGATACATAGGATGGGGAAGGTAACTGCAGGGGATGGGCACAATTGAAATGTGGAGCTTATTCAAGGAATAGTTAATATGTGTCCTTGATAACTACGTATCTGTCAGGCAGGGAGGAAGTGGTCAAATGAGGGAGCCATGGTTTACTAAAGAAGTTGAAACTCTTGTCAAGAGGAAGAAGGCGCCTTATGTTAGGAAGAGACGTGAAGGCTCAGTTAGGGCACTTGAGAGTTACAAGTTAGCCAGCAAAGACCTAAAGAGAGGGCTAAGAAGAGCTAGGAAGTACACAGATCCCTCAAAGTTGTCACCCAAGTGAATAGGGTTGTTAAGAAAGCATATGGTGTTTTGGCTTTCATTAACAAGGGGATAGAGTTTAAGAGCCACAAGGTTTTGCTGCAGCTCTACAAGTCCCTGGTGAGACCACACTTGGAATATTGTGACCAGTTCTGGTCGCCCTACTATAGGAAAGATACAGAGGCTTTGGAGAGGGTGCAAAGAAGGCTTACCAGGATGCTGCCTGGACTGGAGGGCTTGCCTTATGAAGAAAGGTTGAATAAGTTTGGACATTTCTCTCTGGAGAGAAGGAGGAAGAGAGGAGACCTGGTCGAGGTGTACAAAATAATGAGAGAAACAGATAGAGTCAATAGCCAGAGACTTTTCCCCAGGGCAGGATTGACTGGTATAAGAAGTCATAGTTTGAAGATATTAGGAGGAAGGCATAAAGGAGATATCAGAGGTAGGTTCTTTACGCAGAGAGTTGTGAATGCATGGAATGCGTTGCCAGCTGTGGTGGTGGAAGCAGAGTCATTGAGGATATTTAAGCGACTGCTGGACCTGTACATGGATAGTAGTGAGTTGAGGGGTGCATAGGTTAAGTTACTATATTTTACATTAGGATTAAATCTCAGCACAACATCGTGGGCTAAAGGCCCTGTTCTGTGCTGTACTTTTCTATGTTCTATGTTCTATGAAGGGACATGAGAAGTCATTGGCAGATCAGATCAAGGAAAACCCTAAAGCCTTCCATAGATGTATCATGAATAAAAGATTGACTAAAGAAAGATTATGGCTAATCAAGGGTGGTAGTGGGAAGTTGTGCGTGGAGTCAGAGCAGATAGGTGAAGCGCTAAATGAATATTTTTCATCAGCATTCATACTGGAAAAAGATAATGTTGTCGAGGAGAATACTGAGATACAGGCTACTAGACCAGATGGGATTGAGGTTCATAAGGAGGAGGTGTTAGCAATTCTAGAAAGTGTGAAAATAGATAGGTCCCCTGAGCCAGATGGGATTTATCCTAGGATTCTCTGGGAAACCAGAGAGGAGATTGCAGAGCTTTTGGTTTGATATTTATGTTGTCATTGTCTACAGGAATAATGCCAGAAGACTGGAGGATAGCAAGTGTCCCCTTGTTCAAGAAGGGGATTCAAGTTAACCCTAGTAATTATAGACCAGTGAGTCTTACTTCAGTTGTCGGTAAAGTGTTGGAAAAAGTTATAAGAAATAGGATTTATAATCATCTAGAGAGGAAAAAGTTAATTAGAGACAGTCAACACGGATTTGTGAAGGATAGGCTGTGCCTCACAAACCTTTATTGAGTTATTTCAGAAGGTGACCAAACAAGTGGATGAGGGTAAAGTGGTTGATGTGGTGTATGTGGATTTCAGTAAGGCATTTGATAACATTTCCCATGGTAGGCTATTGCACAAAATACAAAGGCATGGGACTGAGGGTGATTTAGAGGTTTGGATCAGAAATTGGCTAGCTTTAAGAAGATCAACGGTGGTAACTGATGGAAAACGTTGATCCTGGAGTTCAGTTACTGGTGGTGTACTGCAAGGACCTGTTTTGGGTCCACTGCTGTTAGTCATTTTTTTAAATGACCTGGATGAGGGCATAGAAGAATGGGTTAGTAAGTTTGAAGATGACACTAAGGTCAGTGGAGTTGTGGATAGTACTGAAGGCTATTGCAGGTTACAGAGAGACATAGATAAGCTGCAGAGCTGGGCTGAGATGTGGCAAGTGGAGTTTAGTGCGGAAAAGTGTGAGATGATTCACTTTGGAAGGAGCAACAGGAATGCAGAGTATTAGGCTAATGGTAAGGTTCTTGATAGTGTAGATGAGCAGAGAGATCTCAGTGTTCATGTACAGAGATCCCTGAATGTTGCTACCCAAGTTGATGGGTTGTTAAGAAGGCATATGGTGTGTTAACTTATTGATAGAAGAATTGAGTTTCGGAGCCATGAGGTCATGCTGCAGCTGTACAAAACCCTGGTGTGGCTGCACTTGGGAGTATTATGTACAGTTCTGGTCACCACATTAGAGGAAGGATGTGGAAGCTTTGGAAAGAGTTCAGAGGAGATTTACTAGGATGTTGTCTGGTATAAAGGGAAAGTCTTACGGGGAAAGGCTGAGGAACATTTTCGTTAAAGAGAAGGCTGAGAGGTGACTTAATTGAGACATATCAGATAATCAGAGGGTTAGAAATGGTGGACAGTGAGAGCCTTTTTCCTCGAATGGTAATGGCTTGCATGAGGGGACATAGCTTTAAATTGAGGGGTGATAGATATATGACCGATGTCAGAGGTAGTGGGTGTGGAACTCCCTGCCTGCAACAGTAGTAGACTTGCCAACTTTAAGGGCATTAAAATGGTCATTGCATAGATATATGGATGAAAATGGAATAGTGTAGGTTAGATGGGCTTCAGATTGTTGCGCCGACCTGTGGACACATCGAGGGCCAAAGGGTCTGCACTGCGCTGTAATGTTTTATAGTTTATGTTCTAAGAAGCCTCAATAACATTCTGTACAACCTCAACATAATGTCCTAATTCCTATACTCAAAGGTCTGAGCAATGAAGGCAAGCACGCTAATCGCCTTCTTAATTATCCCGTCGAAATGTGATGCAGACTTCAAACAATATTTGACTTCAAACAATTATGTACTGGAACCCTATGTCTTTCAGATCTACAACACTGCCCAAGGCCCTACTTTTAATTGTATAAGTCTTATCTTTGTTTTACCAAATGCAATACCTTGCATTTATCCAAATTAAACTCTATTTGCCACTTTTCAGATCATTGACCCAATTGATCAAGATCACTTTGTAATATTAGATAACCTTCTTCACTGGCCACTATACCACCAATTTTGGTGTCATCTGCAAATTTACAAACCATGCTTTCCATATTCACACCCAAATCATTTATATAAGTGACAAGCAAAAGTGGACCCAATGCCAATACCTGTGGAACATCTCCGGTCACAGGCCTCCAGTCTGAAAAACAACTCTCCATCATCACTCTATGTCTCCTGCCAGTAAACCGATTTTGTATCCAATTGGCAAGTGATTCCAAGTGATCTAATTAGTCTACGATGTGGAATCTTGTCAAAAGCTTTACTAAAGTCCAAGGAAACAATGTTGACCACTTTGCTCTCATCAATCTTCTTGGCAATTTCCTCAGAAAAACCCAATCAAGTTTGTGACACCACATACAATTTCCCACACAGAAAATCATGCTGACTACCTGTAATCATTCCTTGCCTCTCCAAATACATATAAATCCTATTTTTAAATTAGATTACTATAGATTTAAATTACTTACAGTGTGGAAACAGGCCCTTCGTCCCAACAAGTCCACACCGACCCTCCGAAGAGCAACCCACCCCTACGTTTACCCCTTCACCTAACACTATGGGCAATTTAGCATGGCCAATTCACCTAACCTGCCCATTTTTGGACTGTGGGAGGAAACCGGAGCACCCGGAGGAAACCCACACAGCCACGGGGAGAACGTGCAGACTCCACACAGACAGTTGCCTGAGGCGGGAATTGAACCCGGGTCTCTGGCGCTGTGAGAGACCATGCCACCTATAATCATTTTTCAGAATCACTTTCAAAACCTACCCACCACTGAAGTCAAACTCACAGGTCTATAGTCCTCAGGCTTCTCCTTACATCCCTTCTTAAATAAAGGCACAACTTTAGCCACTCTCCACTCATTTGGCACCTCATCTAATGATACAAATATTTCTGCTAGGGGCCCCGCAATTTCCTCCCTAACCTCCCACAGGGACCTAGCACACAGGTGGATATGCAGCAAAAATGTGATCCTAATGGGTCCTAAAAGGCTAAAGCAAGGCTAAAGTAAGGCTAGTGGCATGAGGCTTAGAAGGAAATCTCAATAAACAAGATATTAGTAGAACCTCACCAATAGCAAGGAAAGAAATATGATTCTTTTGGCCTCGTTGGCAATATTTGCCTGGGAGAGGAGATCAATTAATATTAACATTACATTTCTGCAGGAAAACCAACTTCAATGGAAGTGTTTCCTCGTCCTTTTATAGAAGCACCAAATGCAGTGGGAATAAATGAGGTGAGGTAAAATAATGCCTTTGGAATTTGGTGCCTCTCAGTAAGGTCTGTCATACTAAAATTGGGTTCTCTTCAGTTAAAGCCAGATCCTGCCAAGTTTTACTGGCATCATAAGGGGTAGCTTTCAGGCATTTAATTATTTTATTTTGTGGTAGAAAATATTGTCAGAAATGGACTTAAAGCAGAATTCAAATTGGGATAACAGGCTTATGGGGTGTTTAAGGAAATTGGATTGAAAATCATGCAGAATGGATTTCATGTCACCATTCATCAGCAATCCTGTTAGGAAAATGTTAGCCTGATGGTTATGAATCAAAATATAGAATCAGAAAACAATGCAATGGCTTTGTAGTGATTGTAACCATTGACTATGAGATCCTTGATTGGGATTGTTAATTTGGGCCAATCAGAGAGCCCTGATTGAAAGATATAAACAGGAGATTCAGGAAGTCTCCTCTCTCTAAGGACTGGCTATGAGCTGGCTGTAGAGAGCCTTTGTATTGTGCACATATAAATAAGGGTGACTTGGGGATGGAATGTTGTTGTGGTTCTGTTCGCCGAGCTGGGAATTTGTGTTGCCAGTTGTCAGTTCCAGCTGTCCGCTGCAATGGCCGGTATATCGGGTCCAGGTATATTGGAACTGACAACCGGAAGCGGCAGATACAAATCACTATAAATGCCGGAGGAAACATCACAGAAGCGCTTCACAGGAGGCTCCCAAGCGCTGAGGATGTCTCCTAGACAGGGGACGAAATGGCTGCAACACAAATTCCCAGCTCGGTGAACAGAACCACAACAACGAGCACCTGAGCTACAAATCTTCTCACAAACTTTGGGGATGAAATACCTGCCTCCTTGGAGTTATTTCTGGTTTCAAAACTGAAATGGAGAAATTATGATGTCTAATTGGACAGGTGACTTGATCAGGCATCCAAACCAGGCAAGATTCCTGTTTTGAAATATTAGAGTTGAATATAAATATGAAAAATTCCAACGTGGAAGATATTATTTGAGCAAACAAAATGTTGAAGAAATTTAAAATGGAGCAATGCTATTGGAAAATGCCAGGAACATGAAAATTTTTGTTTTTAGTGATGCTTGTTAAGAAAGATCTCTGAGATAGGTTTTCAAGTTCAGCTGGTTTATAGTTTTTCTTGTAGAAAAGGGGGGTAAATGTTGCTCTTTAGCTTGGATGGCTAAAATCATTAAAAAAAAACTAGTAAAGTGTAAATTAGTGGCAGGGTCACTTGCTGTTGCTGAGGCAGTAGATATGATACTTTTCTTGCAAAATTATTGGAAGACATTCTTAAAAAAAGGATTCTACAGCAAAATCCATTGAGTACTATATCAATGATAAGTTTCTATGGGAGAACATGCACTCAACATGCTATGATGTTGTGGCCAAAACAGAGACATGGGTTTCTCAGGGGCAGGAATGGTTACTGGATGTCCCAGGGTTTAGAGCATTTAAAAAGAATAGGGAGGGGGGAAAAAGAGGAGGGGTGTAGCACTACTAATCAGAGAGGGTAAGACAGCTACAGAAGCTTCCATTGTCGAGGAAGATCTGCCTACCGAGTCAGTATGGGTGGAAATTAGGAACAGCAAGGGTGCAGTCACCTCTTTAGGGGTTTACCACAGGCCTCCAATAGCAGCAGGGAGATGGAAGAAAGCATAGCTCGGCAGATTTTGGAAAAGTGTGGACGTAGTAGGGTTGTTGTAATGGGTGACTTTAACTTTCCCAATATTGATTGGAACCTCCTTTGAGCAGAAGATTTGAATGGAGCTGTTTTTGTAAGGTGTATTCAGGAGGGTTTCCTAACTCAGTACGCTGACAGGCCGATCAGGGGAGAGGCCATTCTAGACTTGGTGCTCGGCAATGAGCCGGGGCAGGTATCAGATCTTGTGGTGGGAGAGCATTTTGGTGATAGTGACCACAACTGCCTCACATTCTACATAGCTATGGAGAAGGAGAGGATTAGGCAAAATGGGAGGATATTTAATTGGGGAAGAGGAAACTATGATGCGATTAGACATGAGTTAGGAAGCATGGATTGGGAGCAATTGTTCCATGGTAAAGGCACTATAGACATGTGGAGACTATTTAAGGAACAATTATTGCAAGTGATGAATAAATATGTCCCTCTGAGACAGGCAAGAAGTGGTAAGATAAAGGAACCTTGGATGACGAGAGCGGTGGAGCTTCTCATCAAAAGGAAAAAGGTAGCTTACGTAAGGTGGAGGAAGCTAGGGTCAAGCTCAGCTCTACAGGATTACAGACAGGCAAGGAAGGAGCTTAAAAATGGTCTGAGGAGAGCCAGGAGGGGGCACGAGAAAGGCTTGGCAGAACGGATTAGGGAGAACACAAAGGCATTTTACACTGATGTGAGGAATAAGAGAATGGTCAAAGAAAGAGTAGGCCCGATCAGGGATAGCATAGGGAATTTGTGTGTGGAGTCTGAGGAGGTAGGGGAAGCCCTAAATGAGTTTTTTGCTTCTGTCTTTATGAAAGAAACGAACTTTGTAGTGAATGAAACCTTTGAAGAGCAGGTGTGCATGCTGAAATGGATAGAGATAGAGGAAGCTGATGTGCTGAAAATTTTGTCAAACATTAAGATTGACAAATCGCCAGGCCCGGACCAGATTTGTCCTTGGCTGCTTTGGGAAACAAGAAATGCAATTGCTTCGCCACTTGCGAAGATCTTTTCATCCACGCTCTCCACTGGAGTCGTACCTGAGGACTGGAGAGAGGCAAATGAAATTCTTCTCTTCAAGAAAGGAAATAGGGAAATCCCCAGCAATTACAGACCAGTAAGTCTCACGTCTGTCGTCTGCAAGGTGTTAGAAAGGATTCTGAGGGATAGGATTTATGACCGTCTGGAAGAGCATGGCTTGATTAAATGCAGTCAACACAGCTTTGTGAGGGGCAGGTCATGCCTCACAAACCTTATTGAGTTCTTTGAGCATGTGACTAGAAAAGTTGATGAGGGTCAAGCTGTGGATGTGGTGTATATGGACTTTAGCAAGGCATTTGATAAGGTTCCCCATGGTAGGCTCATTCAGAAGGTCAGGAGGAATGGGATTCAGAGGAACATAGCTGTCTGGATACAGAATTGGCTGGCCAACAGAAGACAGCGAGTGGTAGTAGAAGGAAAATATTCTGCCTGGAAGTCTGTGGTGAGTGGTGTTCCACAGGGCTCTGTCCTTGGGCCTCTATTGTTTGTAATTTTTATTAATGACTTGGATGAGGGGATTGAAGGATGGGTCAGCAAGTTTGCAGATGACACAAAGATTGAAGGTGTCGTTGACAGTATAGAGGGCTGTTGTAGACTGCAGCGGGACATTGACAGGATGCAGAGATGGGCTGAGAGGTGGCAGATGGAGTTCAACCTGTATAAATGCGAGGTGATGCATTTTGGAAGGTTGAATTTGAAAGCTGAGTACAGAATTAAGGATAGGATTCTTGGTAGTGTGGAGGAACAGAGGGATCTTGGGGTGCAGATACATAGATCCCTTAAAATGGCCACCCAAGTGGACAGGGTTGTTAAGAAAGCATATGGTGTTTTGGCTTTCATTAACAGGGGGATTGAGTTTAAGAGTCGTGAGATCTTGTTGCAGCTCTATAAAACTTTGGTTAGACCGCACTTGGAATACTGCGTCCAGTTCTGGTCACCCTATTATAAGAAAGATGTGGATGCTTTGGAGCAGGTTCAGAGGAGGTTTACCAGGATGCTGCCTGGACTGGAGGGCTTATCTTATAAGGAGAGGTTGACTGAGCTCGGACTTTTTTCATTGGAGAAAAGGAGGAGAAGAGGGGACCTAATTGAGATATACAAGGTAATGAGAGGCATAGATAGAGTCGATAGCCAGAGACTATTTCCCAGGGCAGAAACGACTAACACGAGGGGTCATAGTTTTAAGCTGGTTGGAGGAAAGTATAGAGGGGATGTCAGAGGCGGGTTCTTTACACAGAGAGTTGTGAGAACATGCAATGCATTGCCAGCAGCAGTTATGGAGGCAGGGTCATTGGGGACATTTAAAAGACTCCTCAACATACATATGGTCACAGAAATTTGAGGGTGCATACATGAGGATCAGTGGTCGGCACAACATCGTGGACTGAAGGACCTGTTCTGTGCTGTACTGTTCTATGTTCTATGTTCTAAATATCCTGAAGATCAATATTGCAGTTTTGAAACAGATGGTCAACAATGTAGAGATCTCCAAATTCAAACAGTCAACTAGCAGCAGTCAATTATCTAATTGTTTTAGAAAGAAAGCAGCAAATTCTAAGAAACTGCTGAAAGCACTAGGAGAGGGACAAGAAGTACTTTAATATGCATAGAAAAAAGCATATAACATGTTATAATTTTATACTTTTTTTGTTCATTTAAGGTAGTCACTAAAGTATGACTTTGTAAGTATGACTATGTCAGGCTGTTACTTAACTAGTCTGTAGAACAGTGCTCTCAATTTGGGCACAACCCTCCCGATGTTAACATGGAGAACTTTGCGTAATCAACAAGCTGGGTTTATTTTTATGCTTTCAGTCCTTAGGTCGACTTAGTTAATTGAATGGTTCCTTCCTTTTCTTTAGACATCATAGCAGTTTTGATAAGCTGAGTTGTATTAACTGGCTTGCTCGGCCAGAACAGTCAAGAATCAGCAACATTGTCGTGGGTCTGTTGTGACTAGATTCAATGACTAATGCAGCAATTTCTGAAACACACCTTTTAGAATGAACCTGTTGGTTTCACTTCTTTCAAATCGCAGAATTTTTTTGAAGTTATGTTCTCAAATGAACTTTAACATTTGGTGTCATGTCGGCCAAGATAATGCATTGAAGGTGTGAGTTGCCCTGTGTGAGACTGTCTGTGCCACAATGTTCAGACCGATTCTAATCTAAAAAACGGATGTACGGAATCTTCCATGGATTCATGCAGTGTTTGAACAAAGTAAAACGTAATTCTGCAAGTACAAATTCACCCCACAAACGTGTGTGTGTATGTGCGCGCGCATGTGGGTATGTGTGTGTGGGGGTGTTGTTATGAGTGTATGTGAGAGAGTGAGTGAATGTGTGCGAGTGTAAAGGGGTTTAAGTCTGTGAGAGGGTGCGTGTGACCGTGTGAGTGTGGGAGTGTATGTGTGCGCGTATGAGAGAGAGCTTGTGTATGAGAGAGGATCTGCGTGAGTGTGTGGGTTTATAAGAGTGTGTGTGTGTCTGTATCTGATAGCCAAGTTCAGTACCCATGGGGATGGACTCAACCAGGACCTTGGGTTCATGTCACACTATAGGTGATCTCACTGCACTACAGAGACACATACAGACACACAGACACTCCTACAGACACACAGACACACTCCTGCAGACGCAGACACATACTCCTACAGACCCATACATTCAGGCAGACCATCTCCCATACACAAGCTCTCTCTCAAAAGCTCACACATACACTCCCACACTTATACCCCTTTACACTCACTCACACACATACATACACACATTCTCTCACAGACACTCAAAACCCCCAACCCCAGACACACACACACACACTCACACACTCTCACACTCACACACTCACACACTCACACACTCACACATGCACCCTCTCACAGACTTAGACCACTTTACACTCACACACACGCATATACACTCTCTCTCACAGACACTCACAAACCCCCACCCCAGACACACGCCCACATACACATATACATTTGTGGGATGAATTTGTACTTGCGGAGTTACATTGTACTTTGCTCAAAAACTGCATGAATCCATGTAAGACTCTGTTAACTCACTTTTTAGATTAGAATCAGTCTAACAATTATGGCACATACAAGGAACACAGGGAGCTAACACCTTCAACATCTCAACATGTTATCTGCACTGACACCAATTGTTACAGTTAACCTGAGAATGTAACTACATCAAACTGTAAACTTTTGCTATAAATTCTGTATCTTACAATTATGCACTCCACAACCACTTGTACACCCCAATCAAACACCGGCATCTCTAAATCATGGCATAAAGGGAGTAACAATCCCAGGTAGTGGAAGTATGCAGGTCAAACTGGCCCTGAACATGAGTGGTGTCACTGCCTTCTCATAGGATCCACTGCTGGTGCGCAGACTAACGAGCCACGTGATTTGCTGAAACTGGCCTCAAATTAAAGCAAGAGCAAAGACATGTTATTTCAATACTATGAGACAAATCCTTTGTCCCCTTCACTGTCAGATCTGACTACATGAAGAATCTGGAGATATGGTTTTAAGAGGCTGGGATCTGTGCTAAAATCTGTGAGTAGTAGTTATATTATATCAGATTAGATTAGATTCCCTACAGTGAGGAAACAGGCTCTTCAGCCCAACAAGTCAATACTGACCCTCCAAAGAGTAACCCATCCAGACCCAATCCTCTACATTTACACCTGACTAATGCATCTAACCTACACATCCCTGAACACTAAGGCAATTTAGCGTGGCCAGTTCACCTGACCAGCACATCTTTGGATTGTGGAAGGAAACCGGAGCACCCGGAGGAAACTCAAGCATACACAGGGAGAATGTGCAAACTCCACACAGACAGTCACCAGAGGTTGGAATTGAACTTGGCTCCCTGGCGCTGTGAGGCAGTAGTACTAACCACGGAGCCACTGTGCAGCCCTGAAACTGAAATCTTGATTATGAAGTACCCATACAGCTTACACATTTATATTTTAAGAGACACAACTCATTAACTCATCTGTCAGTCAATATTTTTAAATTCATTACTTCAATGTGAAACCATGATTTAATTTAGGAGACCATAAGATGTAGGGAGCAAAAGCACACGATTCAGCTCATCAAGCTTGCTCTCCCATCCAAGGAGATCATGGTTGATCTGAGACTTGTCAACTCTACTTTCCTGCCTTTTCTCTACCACCCCGACTCCCTGACTGATCTAAAATTCTGTCTAATATTGCTTTGAATATAATGATCCAGCCTCTACAGCCGTCCATGGTAAAGAATTCCAGATTCATTATCCTGTGAAAGAAGAGATTCCTCTTCATCTCTGATTGAAAGATGGTATTTGAAAGATGGTTCAAAAGTGAACTGTATTTGCATGAGCATGATGCACAAAACTCTAAATGCAGTGGGTGTGCAGGAGAAGCAAACCTGTCTCATGAAATGTGGTGTTGCAGTGGAGATCTGGTGTAGTGATTTTTGTCAATGAACTTCCAGCCAAGACAAACTTCAATTCATCTGGAGAACCATTAATTAAGTGAAAGGCACTCCTTAGTCTGCATAAAGCTTGCTGGTCTTCCAGTGCAAAGTGTTGCACACTGTACATTTCAAGACCCAGGACTGCATACTTTGAGATGTATTAAAGCTTGGAGAGCTACTACATAGGCATAATTGGGAAAGGTCACTGTATGCGATAAACAAATGAACATACAAACATGGAGCAGGAGTACGCCGTTTGGTCCCTCAAGCCAGCACATTCATACAATAAAATAATGATGGAATATGATACTAGTCTAAATCCACATTCCTGCCTACCCCGAAAATGTTTCATCCTCTTGCTTACCAAGAGTCTATCCATTTCTGCCTTAAAAATAGCTATAGTCTCTGTTTCCACCCATTCTTAGGAAGAATTCCAAAGACTAGTTGCCTCATCTCTGTTTTAAATGGGCAGCCTCTTATTTTTAAAAAGGGACCCACAATTGTAGATTCTTCCTCAGTAATCAATACTTCAGATGGGGTATCACTAGTGTCTTGTAGAACTGAAGCATAACCTCACTACATTAGGACAAGCAGTCTCTGGGTTGCAAGTTGGTTCCATTCTTGAGTCAATTTCTATGCAAGCCAGAACAACAATGCAGGACAATATAAAACAGGTGTTTTTCAGTACAAGAAAACATTCATACGTCAGATTTTTACAATGATACACCTGTATGGGATCATGCTCATAAATACAAGCATCCATAAGTTGGACATCCATAAATCAGGGACTACTTGTATTCAATTCCCCTCACAATAAATAATATAGAACATAGAACATTAGAACAAAGAATATGACAGCGCAGTACAGACCCTTCAGCCCTCAATGTTGCACCGACCTGTGAAATCAATCAGAAGCCCATCTAATTTACACTATTCCATTTTTGTCCATATGTCTATTCAGTGACCATTTAAATGCTCTTAAAGTTGGTGAATCTACTACTGCTGCAGGCAGTGCGCTCCACGCCCCTACTACTCTCTGAGTAAAGAAACTAACTCAGACTTCTGTCCTACATCTATCACCCCTCAATTTAAAGCTATGCCCCCTCATGCTAGTCATCACCATCCGAGGAAAAAGGCTCTCACCATCCACCCTATATAACCCTCTGATTATCTTATATGTCTCAATTAAGTCACCTCTCAACCTTCTTCTCTCTAATGAAAAGTCCCTCAGCCTTTCCTCGTAAGACCTTCCCTCCAAAGCAGGCAACATCCGAGTAAATCTCCTCTGAACCCTTTCCAAAGCGTCCACATCCTTCCTATAATGTGGTGACCAGAACTGTACATAATATTCCAAGTGCGGCCGCACCAGTTTTGTACAGCTGCAGTATGACCTCATGGTTCTGAAACTCAATCCCTCTACCAATAAAAGCTAACACACCGTATGCCTTCTTAACAACCCCATCAATCTGGTGGCAAAATTCAGGGATCTATGCACACGGACATCGAGATCTCTCTGCTCATCTACATTATCCAGAACCTTACCATTAGCCTAATACTCTGCATTCCCGTTACTCCTTCCAAAGTGAATCACCTCACACTTTTCCAGATTAAACTCTAATTGCCACCTCTCAGCCCAGCTCTGCAGCTTTTCTATATCTCTCTGTAACTCACAATATCCTTTGGCACTATCCACAGCTCTTCAAGGAGAAAGTGAGGTCTGCAGACGCTGGAGATCAAAGCTGAAACTTTATTGCTGGAACAGCACAGCAGGTCAGGCAGCATCTAGGGAACAGAAGATTCGACGTTTCGGGCACATGCCCTTCTTCAGGAATCATTCCTGAAGAAGGGCATGTGCCCGAAACGTCGAATCTTCTGTTCCCTAGATGCTGCCTGACCTGCTGTGCTGTTCCAGCAATAAAGTTTCAGCACTATCCACAGCTCTACTGACTTCAGTGTCATCCGCAAATTTACTAACGCATCCTTCTGTGCCCTTATTCAGGTCATTTATAAAAATGACAAACAACAGTGGGTCCAAAACAGATCCTTACGGTACGCCACTAATAACTGAACTCCAGCATGAACATTTCCCATCAACCACCACCTTCTGTCTTCTTTCAGCTAGCCAATTTCAGCTAACCACGAAATCACCCCAATCCCATGTCTCCATATTTTATGCAATAACCTACCATGGGGAACCTTATCAAACGCCTTATCAAAATTCATATACACCACATCAGCCACTTTACCCTCTTCCACTTGTTTGGTCATCTTCTCAAAGAACTCAATCAAGGTTTGTGAGGCACAACCTTAGCTTCACAAAACTGTGCTGACTATCCCTAATCAGCTTATTCCTTGGTTGATGATTATTAGTCTTATCTCCTATAACCTTTTCCAACACTTTACCCACAACCGAAGTAAGGCTCACTGGTCTATAATTACCAGGGTTGTCTCTATTCCCTTCTTGAACAAGGGAACAATATTTGCTATCCTCCAGTTTTCTAGCACTACTCCTGTAGACAATGACGACATTAAGATCAAAGCCAAAGGCTCGGCAATCTCCTCCCTGGCTTCCCAGAGAATCCTAGGATAAATCCCATCCGGCTCAGTGGACTTACCTATTTTCACACTTTTCAGAATTGCTAACACCTTCTCCTTGTGAACTTCAATCCCACCTAGTCTAGTAGCCTGTAGTTCAGTATTCTACTCGACAACATTGTCTTTTCTTAGTCTGAATGCTGACAAAAAATATTCATTCAGTGCTTCCCCTATCTCCTCTGACTCCACGCACATCTTCCCAATACTATCCTTGATTGGCCTTAATCTTTCTCTAGTCATTCTTTTATTCCTGATATACCTATAGAAGCCTTAAGGTTTTCCTTGATCCTACCCGCCAACGACTTCTCATGTCCCCTCCTGGCTGTTCTTAGCTCTCTCTTTAGGTCTTTCCTGGCTAACTTGTAACTCTTAAGAGCCCTAACTGAGCCTTCACATCTCATCCTAACATAAGCCTTCTTCTTCCTTTTGACAAGAGATTCAACTTCCTTAGTAAATCGCGACTTCCGTGTTCGACCATTTCCTCCCTGCTTGACAGGTATATACTTACCAAGGACACGTAGCAGTTGTTCCTTGAATAAGCTCCACATTTCAATTGTGCCCATCCCCTGCAGTTTCCTTCCCCATCCTATGCATCCTAAATCTTGCCTAATCACATCGTAACTACCTTTCCCCCAGTTATAACTCTTCCCCTGCATACGTACCTATCCCTTCCCATCACTAAAATAAAATTAACCAAATTGTGGTCACTATCACCGAAGTGCTCACCTACCTCCAAGTCTAACACCTGGCTGGGTTCAATACCCAGTACCAAATCTAATGTGGCCTCGCCCCTTGTTGACATACTGTGTCAGGAAACCCCCCAGCACACATTGGACAAAAACTGACCCATCTAAAGTACTTGAACTAAAGTATTCCCAGTCAATATATGGAAAGTTAAATTCCCCCATAACAAATACCCTTGCTCCTATCCAGAATCATCTTTGCTATCCTTTCCCTCTACATCTCTGGAACTATTTGGCAGCCTATAGAAAACTCCCAACAGGGTGACCTCTCCTTTCCTATTTCTAACCTCAGCCCATACTACCTGAGCAGATGAGTCCTCAAACTGTATTTCTGCAACTGTAATACTGTCCTTGACTAACAATGCCATCCACACACTCCCCAACCTCTACCCTTTTACCACCTTCTCTGTTCTTACTGAACATCTAAATCCTGGAACCTACAACAACCATTCCTGTCCCTGCTCTACCCATGTCTCTGAAATGGCCACAACATCGAAATCCCAGATACCAACCTATGCTGCATGTTCACCCTCCAACATTCTACTCGTTTTTCTAATTACTTGATGTACCTTTCATAGTTACTTGTGTACTTGCTTACTACCCTTTTGTGATTCATACACCAGAACACCCAAATGCCTCTGCATCTCAGTGTTTGGAAATCTTTCACCATTTAGATAATATGTTTTTCCCCTTTTTCTGCTGAAATGGAAATTCTACATTTTCATCAGACTTTTCAGGCATAGTATACTAAGGTACTGGAAATTGTAGAACCCCCTTGGATTTATATGCCTGACAAGAAACATACGTAATTAACATCAAATGTATTTAAATTGTACTGAAGCACCTCAATGGAAAAGTTAACTTCTATTGAACTGTTAATTTTCAAATTAAAATGTTTTGGACTCAGGCTATATGCTTAATACAGAATCATGGAGTCCAACGGGTGCAGAAGAGGTCCATTGGCCCATCAAGTTTGCACCAAAAGTCTGTCAGAATTTATACTGTAAATATTAAATTGTATTGAGACATCTATGAGTAAAACATGGTGTATGACGAGAAGTCAAAATTTATTGCATTTTATCTGTAATTTTAAAATCAAAATGTTTCAGAATGTATTTTTACAAAATTTATGAATAAAGGATATTTTACAGAGGAAAACATTGCATCCATTTAAGTATTGATTACTTCCAACAAAATACTTTCTAATCATATTTTTCAAATAAGGATTCACTTTAGTAAATATAACCGAACACAAAAACTAGTCTTTAAAATGACAAACAACACACGTGCAATCAGAATTATTAATTCTCATTCTTTATCATATAAATAGATTTCAACTCACAGGCTTGTCGCATCTTTTGGAACTGCACCCATTTCATCCACATCTGAAATGTCACTTTTAATGTTTTTGTTGTATAAAACTTCTCAGCCTTTAAGGTGTATTGTAACATTTTCATCTGCCACTTTCTTACTTTTCTGATATACCATTTCCATGCACTGAAATAAAAAACAAATTTGCTTGCAAAGGACAATAAATAAAAGTGAACATGTAATATAATAACATTAAACTCAGCATAATGTAACCTCTGATATTTCACTCTAAAGCAGTCATCAACAGAACACAAAGAGGAATAAAAAATAGTAACATAAAAGCACTCCCTCTTTTCCTTCCGTTTACAGAAGCTTAGTGTGGTTTCAGCATATCTTCAGATCAGAAGTACCCTTGAGTAAAATTGGAGATGCTTTCCCAAAGGCTCATCAATTTTATGGATATCAACAGGATTTTTCTGTAGTTTTCAATTTCCTTCAGATTCAGTTATCAGACTAAACAGATATTAGATGACTGTACAGTATTTAAATTACAGTGGAAGATGCAGCAACTTCACACTCTGGTGCTCTATCTTAACACCCAGAAGTAGCAAAGCTACTGATGGGTGGCTCTAGACGTACTCTTCAAAGGAAGGTGATGCCACTGTGGTGATGTCAAAGACCCCAGGCTAATGTTCTAAGGACATAGGTTTGAACTGCACCCTGCAGGTGTTGAAATTTTAATTCAGTGAAAGAGAAAAGCTAATCTAATGCTCACGACATAAGCACTATCATTTGTCATAAAAACCTTTCTGGTTCATGAATCCCCTTTAAGGAAGGAAATCCAATATCCTTAGCAGGTTTGGCCTTCTTGTGATTCCCGACCTAGACTAAACTAGTTGACTCTTAACTTCCCTCTCAGCAATTCTGGATCAGCTGATACCCACATCCCATGAATGAGAAAAAGAAAAAAATCAGAAATTTGATATGCATGTGTACACAGCAGTCCCATATGGTCGGCGATTAAGGTGGTTCACAGACTCCTAGGCTGCCTGCAGTTTCTACAGCCTTGAAGAATCCATGTTGCATGTATATGTTGGGTACATTAGATTATAGCGACTTTTCTTTTTTTTGTCATTAATTGGTCCAAGTAGTGGGTCTTGGAGGTGGTTGTTAGACCCTGTTGCGTACCTTTTCTCTGTGATTATTTCTGAGCCTAGATAACCTTGGAAGGAAACATCTTACACGTATTGTCCACTGACACACTTGAGGTCTTGTGCAACCAGTGGGCACAGCATAGCTGTAGCCATTATCTGCCCAAAATGTTTTATTAATGTGAATTTAGGTTTCTTGTAAAACAGTTCAGGTTTGTGGCAATGCCCTTTAAGTTGTTAAATGTCAATTAGTTAGTTTGTTTCAGTTGCTCAAAGGACCAAAAAAGATACTTCCTTTCAAGTGTGGTTCCTTCGTAAACTAGTTGATTAGTTTGTTTGATTTGCACAAGAATAGAAAAAGAAACAACTCTCCATGGCATTCCGTCCTGCTATCTGGAAGTTTTGGGAGCTTTATGTGGCAGGCATCTTCCTTATTCTTCGAGATTTGGCATAACTGATAGGTACTGCAGGATACTACTGGGGTGCATTATCCCTGCCCAAAATCAAATTTTAACTTAGATTTTTGTTTCCTTTGAGGATCTGATTTTTGCTGCAGTACTCTCTAGTAGATTATTACTCTTTAATTTGATTTTAACTGTTCATAAGAGAAAATGTACACTTATGACATTCCATCCTGCTGTCCAGAAATAGAGGAGGAGGTTTGCCTGTCATCTTTGGTGTTAGGAATTCAATCAGTACCCTTACAGACAGGAATTTGTCATAGTAACAGATCACAAACCAAGGGGATCAAAGGTTATGGGGAGAAAGTAGGAAAATGGAGTTGAAAAGCCTATCAGCCATGATTGAATAGCGGAGCAGATTCAATGGGCTGAATGGTCTAATTTCTGCTCCTATATCATATGGTCTTATACAGAACTGGCTTGGTCATAGAAGACAGCGAACAGCAGTGGAAGGGTGTTTTTCTCACTGGAGATCTGTGTCCAATAGTGTTCCACAGGGATCAGTCTGGCAAACCTGTTGTTTATGATATATACAAATGATTTGGAGGTAAATGAAGGTCATCTAACTAGTAATTTTGCAGATAATATAAAAGTGAGGGGAGCTGCCAATGGTGAAGAGGATTGTCAGAAGATACAGCAGGGTATTGATAGACTGGAGACTTGAGCAAAGAAATGGGAGATGCAATTTAATTTGGACAAATGCAAGTTGATGCATTTTCGAAGGTTGAATGCAGCAAGGAAGTATACAGTAAATGGCAGAACCGTTGGAAGCATTAACATACACAGGGATCTAGTCATACTGGTCCACAGTTCTCTATAAGTGAATAAAGTGGTCAAGAAGGCATTTGCTTGCCTTTATTGGTCAGGTATGGAGTATAAAAATTAGCAAGTCATATTACAGCTGAATAGAGCTTTGGGAAGGCACATTTGGAATACTTTCTACAGTTCTGGTCATCATACCTTCAGAAGAATGTGGAGTCTTTGGAGAGGTTTACCAGAGTGTTGCCTGATTTGGAGGGAATTAATTATGAGCAGAGATTGGACAAACTTGGTTTGTTTTCACTTGAATGTCCAAGGTGACTTGACCAAGGTTAACACAATTATGAGAAACATTGATGAAATGATAGTTGGAATCCTTTTCCCAGGGTAGAAACATCAATTTTCTAAGGGACATCGGTTTCAGGTAAAGGTGGGCAAGTTTAAAGGAGGTGTGTGAGCGGTAACTGCCTGGAATGTGCTGCCAGAGAAGGTAGAAGCAACATTTAAGAGGTATCTTGACAGAGACGTGAATAAGCAAGGAATAGATGAATACGGATCGCAAAGAGGCCAAGGATTCTTAGTTTAGAAATACATCATGTGACAGTGCAGGTTTGGTTGGCCAAAGGGCCTGCTCCTGTGCAGTGCCATTCTTTGTTCTTTGTAGTAGAAAATGGAAATAATGCAACAGAAGCACCGTAAAATCTAATGCATTTAAAAGGTTGGATTGCCATAGGATTTTAACAGCTAAGAAGGTAAAGTAATTAAAATTCTGGGCTTTAGTGATTGCCAGAACACCTAAACAAATGGCAACCCAGAAAGTTAAACATTTTTTGTATTCATTCACAGGATGAGCGCATTGCTAGTCAAACCAGCATTTATTGCACATCCCTAATTGCCCAAAGGGCAGTTAAGAGTCAACCACATAGCTGTGGGTCTGGAGTCACATGTAGGCTAGACCAGGTAAGGATGAGAGTTTCCCTCCCTTAAGGGAATTAGTGAACTAGATGTCTTTTTCCAAATAATCAGTAATGAATTTATGGTCATCATTAGACTCTTTATTCCAGATTTTATTGAATTCAAATTACACCATCTGCCAAGGCAGGATTTGGACTCGGGTCTTCTGGAACATTACCTGGGCCACAGGATTAACAGTCTAGCAATCATACCACTGCCTCCCCCAATTGAATAAAATTAGAATTGAAGAGATGGAGCTATTAAACAGCAGCTGGCTAACTTAGTTGGAGAATCTGAGGTCAGTTTGCAGTAAGGCAATCCTAAAGAGTTAAAGTTAAATTAGCTTAAAAGCCATAATGTGGAGGTGCTGGTGTTGGACTGGGGTGGACAAAGTTAAAAATCACACAACACCAGTTTATAGTCCAACAGGTTTATTTGGAAGTACAAGCTTTTGGAGTGCTGCTCCTTCATCAGGTAGCTAGTGGGGCAGGATCGTAGGACATAGAATTTATAGTAAAAGATCAAAGTGTCATACAACTAATGCTACATATTGAACAAACCTAGATTGATGTTAAGTCCTTACAATGATTAAGGACAGAGCACTTCTTCAGAGCATGCAACACATTATCAATGAGGATGAGCACCTTGCCAAGATCTTCCCTACGCCTCCACTTCTCACCTTTAAACAACTGCCAAACCTTAAACAGACCATTGTTCACAACAAACTGTCCAGCCTTCAGGACCACAACACTATACAACCCTGTCATGGCAACCACTGCAAGATGTGTCAGTGTTGACATGGATACTACAATTACACAGGGGGACACCACCCACCACGTGCACGGCAGGTACTCATGTGACTCAGCCAACACTGTCTATCTCATACACTGCAGACAAGGATGCCCCTAGGCACAGTACATTGGCCAGACCAAGGAGACACTACGACAGTGGATGAATGGACACTGTCAAGACTCTCGCCCACCCTCTGACGACCCCTTCTCCCACCTCCAACACACCCCGTCCACCTGGACACCCCGTGCTGGCCTCCTACCTGCCCTCGACCTCTTCATAGCAAACTGCCGCCGCGATATTAACCGCTACCTGAACTCCCACACTCCTCCCACCCACTCCAACCTCTCACCCTCGGAACGCGCAGCCCTCCACTCCCTCCGTTCCAACCCCAACCTCACCATCAAACCAGCTGACAAGGGAGGCGCAGTAGTAGTTTGGCGCACTGACCTTTACACCGCTGAGGCCAAACGCCAGCTCGCAGATACCTCCTCCTACCGTCCCCTTGACCATGACCCCACCCCCCACCACCAAACCATCATCTCCCAGACCGTCCATAACCTCATCACCTCAGGGGACCTCCCATCCACCGCCTCCAACCTCATAGTCCCACAACCCCGCACCGCCCGTTTCTACCTCCTGCCCAAAATCCACAAACCTGACTGCCCCGGACGACCCATCGTCTCAGCCTGCTCCTGCCCAACCGAACTCATCTCGGCATACCTCGACACGGTCCTGTCCCCATTAGTCCAAGAACTCCCCACCTACGTTCGTGACACCACCCACGCCCTCCACCTCCTCCAGGATTTCCGCTTCCCCGGTCCCCAACGCCTCATCTTCACCATGGACATCCAGTCCCTGTACACCTCCATTCCCCATCACGAAGGACTCAAAGCACTCCGCTTCTTCCTTTCCCGCCGTACCACCCAGTACCCTTCCACCGACACCCTCCTTCGACTGACCGAACTGGTCCTCACCCTGAACAACTTTTCTTTCCAATCCTCCCACTTTCTCCAAACAAAAGGAGTAGCCATGGGCACCCGCATGGGCCCCAGCTATGCCTGCCTCTTCGTAGGGTATGTGGAACAATCCATCTTCCGCAACTACACTGGCCCCACCCCCCATCTTTTTCTTCGCTACATTGATGACTGTATCGGCGCTACCTCGTGCTCCCACGAGGAGATTGAACAGTTCATCCACTACACTAACACCTTCCACCCCGACCTCAAATTCACCTGGACAGTCTCGGACTCCTCCCTCCCCTTCCTAGACCTTTCTGTTTCTATCTCAGGCGACCGAATCAACACGGACATCTACTACAAACCTACCGACTCCCACAGCTACCTGGACTACACCTCCTCCCATCCTGCCCCCTGTAAAAACGCCATCCCATTCTCCCAATTCCTTCGTCTCCGCCGCATCTGCTCCCAGGAGGACCAGTTCAAAATACGTACAACACAGATGGCCTCCTTCTTCAAGGACCGCAATTTCCCCCCCGACGTGGTCGACGGTGCCCTCCACCGCATCTCCTCCACTTCCCGCTCCTCCGCCCTTGAGCCCCGCCCCTCCAACCGCCACCAGGACAGAACCCCACTGGTCCTCACCTACCACCCCACCAATCTCCATGTACAGCGCATCATCCGCCGTCACTTCCGCCACCTCCAAACAGACCCCAGCACCAAGGATATATTTCCCTCCCCTCCCCTATCAGCTTTCCGTAGAGACCACTCCCTCCGCGACTCCCTTGTCAGATCCACACCCCCCACCGACCCAACCACCACTCCCGGCACCTTCCCTTGCAACCGCAGGAGGTGCAACACTTGCGCCCACACCTCCCCCCTCACTTCTCTCCAAGGCCCCAAGGGAAACTTCCATATCCGCCACAGATTCACCTGCACCTCCACCCACATCATCTACTGCATCCGCTGCAGCCGGTGTGGCCTCCTCTATATTGGGGAGACAGGCCGCCTACTTGCGGAGCGATTCAGAGAGCACCTCTGGGCCACCCGGACGAACCAACCCAACCAACCTGTGGCACAGCATTTCAACTCCCCCTCCCACTCCACCGAGGATATGCAGGTCATTGGACTCATCCACCGCCAAACCACAACAACCCGACGGTCGGAGGAGGAGCGTCTTATCTTCCGACTGGGAACCCTCCAACCGCAGGGGATGAACTTGGACTTCACCAGTTTCTTCATCCCCCCTCCCCCCACCTTGTCTCAGCCGGATCCCTCCAGCCCGGCACCGCCTTCCTGACCTGCAGTCTTCTTCTTGACCTCTCCGCCTCCATCCTACTCCGACCTATCACCCTCACCTTGACCTCTTTCCACCTATCACATTTCCAACTCCCCTCCTCCAAGTCCGTCCTCCCTACCTTTTATCTTCTCCTGCTGAACACTCTCTGCTCATTCCTGAAGAAGGGCCTGTGCCCGAAACGTCGAATCTCCTGTTCCCTGGATGCTGCCTGACCTGCTGTGCTGTTCCAGCAATAAAGTTTCAACTTTGATCTCCAGCATCTGCAGACCTCACTTTCTCCTCGATGAATGGACACTGTCCAACAACTGCCAGACAAAGACGTTTCCTACCAGTTGGGGAACACTTCAGCGGTCAAGGACGTTTGGCCTCGGATCTTCGGGTGACCGCCCTCCAAGGTGGACTTCGGCATATGTAACAACACAGAATCGCCAAGCGGAGGCTGATAGCCATGAGGCTGGCCTCAACCGGGATCTTGGGTTCATGTCACACTGCACGTGATCCCACTGCACTATACACTTTCATACACACACTCACACACAAGCACACATACACACACACTCTAACACATAATCACACTCACACAGACCCCCTCTCATACACACGCTCTCTCAGACACACACACACACCCACCCCACAGTCACACACACACACCCTCTCACAGGCATATGCTCTGTCACATTCGTGCTTTATCAAGCTCGTGCACACACAAGCTCACAGGCACATACTCACACTCTCTCTCTCTCTCTCTCCCCCTTACATGAATGCACACACACATTTAAGTGTATGAGGTGAATTTGCATTTGCAGATTTGTATTGGCAGATACATTCTATTTTGTTCAAAAAGCACACAATCTGTAGGCAGTCAGTCCATGTGACATATTATAAATTCCTACTTTGGAAATAGAACCGTCTGACTCAAAGTTGGAATACAGACAGACTCTAATCTGACATCTTTAATGCATTGTCTGAGCTGAGATGTCACCTTTCTTTTATAAACGTTAAGTTATCTCGGGAATGTGACTTGAAAGAAGTTCTAGGATTTACAAATTAATGAATCGAAAACTGCAATCCAGTGTAAGTGATTAAAGACTTAACAGCAACCTCAGTTTGTTCAATACATTGCATCAGTTGTATGACACTTTGATCTTTTACCATAAATTCTGCGTCCGAAATCCTGCCCTACTAGCAACCTGACGAAGGAGCAGCGCTCCAATAGCTTGTACTTCCAAATAAACCTGTTGGACAATAATCTGGTGTTGTGTGATTTTTAACTAGCCTAAAAGCGTTCAGCCAATCCTACAGATCAGGCCAAGGAAGCTGGAGTAGGTGACACTGTCTATAAGATAGGTGAACCTTAAAAAGGTTTTCTGGTTCAACTCTTTTGAGGGTGTGTTTGCTGGGAGAATTTACAGTTTGAAGATGGGAAAATACTGAAACAAAGTAATGGCTTCAGGCAATAGAAGTGTAGCTGTTAGCAGACTTCAATGTTAGAAGAGGATTCTGACGAGGACGGGAAAGATTTCTGGCTGTAACAGCTACTCCTTTATTGAGGTATTTTAGGTGTTGGAGGTGATTTCCTCAAATTCCAGGAGCAGCAATTACTGTTTTATATGCTGTTGCATTGTTTTGGAACTTTGGGAAAAAAAAGTCAAAACAACAGCAGTTTTAAAAGGGAGAAGAACAGGCAAAGGAAGCACATGGTGAGGTCAGTGCAGGAGAGACAGAGAAAGAAACTGACACAGCAGTGAACCTGCACAATTACTACCTTTGCTGTTTGAATTCATGTATCGCTGGACATCGGCTTGCGTCTGGGAAAATTAACAAACAGTGAAATTCACAACTGATCTTGGATGAACTGTTTGGGAAAAGTTCATAGCACAGAAGCAGATAAGTGTATTGATTTTAACTGGGACCTACAGAAAGTCTGCAATAGTAAATAGAGAGAGTTCTTTCTTGATTATATGTTTTTTGAGACATGTCTCTTGATTAAACGTAAAATATAAGCCATAACTATTAATTTAACCTGGGGCAGTGTTTTGTAGAGGAATAAGACTGTGTAATTTTCTGGGTCTGTAGATTGTGAAGGAGCAAAAGTGGCCTTTAGTAGAGTGATATGTGCTTCTTGTCAGATGTGAGAATTTAAAGAGAGTTTAAGGGTTACTGCGGATTATATCTGCAACAAATGCTGTTGGTTGCGAATCTTATCAGATCGAATGGATTGGTTGGAGAGACACTTAGAAGCAATGAGGAATTTGCATCAGCAACAGTATGCAATAGATGGCAGTTATAGGAAAGGGGGAAAGTCTCAGATACATTCACATAGATGGGTTAACTCCAGGAAAGGTAAGACAGTTACGCAGCTAGTGCAGGAGCCTTCTGTGGCTATACCCATTTCAAACAAGTATGCTGTTTTGGAAAATGTAGGGGGTGATGGATTCTAAGGGGAACGTAGCATGAACAGCCAAGTTTCTGGTATTGAGACTGGCTCTAATGCAATGAAGGGTACATTGGGTTCCAAGAAATCAATTGTGTTATGGGATTCTCTAGTCCGAGGTACAGACAGACGTTTCTGTGGCCAGCAGCGAAAAATCTGAATGGTGTGTTGCTTCCCTGGTGCCAGGATCAAGGATGTCTCAGAGAGGGTGCAGAATGTTCTCAAGGGGGAGAGAGGCCAGCAAGAGGTCATTGTACACATTGGAACCAACGACATACAAAGGGTTTCTGAAGGGTGATTACAGAGAATTAGGCAGGAATTTAAAAAGGAGGTCCTTGAGAGTAGTAATATTCGGATTACTCCCGGTGCTACAAGCTAGTGAGGGCAGGAATAGGAGAACAGAGCAGATGAATACATGGCTGAGGAGCTGGTATATGGGAGAAGGATTCACATTTTTGGACCATTGGAATCTCTTTTGGAGTATAAGTGACCTGTACAAGAAGGACGATTTGCACCTAAATTGGAAGAGGACTAATATACTGGCAGGGAGATTTGCAAGAGCTGCTCGGGAGGATTTAAACTAGTAAGGTGGGGGGGGGAGGAGGTTGGAACCCAGGGAGATAGTGAGGAAAGAGATCAACCTGAGACTGGTACAGTTGAGAACAGAAGTGAGTCAAACAGTCAGGGCAGGCGGGGACAAGGTAGGACTAATAAATTAAACTGCATTTATTGCAATGCAAGGGGCCCAACAGGGAAGACAGATGAACTCAGGGCATGGTTAGGAACATGGGACTGGGATATCATAGCAATTACAGAAACATGGCTCAAGGATGGGCAGGACTAGCAGCTTAATGTTCCAGGATACAATTGCTATAGGAAGGATAGAAAGGGAGGCAAGAGAGGAGGGGGAGTGGCGTTTTTGATCAGGGATAGCATTACAGCTGTGCTGAGGGAGGATATTCCTGGAAATACATCCAGGGAAGTTATTTGGGTGGAACTGAGAAATAAGAAAGGGATGATCACCTTATCGGGATTGTATTATAGACCCCTTAATAGTCAGACGGAAATTGAGAAACAAACTTCTAAGGAGATCTCAGCTATCTGTAAGAATAATAGAGTGGTTATGGTAGGGGATTTTAAGTTTCCAAACATAAACTGGGACTGCCATAGTGTTAAGGGTTTAGATGGAGTTAAGTGTGTACAAGAAAATTTTCTGATTCAGTATGTGGATGTACCTACTAGAGAAGGTGCAAAACTTGACCTACCTTTGGGAAATAAGGCAGAGCAGGTGACTGAGGTGTCAGTGGGGGAGCACTTTGGGGCCAGTAACCATAATTCTATTAGATTTAAAATAGTGATGGAAAAGGATAGACCAGATCTGAAAGTTAAAGTTCTAAATTGGAGAAAGGCCAATTTTGACAGTATGAGGCAAGAACTTTCAAAAGCTGATTGGGGGCATACGTTTGCAGGTAAAGGGACGGCTGGAAAATGGAAAGCCTTCAGAAATAAGATAATGAGAATCCAGAGTAAGTATATTCCTGTTAGGGTGAAAGGAAAGGCTGGTAGGTATAGGGAATGCTGGATGACTAAAGACATTGAGGGTTTGGTTAAGAAAAAGAAGGAAGCACATGTAAGTTATAGACAGGAGAGATCGAGTGAATCCTTAGAAGAGTATAAAGGCAGTAGGAGTATACTTAAGAGGGAAATCAGGAGTGCAACAAGGGGACATGAAGTAACTTTGGCAAATAGAGTTAAGGAAAATCCAAATGGTTTTTACAAATACATTAAGGACAAAAGGATAACTAGGGAGAGAATAGGGCCCCTCAAAGATCAGCAAGGCAGCCTTTGGGTGGAGCCACAAAAATGGGGGAGATACTAAACGAGTATTTTGCATCAGTATTTACTGTGGAAAAGGATATGGAAGATTTAGAAAGTAGCAAAATAGATACTAACACCTTGCAAAATGTCATTAATACAGAGGAGGAAGTGCTGGATGTCTTGAAATGCATAAAGGTGGATAAATCCCCAGAACCTGATCAGGTGTACCTGAGAACTCTGTGGGAAGCTAGAGAAGTGATTACGGGGCCTCTTGCTGAGATATTTGTATCATTGATAGTCACAAGTGAGGTGCCGGAAGACTGGAGGTTGGCTAACGTGGTGCCACTGTTTAAGAAGGGTGGTAAGAACAAGCCAGGGAACTATAGACCAGTGAGCCTGACATTGGTGGTGGGCAAGTTGTTGGAGGGAATCCTGAGGGACAGGATGTACAAGTATTTGGAAAGGCAAGGACGGATTAGGAATAGTCAACATGGCTTTGTGTGTGAGAAATCATGTCTCACAAACATGATTGAGGTTTTTGAAGAAGTAACAAAGAAGATTGATTAGGGCAGAGCGGTAGACGTGATGTATATGGACTTCAGTAAGGCGTTCGACAAGATTCCCCTTGGGAGACTGGTTAACAAGGTTGGATCTCAAGGAATAAAGGGAGAACTAGCCATTTGGATACAGAACTGGCTCAAAGATAAAAGACAGAGGGTGGTGGTGGAGGGTTGTATTTCAGACTGGACACCTGTGACCAGTGGAGTGCCACAAGGTGCTGGGTCCTCTACTTTTTGTCATTTACATAAATGATTTGGATGCGAGCATAAGAGGTACAGTTAGTAAGTTTGCAGATGACACCAAAATTGGAGGTGTAGTGGACAGCGAAGAAGGTTACCTCAAATTACAACAGGATCTTGACCAGATGAGCCAATGGGCTGAGAAGTGGCAGATGGAGTTTAATTCAGATAAATGGAGGTGCTGCATTTTAGGAAAGCAAATCTTAGCAGGACTTATACACTTCATGGTAAGGTCCTAGGAAGTGTTGCTGAACAAAGAGACCTTGGAGTACAGGATCATAACCTGGAGTCGCAGGTAGATAGGATAGTGAAGAAGGCATTTAGTATGCTTTCTTTAATTGGTCAGAGTATTGAGTACAGGTGTTGGGGCATCATGTTGCAGCTGTACAGGACATTGGTTAGGCCATTGTTGGAATATTGCGTGCATTTCTGGTCTCCTTACTTTTGGAAAGATGTTGTGAAACTTGAAAGGGTTCAGAAAAGATTTACAAGAATGTTGCCAGGGTTGGAGGGAGAGGCTGAACAGGCTGGGGCTGTTTTCCCTGGAGCTTCGGAGGCTGAGGGGTGACCTTATAGAGGTTTATAAAATTATGACGGGCATGGATAGGATAAATAGATAATGGCTTTTTCCCTGGAGTCCAGAACTAGAGGGCATAGGTTTAGGGAGAGAGGGGAAAGATATAAAAGAGACCAAAGGGGCAACCTTTTCACACAGAGCGTAGTACGTGAATGGAATGAGCTGCCAGAGGAAGTGATTGAGGCTGGTACAATTGCAACATTTAAAAGGCATTTGGATGGGTATATGAATAGGAAGGGTTTGGAGGCATATGGGTCGGGTGCTGGCAGGTGGAACTAGATCGGGTTGGGATATCTGGTCGGCATGGATGTGCTGGACCGAAGGGTCTGTTTCTATGTTGTATATCTCTATGACTCTAAGTTCCTGGAAGCCATTGGTTGTTGAGTGCATCTCGGAATGGAGTAAAGGAAGCTCACAAGCAGTCTTTTCTTGGGGCAGCTGAAAAATATTGGAGCTTGGAGAAACCCAGAACAGTGTCAATTATTGAAGATAGCTGTCTGCAAAGAGATGGCATAGTGCCCCTAAGTAGATACTAGAGTGCAGTCAGGAATCCAGTGGGACATATTATCAAAGGAAGAGATTGAACTACCTGGATGTTAACCATTGTTAAAGGACCAGCTGATGAGGGAGTTAATTAAATTTCAATTTTTCCTAAAAGGAGACAAAGTTTTAATGAAATTTCGTTGCTGAGAAATCTGCAGGTTTTGCCTTGACCACATTTGCTGTCATCTGTGGAATATTTGAATGCAAATTAAGTGTAAATTCATGTTTGCACCATGTTGGTCCTGGATATTAGAGTTTAAGTTATTTGAAAAATTGTTGTACTGTTGTAACTTTCTATAGTAAAGTTTAGTTTGTTCAAAACTATGGAATCTTGTGGTTTAATTGTTTTAGTAAGTACATTGTGATTTCAAACTTTGTCTTTTTTAAACATTATGTTACTGGTTCATAGCCAGATGGTAAGATAAATTTGGCAGTATCATCAGGAATCATAACAATTTTGTTTACAAGCTTATGAAATCAGGTCTGATGATTTTTATTCATTTTTATCAAAGAACTTCCATAAACACACTCACCAAAAGCACTTCCTCAATAAACCATTCGAATGGAAGAAATATGCTTTCTCATACAATTGTGGAGCAAGCTATGAAAATACATTTTAAAAATAAACAA
Source organism: Chiloscyllium plagiosum (assembly GCF_037043375.1). Taxonomy (NCBI): domain Eukaryota; kingdom Metazoa; phylum Chordata; class Chondrichthyes; order Orectolobiformes; family Hemiscylliidae; genus Chiloscyllium; species Chiloscyllium plagiosum. The sequence goes on along the minus strand of NW_028270161.1, from coordinate 27,735,506 downwards.
TTAACATTTATTTTGATACGCAAACATTCTTCTTCATTACAGATTACAGCTATGATTTTAATTTAATATTAAAGCTGAGTGTGAAGCTTACAGGACTAGTGACAGGTTTACTTGAATTACCTGCTTACACAAGTTTTATGCTTACACATCATTACATTAATGCATCATCTGCTGAGTGGATTGAAGGGGGAGAGCCCCAGACACCAAATGAGGAAAAGGTCCAATTTCCCGCAGTGACTGTATTTTAAAAACATTAAATCAGAAATCTAGTCCAAGAGAGGGGAAGTAATGGGGAAATCCAGAAATAGAGGAGTTGCAAGAATTCCTTTTGGACTCCTGTTCCTTCTGGCTCACATGGAAACCTTAAAAGGACAGAGGGCTGACATTTGACAAAAAATGCATGTGTCAATTTCAGAGATTTTCCTAGAGGGTTTATCTTTGTGAGCTCTAGTGTGTTATGTTACACAATTCTTCACTGCTCACATCATTATGTATGCACTACCTCATTATGGCATTCACCAGTGGCAGAGGCATTTGCCAATTCTGAGAAATTCCAATATTTCAATCATCACTGCCTTGTTCACAGCCCAACTGTGCCCTAAGTTAATCACTGCCAGCCACAAATATTCTTCACAGTATATATATTGGGAAGGAAACAAAAGAGAAATGAATCTGACAGCACTTAGATGACACAAGTGACAGATTCTTTGGAAATAGAAGTTCACATTCATAATTGAATTGCTATTTTACATTATCAACTATTTGATCAACTGTCACAGTAACTGCAGCTACAGGTGTCAATTTCAACAGGCTACCGATCCTTTGTGCAATATATGTTAGAAGGCTCTCCAATTCCTTGTATTGCATGATATCATGTGTTATGGATTAGACCAGATCCTCTCAAAATATTCTAAGAAGGCAGCCTAGATCTCACCATTTTCTTATTTTAAAGGCAAATATAAAGTGTCTGTTTTTGATGCAATGTGACTAGCCAAACTACTTAATATTAAGCAAAACACTATTTATTTCAACACTTTAGTTAAAATACACCCAAAGAAACAGGAAGTTAACTCAACTGGAACATCTAACAGACATAAAAGTTGTTCTAATATAGTAACATCCCATAAACACAGTCCTCGGTAAAAAAAGTAAAATTCAGACACAGATTCTAACATGCAGTTCTCCAATCCAGTAGAAAAAAACATCAAGAGAAAATTCAGAGAGCTTTGCAGCCAAGAGATACTCACTGAAGCTTCCAACCCTTTTTAGATCCTGAAAGCTTCTCCTTAAAGCTAAACCTAAAAAAAAACTAGAAAGCCTGGTCCATGAGAGCTGGCCACACCCAGGCTGCTTCCATTGTTCCAAATTTTACCCATATAGTCTTCAGTAGCTGTCTTGACACCTCTACCTTACAACCTCTCTCAAATAAAACCTAGAAAAAATAACCCCTTGAAAGCCATAGCATCATCACACATGTTCAATGTGGGAGCATCACGTCGGAAAACTCAAAACAGTTTAAAACAGTTTTCTTATTTTAAAGGCAAGTGCCAGGGTGTAATTCGATTGGTCAAACTATCAGGTTTGAAGCAAAATGTGCTTTGCTCATATACTACAGTTAAAGTACAGTCAAAAGAAAAAAAGATTATCTTAACTGTAACTCTATAAAAATACTTAACAAAACAATAAACTGCTTATTAACTGTTCCAGTATAGTAACATCCAATAAACAAGCCCTTGGCAAAGGCAAAGTCAGTAAAATAGATTGTCTCACATGCAATTCTAGCAGGAGGAGGAAAACCCAAGTTTTTAGCTCTGACAGAGAGAGACAGAGAGACAGAGAGAAATTTACCAGCTTTCACATCCCCAACAGCTACTGAAAGCTAAAACTAAAATCCTGTTCCTGTGGGAGCATGACCCCACCGACTCGGGCTGCTTCCATTTTTCCAAATTTCAAAAAAAACAATGGCCTCACAAGCTTATTGGCTGGAAGCAGACCCCTCTATACCTCTGACTCAACCTCTCTTCATAAAAAAACCCAGGATAAAATTCACCTCTTAATGCCAGTGTATCATCACAACAGATTACAAGGATTATGGAGCACACTCTGTCTGAATAGTACTGCAAGACCACCCCCAGACCAATCCAAGAATTGGAAATTCCATAAACCATAAGACATAGAAGCAGAAATTAGGCCATTCAGCCCATCGAGTCTGCTCTGCCATTCAATCATGGTTGATAGGTTATTCAATTCAATTTTCCTGCTTTCTCCCCATAACCTTTGATCCCCTTAGCAATCAAGAACCTATCTATCTCTGTTTTAAATATGCTCAATGACCTGACCTCCACAGCCTTCTGTGGCAATGAATTCCACAGGTTCACAACTCTCTGGCTAAAGAAGTTTCTCCTTATCTCCATTCTAAAGGGTCTTCCCTCTACTCTAAGGCTGTGCCCTCAGGTCCTAGTCTCACCTGCCAATGGAAACATCTTCCCAATGTCCACTCTGTCCAGGCCATTCAGTATTCTGTAAGTTTCAATCAGATTCCCCCTCATCCTTCTAAACCTCAAACATTCTTCATATGTTAAGCCTTTCATTGCTGGGATCATTCTTGTGAACCTCCTCTGGACTTGCTCCAGTTCCGTTATATCCTTCCTGAGGTATGGGGCCCAAAATTGCTCACAATACTCTAAATGTGGTCTGACCAGAACCTTATAAAGCCTCAGAAGTACATCCCTGCTTTTATATTCTAGTCCCCTCGAAATGAATGACAATATTGTATTTGTCTTCCTAATTACTGACTCAACCTGCATGTTTACCTAAAGAGAAACATAGACTAGGACTCCCAAGTCCCTTTGCACTTCAGATTTCTGAATTTTCTCCCCATTTAGAAAATTGTCCATTCTTCTACTCTTCCTACCAAAGTGCATGACCTCACACTTTCCCACATTGTATTTCATCTACCATTTCTTTGTCCATTCTCCCAACCTGTCTACATCTTTCTGTAGCCTCCCTTCCTCAATACCACCTGTCCCTCCAACCACCTTCGTATCATCTGCAAATTTAGCCAGAATGCCCTCAGTTCCTTCATCTAAATCATTAATGTACAAAGTGAAAAGTGAAAAGTTGTTGGTCCCAACACTGACTGTTGTGGAACACCATTAGACACTGGCTTCCATTCTGAGAAGGACCCTTTTATCCCCACTCTCTGTTTTTTGCCAGGCAATCTTCTATCCATGCTAGTACTTTGCCTCTAACACCATGGACCCTTATCTTATGCAGCAGCTTCCTGTGCGACACCTATTAAAGGCCTTCTGGAAGTCCAGAGAGATAGGCTTCATTGGCTCTCCTTGGTTTAACCTGCTCATTACTTCCACAAAGAATTCTAACAGATTTGACAGACATGACCTCCCCTTAAAGAAACCATGCTGACTTTGTCCTATTTTACCAAGCACTTTCAAGTACTCAGAAATTTCATCCTTCACAATGGACTCCAAAATCTTACCAACGACTGAGGTCAGGCTAATCAGCCAATAATTTCCCGTCTTTTGCCTTACTCCCTTCTTAAACGGGAGGGGGGAGGTTACATTAGTGATTTTTCAGTCGTCTAGAACCTTCCCTGACTCCAGTGATATCTGAAAGATCACTACTAAGGCCTCCATTATCTCTTCAGCTTTCTCCTTCAGAACTCTAGGATGTGGCACATCTGGTCCAGATGATTTATCCACTTTCAGACCTTTCAGTTTTTCTAGTACCATCTTTTTGGGGACGGGCACCATACTCATCTCTGCCTCCCATTTTCTTGAATGTTTGGATATTACTCGTGTTTTCCACCATGAAGACTGCCGCAAAGTACTTATTCAGTTCCTCAGCCATTTCTTTATTCCCAATTACTACTTCACCAGCATCATTTTCCAGCAGTCCAACATCCACCTTTGCTTCTCTTTTGCCCTTTATATATCTAAAGAAACTCTTGCAATCTTTCCTAATATTACTGGATAGCTTAACTATCATATTTAATCTTTTCACTCCTTATTTCTTTCTTCATTGTCCTCTGTTGATCTTTGTAGGCTTCCCAATCCTCTGGCTTCCCACTGGCCTTCACCACACTATATGCTTTCTCTTTTGCTTTTACGCCCTGACTTCCCTGATCAGCCATGGTTGCCTCATCCTTCCTTTTTGCTTCTTTTTTCTCAGGATAAATTTTTGCTGTGTCTCTCTTCAGCAGGCCTATCATTTGCTTCAAGATGGTCCTGGTGGAAGAATGGATGCACTGTATCTACACTTGGCCTTGGCCAGGATTTGCATAATGGAGTTATCAACCATGGTTGCAGAGGGTAGCCCTTGTCTTCCATTCTTGTAAGGTATCTAGCCCTTGAAAGGAAGAGAGAACTTGAGAGTTCTCAGGATATTGGCATCCTGGCAGCTTCCAGGACACATAGTACATATCTCTAACATGCGGTACCAATGATAACAGATGATTTGTGCAATGAAGAAATGGGACCTTCTGTTGTTGGTGAACTGAGCTATGTTATGATATGGCACTCTTAGCACAATCGGTGTGCAGCCTACAACGCACTGAGAGAAACTAGGAATCAGGCTGCTTTGGATCGGGCAATGTATAAACATCATCACAGGAAAATTAGATGAAGTAGTGTGATCTGCATTGCTAACAGCCTTGATACATCTGAGCGTTAAGAATTGAAAGATCCCACACATTCCCAAAAGGATCATTGGAAGCAGTTAGTTGCATAAAAGTTTAGTGTATCTATCACTTGATGGCCACCAGGAGAAGGTGGACACCCACATCTTCAGGTCACAAGTCCCACTCCAGCAGATGGCACAGTTCAGTGATGATGTTCCAATCATCCTCAGTCTACGGTAGCAATGCTCCTCATATTGAGGAAATTGCATATAATACAATAGACTCTGGGCCTTCCCAACCCTACCGTACCCTGAGAGGACTGTCAGCTGTGACTTCTGCATGTGGAGGCTGTTTGACAGCTGCTGGAAATTGATGCTGGCCCTAGTCTTCCTGCTACATGTATTCCTCTCCCGTTTCTCTGTGCTATGGTTGTGCCATGGCTACAGTGATGATGATCCCTGTTGCAGCTGGATGCATTGGTCATGGTTCCAATTAATATATGAGAAAAGGCAGTACATTAACCATAGATCACTTTAGCCTTCATGTAGAAAGTCAGATCAGCAGAAGCATCTGCAAGGAAGAATTCATAACGTGTATTTAGGAGTGTTTCCTCAAACAATATATTGTGGAATAAACATAAAGAACTCGGGATGCAAGAAAACAAAACAAAAACACAGCGCGCTGGAGAAACACAGCAGGTTTGCCAGCATCTGTAGAGAGAAACATTAACTCTGTTTTTGTCTCTACAAATATTGCCAGATCTGCTGTGTTTCCCCAGCAGTTTCTGGTTATCCTTAATATATTGTGGATCCAACTAGGAATCAGGCTACTTTGGATCGGGTGATGTATAATGAGATAGGCTTAATAAATGATCTTAGAGCAAAAGATCCTCGAGGAAACAGTGACCACAGCATGGCAGAATTTAGCATTCAGTTTGAAAGAGAGAAACTTGGGTCAGAAACTACTGTACTAAACTTAAATAAGGGTAATAACAAAGGAAGGAGGGTAGAGCTGACTGGAGTGGACTGGGAAATTTGTTTAGCAGATATCTGGTCGGCATTGACAAGTTGGACCGAAGGGTCTGTTTCCGTGCTGTACATCTCTATGACTCTATGACTCTATGACAAAGACAGTTGAGCAGCAATAGCAAATGTTAAGAAAATAATTCATTTGGGCTCACAACAAAGACATATCTCAATGAGAAAGGAGGATCCTGGGAAGGGAAAAGCCAACCATATTAATAAAAGACGTTAAGATTAGCATTGAGGAAAATTTTAGATTCTACTATAAAGGATGCAATTGCAGAGCATTTAGAAATACATAACATGATCAAGCACAGTCAGCATGCCTTCAATCAAGAGGAAATCATGCCTGACAAACGTATTTGAATTCTTTGAGGTAGCAAGCAGGACAGATAAAGGAGAAGAAGTGGATATAAGGTACTTGGATTTCCAGAAGGTGTTTGAAAAGGTACCACATGTCAGGCTATTTAATAATGTAAGGATCTATGGTGTTGGAGGTAATACATTAACATAGGTAGAGGATCAGCTAACTAATAGAAGACAGAGACTGGAAAAGGGAAACAGTTTCAGGATGGTAACCTGTAATTAATGGAGTGCCACAGGATCAGTACTGGGGCCACAATTATTTACAATATAAGAATAGCTTGGATGAGCAAAGTGAATATATTATAACCAGTTTGTGGATAAAAATAGGTAGGACATTGACACAAATAGACTGCAGGGGAATATAGGCAGGTTAAGCGACTGGCAAAAAACCTGGCAAGTTGAATATAATATGGGAAAACATGAGGTTATACACTTTGGCAGGATAAACATTTGAATATTGCTTAAATGGAGAAAGACTGCTGAAAACTACAAAACAGGAAAAGGGATTTGGGAGTCCTCATGCATAAATCATAAAAATCGAGCATCCAACTTCAGCAGGTAATACTGAAGGCAAATGGAAATGTTGGTCTTTATTTCAAATGGAATGACGTTTAAAAATAGGGAAATCTTGCTAAAACTGTATCAGTCACTGGTCAGACTACAGCTGGAATATTGTAAACAGTTTTGGGCCCCTTGATTTTCTTATTTGAGGAAAGATATATTTTAAGACAGTCCACAATAGGTTCACTAGGTTGATCCTGGGTATTGTTATAAAGCAGAGGTTGATGCCCCTCGGAAAACTAATACTGAAACACCTAAAGTGGAGCACCCCTTCCCATAATCTGTAAAAGGAATGTGAAAAGTGGTGTAACCTGTTCTTTTTAAGCAATTTCTCGTGGTTAAATAAAATAAACACCTGACACTCGCTTTAAAATCAACAAGTAACAATTTATTTATCTAACTCTAACAGTGAACAAATTAACTGAACTATTAACAAACTGAATAAATCCCTTCTAACTGCTAATTATTCCTGAATAAAGCAAGAGTTTAATGGTATGTTGTTCCAATAAATACAACTCCCACTCATATAAAACAAAAATAAAATTTAGTCTCTCAAAATTACATCCAAGTTACGTGTCTTCTGGAATGCTTTGGAATGCATCGATTCTTCTGTCAGGAATATTAATTAGTTGTGCCATTGGTACTATTGCTATTTAGATGGTGCTCTAAGACATAGAGGAGGCTGTGAGAGCCAGCAATTCTCTCTTGAGAGCTGTGGGCTGTTGGCTCTGGGGGATGGCAGCTAGCTCTGGTATCATTGTCCAACTGCCCCCTTATTTTTATACCCGTCATGACATATCAATATTTCTTACAACATAATTGGTCCTATGTTGTCAAAACCATCAGACTTAAATTTAATAGGTTTTTGGTATCTAAGTACATGGTTCAAATTGATTGGCAAAATTGAAAAGCCTGTTGTCTTAGTAAAACTGCTACTTGGCCTACTAACTGTACAACAATTGCTTTGTCCTCGTCTATGTTTATTAGTGGATCCAAACACTCTGTACAATCACCACAGGAATTCCTAGACAAGATCAAGAATATAAATATCGACAAGGATGAATCAATGGTCTCATTCAATGTAATGGCACTATGCATTTCAAACTCTAGCCAGAGAGACAATCGCCAACCTCCCGGGCCGGCAGAATAGACAACATAACGGGGAACATATCAACAAGGACTGCATACTTAAACTACTAGACCTGCGATTGATAACATACTTCACATTCAACAACCAAATATATGAACAGATCAATGGAACACCTATGGGTTCACCCATCTCTGGGCTCACAGCAGAAGCAGTGATGCAAAGACTGGAACAAACAGCCCTCCCACAAATCCGACCCAAACTCTGGATCAGATACATGACAACACTTTTGTGATATTAAGAGAACAGAAATCGAGAACACACACCGGATTATCAACACCATGCTCACAAGATCAGATTTACGAGAGAGGAGGAAACCAACAATCAACTCCCGTTCCCAGATGTGATGGTAGAAAGAACACAGACTGGTGAATGCACCACAAAAATGTACAGAAGAGCCACATACACAGACCAAATCCTGAAACACAATAGTAACCACACAAACACATACAAGAGAAGCTGCATTAGGACTTGTTCAAAAGGGCTCAACACAATGCAGCACTCCTGACCTGCAAAGTGAAGAAGACCTCTACAGAGCCTTCACCAAAAAAATGGATATCCCTGCAATTTCATCCACAGATGCCTAACAAACAACGTGATGAGGACATACCATGACACAACATACTAACCAGGAGAAAGTGAGGTCTGCAGATGCTGGAGATCAGAGTTGAGAGTGTGTTGCTGGAAAAGCACAGCAGGCCAGGCAGCATCTGGGGAGCAGGAGAGTCGATGTTTCGGGTCATTCCTGATGAAGAGCTCTGGCCCGAACGTCGATTCTCCTGCTCCTCAGATGCTGCCTGACCTGCTGTGCTTTTCCAGCAACACACTCTCAACAACATACTAACCATTCTACTTTATATAAAAAAATCTCGGAACTGACAGTCATGAGGTACGTAATGAGGTTCTTAACAAGCAATAATCTCCCTTTATTGGCAAATCACTGCTGCCGAGCAAGAAATACTCATTTCACCACTAGGCATAAGCATCAAAAATACAGTGAGATACCCCAAAGTTGGGATTGACGCCATACGACTTTTGTCCAGTTCTGCCACAGATCTCACCATAACCCACATCACTCAGCCCCATATAAGATTCTGCCCAAAAAACATGAATTCAGGAATACAAAGGATTAACAGAATGGGGCAAAAGCCAAAGACTGAGAAAGCTAGGGCTTGGTACACATGCAAAATATTTACATTAGTTAAATATTAATTCATAATTAATTTTGTAACTAGTAAGAATATTTCTGAACATTTTAATCATCAGGTTTATGCATGGAATTAGTTTGTACTTTCAATGTTAATAAATTAAAAGTTATATTTACTAGCAAATTATTAATAGGCATTTGACATTTATACTACTGTGTAATAGACTGTTCTAGAAAACAGAAACTTAATCAGCTGCTTACCACTTCACCTGACTCCAGATCAAACAGATAGTTTAGATAACTGCCTATCATTTTGGTCATTTGTTGCCTGAATTCATCATCAATAAGCATATCCCTAAATAAGAAAGGAGTAAAAATTAAAGTACAATCAACAAATTACAATCTATGTAAAAGCAAAGGATGTCATAATCTGCAAACCTAGCTGTAAAAATTGACAAATGTTTAGATATGAAAAGTTAATTCAATTCACAGTTTTGTTCTTTTACTGGTTTTCATTATTATACATCCCCAGTTAATGAGGATAAGACAAGTTGAGGAACATTCTTCTCCACAATCCACAACTACAGAATTAACTAGTGTGATTTGATAGTGGTGCATTGAATAGCACATTCAATCGGCAATAGTAGTTCAAGAAAAGCACATTCAATTGGCAAGCAAATGCAAAGCATTAGAAAGGTGGAGTACTTCGATTTCTCATTCCACTGAGATACTGATTTTTATTTTCACTGCCATGCCAATGTATCAAATAAACCACATTATATTTTCTTCAAACTCACTCTGCAGATACTGTGGATGTGCTTGATTGTACATAAGCAAATGCAACTCCTTCTATCGAGGAAAGGAGGAAGAGAAAACAGGGAGCTATAGGTCAGTGACCTTGACATCAATCAGGAAAATGCTGCAAGGTATTATTAAGGAGTCTTCAAAATGCACTAAGAAAATCAGAGTATAGTCAGACAAGGAAAGGAAACAGAGGGTAGATATACAGGAGCATTTTACAAATTGATAGACAATAACTTGTAATAGTGCTGCAAGAATTGATTCTGGGAGCACATATTTATTATCAATGTTAATAAAAATAAAGCTTTAGACCAGCAGTAGTCACAACATAGGTCTGATCTGCAGCCTTATCTGCAGAGGTAGTGAGCAGGAGAGGTAGCAAGTGGCAGACAAGCAGCGAGCTAGAGATGCAACAAGCAGGATGTAAGTTATTAAGAACTAGAAAGTTTTTAAAGAGTTAGTAGAAAGATTTGGGCCTGTTCATTTGAAGGCAAACAGAGGTTTTAATGTAAAAATCGCAGGTGAGAAGCAAAACCTACCCATATTACATGATTTATGGGAAAATAATTTTCATTTATCATGTTTTTGATTAATATGACTTACATGGCAGTTTTTACAAACACATGGGGAGTGCTAAAAGAGGGATCGGTTAAAGCCATTAACTAAACAAGAGAAAGGTTGAGGTTGTATTGAGGCTGGCCAGGTGGATCTCATTGAATAAGAGTTCCTTGGTTGGGGCTGTTAACCTGGGCCAATCTGAGAGTCCTAGCTGACAGATATAAAAAGAAGTCTCAGGGATTCTCCTCACTCTAGGGATTGACTCCGAGCTAGCTGGTCAGAGACCATGTACTGTACACTTGTGAATAAAGGGTGATTTGGTGACGGGAAACTCCATGGAGTTTCCAAAATGAAAATAATGAACTGTCACAAGAACATCAGTCAGAAGACTGAAGACTGAATAAAGAAAAGTAGAGAAATCAGGTTGAAGTTCATAGAAAATTGGCTAGATCACATTCGGTGAGCTGTCTACAGTTACTAATGTGTTAATAATAATTAATAATGTGTATAATAATTTAGCAAAGTTGCAATGAATCTGCAAATACTTTTAAAATTTTACTTGTCGCATGATTAAAATTTTCCAGTATGACAACAGATTCTCATTATTTTTCTAACGCATCAATAAACTTAGACAAAGAATAATGTAACAAATTTTGCTGATGATAAAATATTAGGTGGAAATGTAGGCTGTGAGGAGAACAAAAAAGGAGTGTAAATTTCAGGGCAAAAGGTGCCTGATATTGTACAATGTAGGGAAATATGAGGTTATTCACTTGGATATTAAGAATAGAAATACAAGTACTTTTTAATTGGTATGAAACTTACAAATGTTCAGAGAGATTTGGGTATGCAAGGAATGCACAAAGTATAGCAGACAATTAAGAAGGCAAATGGCATGCTTGCTTACATTGTCATACAAGAATAGGAAGTCTTGCTGCTATTGTACAGAGCTTTGGTGAGTCCACACCTGCAGTGTCAAACATGCAGTTTTGGTCTCCATTTGTGGGACACTTATGCTTCCCTTGGTGTTAATGGTACGCAAGTTTAGTAGATCAAGTGAGGAAACTACATCTGATATTAGAGGAGCTGTAATGTGGAATCTTGGCTGAAGAGACAATGCACATTAAAAAAAAATTCTTAAATGAATCTTGTTCACTTTCTATTAAGTTTATCATATGATACAATGATAACAAAGTTGTTAACTATCATATCAATCAGTCTCTATCTGCTGTTAGAATATATCAAAACTTAACACAAAGTTAAATCCTGTGGTAGAGAACCTTAAGAACTATAAGCCCAATGTCACATTTTCCTAACAAGCATGGTAAAGCAGCCGCAAAAGAAAGAGGGCCCACAGCAGTTAAGTAACACAAGCAAGTAGTTTTACTTCATAGCGGTATGGATTAGCTTGAGCAGAAAAAATAACTTCATACTAGTGGAAAGCATTTGAACTGTTGGGATACTAAAGAGGAAAATTCAATTTGCAGTTTGTTTCCATCATATAACTGACTTATATACGTATTTTTAAGAATTAAGTAAGAAGCTAACACATAAGCTGAACACTTGTCAAACTTTCTTTAATTAGGAAATATTCATCAATCTAATGACATAGGTACACCTACCTAATATTAGCAAAATGTCTGCATGAATACAAAGATAGTTTGTGATAATATTGACAAATGGAAAATGTATCTTACTGTTCTTTTTGTTTAAAACAATCTGAGATTTTTGTATGATTAACAAAGGACAGTATTAGGCTGTATTATTTATAAAATAGACTTGGCATATTGTGCCAAAACTACTGGAACTTAGAGTTTTTCTCCCCCCCCTCATGAATTCCCAAATTCCAGGTAATGTTGAAGATCTGGACCCCCCTCCCCAACTACCCCCCCTCCCTTCCTGCCCGCCACCAGCATATGGTTTCTCAGGTACATGATTGGTCAATAAGCACTCACAATCAGTTTGGTTCTTTACGACTTCACTCTTTATTTCTTCATACGACCGGATACAGAGCATCTGGGAACACAGAAGTTGAGCACTTCCGTATTCCTCGGAGGTGCTGCACACATGGCTTAAAACAAACACATTTTTATACTTTTCTTAAAGAAGGGTACAGGCCGTGATCGCATAGTATATTCAAACAATTATCAATCAATACATGATATTGTTTTTATTGACAGTTACTTGGTGCAATGATATTTCCTGGGAACCAACTTTATTTTCCAATGCTTAGGCCACCCTTATCTCTCAAACTGAGTCACTGCACCTGCACCCGAAGGCCAGTCAGGACGGTTTGTAATGTCTTATCCAGTCAACTTATTTCTATTCTTTAAAGGGCGCATTGTCTGCTAACCTCTGTTGAAACAGACTGTGGTTAGTCACTTATGCAGCTCTGGCATAAGTAGAAGTTGGTAACTTAAAAGCCATTTTATGCATCTTTAACAGAATTGTCATGTCATTTGTGTCAAGAAGTCATCTTGTTGCCACTAAGTTATTAAGAGCATCTGTTAGGCGGTTGCCCCTGACTACAGCTAGTCACATATTCAGGTTTCAGATTCTCAATATTATTAGTCAGAGGCAGGTTAAATTTGGAATTATGGCATTATCTTACTGTATAGGTGGTAATGTATATGAAAGTAATTGCAAAATACAGAAAATGTATGCTTCTTGCAATTATGGGAACAGTCTGTTTCCTATAAGCAGCTAAAGTATCTAATGTTTCATTTACTTAACCATTTTGCAGAATGTGGCTCCTTCACAATAATCGTATTTAGGATCTGTTCAAGCTTCAACTTCTTTAATTGCTTTCAATTAAGTCTTAAGAATTTACTGTGTAAATGTTATACACTGATCACAGTTAAATTATAAATTGGATCATGTTGAACGTTGACTGTCCTCAAATTGCAACAAGACATTGTAAAAATGAACTTAACAGACTCACCAGCTCAAGTCCAGATGCCTTTCATTTGGCCTGTCAACAAAATATAAGGTATATAAATTAAACTATTTTATTTGATTATTTGAAATAAATATCAATATCCAAAAAAACTAATGGGGACTATTACTTCTTGAGTCTGTGATATTTAGACATTCGTTCACAAGCTAAAGTTTCCAGGCAAAAGTAATTCTAGCAAAACGAGGGAAAAGACATCGATAATTTTTAAGGACTTATTTTCTTAGCAATATACATAAGAATATACATAAAATATAATTCCCAATTATTTTGGCAAATACACCAACATCAGAGACTTCCTAGAATGTCAATAACGAGTTGAGTACATCTCAATTTAGTTGAGAATTTCATCAGAATTTAGTTATATTCTAATGCAGTTGCGCTCCGTTAATACCAGGCATGATAAAAATGTCTTTAGCTTTGAAGAAAATTGTAATTACTGTACAAATGTGATTTTATACTCACATATGTAGCTGATAGTTTTTCATTTTGCTTTGTAGTTCTTTAATTTTTTCTTCCAAATATATTAATGGATCATTAGGACATTGAACAAATAATCCAATAAGCAATGCCTATAAAAAGATTAAGAAAAAAACAATAAATTACCATGTAATGAAGATTTCTGTCATTTTGGTAATTAATTTGCTTTTTGCTCTTTTGATCTGGAACAAGGCGTGTTTTCTATTAAAAGAATCTCAGATGGTTTGTAACAAAACAGCAATTGCCAGAAAAAACTCAGCAGCTCTGGCAGCATCTGTGGAGGAAAAGCAAAGTTAACATTTCAGATCCAGTGACTCTTCAGAACTGATTATAGATAGGAAAAGGTTGGTGTATTGCGAAAGATGAGGTGGGGGGAGGGGTAGGAATAAATGATAGGTGGAAATGGACCGCAGAGAGAGAAAGAAAAACAGCTTGGCACACAAAGGAATTGATAAAGGTCAGCAAGGGAGAATGAATAGCTACTAATGGGGACCATTATGGCTGACATGGGTTGTTTGTTGTGGTAGAACATGATGAAAAGGCCTGATGTTTGGGGGTTGGGTTAAGGACATGGGAGAAGGTGCTCAAACCTTAAAATTGTTGATCTCGATATTCAGTCCAGAGAACTGCAAGATGCCCAAGCGGAAAATTAGGTGCTGTTCTTCCAGATACCTCTGAGCTTCACTTGGAGCACTACAGCAAGCCCAAAACAGAGATGTTGGCTAGGGAGTATGGTGGTGTGTTGAAATGGCAGGCAAACAAAAGTTTGGAGTAATTTTGGCAGACAGAACATTCATCCAGTCGGCACTTTGTCTCCCCGGTGTACAGGAGACCCTGTTGTGAGCAGTGAATACAGTAGATTGGATTGAATGAAGTACAGGTAAATTGTTGTTCACTCAAAAGGTGTGTGTGAGGCCTTGAATAGTGAGAAGCAAGTAAATGAGGGGATATTATACCTTCTGTGATTGCAAGGAAAGGTGCTGTGGGATATGGGAAAGTGTTTGGACTGGAGGAGGAGTGAACCAGTGTCCCAGAGGACAGTCCCTGCAGAAGGCTGACAAGGAAGGGGAGGGGATTATGTGTCTGGTAACGGCATCCCGTTGGAGGTGGTGGAAATGGTGGCTAATAATATATATATATTTGCAGTATCCTCAATTCTTTTTTTTTTGTTCAGATGGTTTGTATATCATCCAAAGAAATTTGCAGAAATTCAAGCATTTAAGTGACTTTACAAGGTTGTTGCATAATATCTAACATAATTTAGATGACTTATGCAGCCTGGTTTTCAATAGATTCATTATTTTTTAATTGGTATGAAAAGATTCTGATTAAAACAAACAAGGGAATGCTGAAAGTACACAGCATCTGAAAGAAAGTGGGCAGGGCTCAGCTATACCTTCAACAGTGAAATGGTGTAAATGAAATTTAGCTAGTTGGGCTGATGTTTAGCAAACATTTTTGTAATACAGAAAAGCAATTTCATCACAATAACATAATATATGATGCTAGAATCAGTTGTTTTGAAAATTGTCACCATGTCTTTTTTTACAAATCAAGTTTCCTTGAAAAACATGTCTGGGCCTGGAATTAAATTTCAGCAAATACAAACTCAAATTCCAGAAGCAAATGAAATTCTGTCACAAAGTGATTCTAAACAGCTAGCAGATAACTGTGACTCCACAATTCTGAAAAGATAGGTAATTTGTGTTGGCTCTAGCTGACTTATGGAAATAGTCTGGCTACTATGGTGATAAAGGAGGATATTCAATGCTTACTTTACACAGAAACATAGAAGATAGGAGCAGGAGGAAGCCATTTGGCTCTTCGAACCTGCTCTGCCAATCCTCACAATCATCCAACTCAATAGCCTAATGCTGCTTTCTCCCCATAACCTTTGGTCCCATTCACCCCAAGTGCTATATCTAGCTGCTCCTGTGTACACTCAATGTAATTTTGAGCTGCTACTAACTAAAAACTTAAACCAAAGAAATTAACTTAATTTAAGGATCAAGATTTCAAATTCTAACCCAGACATGAATACCAAATCCAAACAGTATTAATTCCAATGTATTACTGAGAGCACTCTGAAGGTGTTGCCTTTTGTGTGGCATGTGAAGTGGAGGCCTCATCTGTTCTCGCTGGTAAATGCGAAAGATTCCATACCAAGAATAGGGAGGAGTGTGCAGCCGAGGTGTGACAGAACTGGACACGTGGGAGCGACATATCCTCTCCACTGCGAGTAAAGACTTGCATGACAGGTGTTCCTATAATCTTATGCATGTCTGGCCTATTTCCCCGAGCCTGTGCTGCAGTAATCATCCAAGCTAGCTTCTATTTTATGTGGATGCCAATGTTGTATTTTGTCTGAAGGGACACCATGTGCAAAACCCTGTTTGGCGATGGAAATATGTAACAACGTCACTGCACCTTGTGTGTGGCTACATTAAGCTATGCATTAACCCTCACTCAGTACACAATCACCAAGTGTCACTGCATGCTGAGGTTCTACTGTCCCTAGCGTTGCAAAAGATGCTACATTGTGGTATAAAGCTCCAAGAATATCACCTGTCCCTTGTGGTAACTTTTTATGGAAAAACATTTTGACCATCAAGCAGTAGTGAGCACGTAATGTCCTAAAGGCCATGTGAGAAAAGGAAATAGTTGATTCTATCAGATGGTATCTGAGCACAATGTCAAAGTTATTTAGTAATGTCTTATCACCAAAATTTTCAAAAAAGTTCCAAATGTGGTTTAGCTGATGGTAAGATGGGCACTGCTTGTCAGATTGTTCATTCATGCATGGGTGAAGTCTCTGCAGCATTGCACACTATCCTTCTGATGGTTGTGGGGATGAAGAGACCATTGCAAATTTCCTTTTGGAATGTGCCCTTGCAAGGAAGATCTGGAGATAGATCGTGTTTTTGTCAATGTTCATCTTGTGCAGCTCGACAATGCAGGACTCTAAATTCCACTGGTTGTTCTCAAGAGGTGCACCCTGAGACAAACATCAGCTGTGCATGGAGACCATCAATTTGTTGAAAAGTATTCTCTTGTCTGTCCAAATCCAGCTAGCATTCCAATGCAAAACATTGGTCCTCAACTGAAGGTTCCATACAGACATGTTCCAAGGTCCAGGGCAATGTGTTAAAGATTGCATTAAGCTCATAGTGATTCAAGGCCTTTCAGCTACGGTGGAACAGGGTTAGAGACAAGAAAACTGCAGATGCTGGAATCCAAATTAGACAAACAAGAGGCTTGAAGAACACAGCAAGCCAGGCAGCATCAGGAGGTGCAGACGTCAATGTATCAGGACTGAAGAAGGGCTATACCCAAAATGGTGACTTCTCCACCCCCTGATGCTGACTTCCTGTTTGTCTACAGTGGAACAGGGAGCTGGTCACTTACAGAACTTCTTGGGCTGTATGCTTGCCACTGAATGCATATAGGAGAAAGTGAGGACTACTGATGCTGGAGATCAGAGTTGAAGTGTGTAATGCTGGAAAAGTACAGCAGGTCAGGCAGCATCTTAGGAACAGGAAAGTCGGTGTTTCAAGCATGAGCTCTTGATCAGCAATCAATGTTTCGAGCATAAGCTCTTCACCAGGAAATGATGAAGAGCTCATGGTTGAATCATCGTCTCTCCTGCTCTTTGGATGCTACCTAACTGACCACAGTTTTCAAAACTGAATGCGTATGGCAAAGGTCACATAAAGGTTAGAGTACTTAGGCTTGAAACATGTTCAATGGGGAAACGTTGTATGATATTGCCTTTTCATGAATGTCCAATTTAAAATATTTTGTAATGAACTTTTGAATATTGAAAAATTATTAGTACAACATTCCTTTATGATGAAGAGCTCAAAGTTTTCTCCAGTGTTCTGGCCCTTACTAACCATCAGAAAATAACACTGAAAAAGGGATTGGTTTGTCGGTTACACTGTCATTTGTGGGCTCTTATTGTGCACCAGTCGTCTGCCTTTTCCTGCCAGTACAACAGTAACTACATTTCAAAAGCACTGCAAGGAATCGTCCGAGTCATTGGAGGCGCAATATAAATGCATCTTTTATTAATGTCTGAATATGTAGAATAGCTATAAGTAAACCTGCAAGTGTGATGATTTGGAGATGCCGGTGTTGGACTGGGGTGTACAAAGTTAAAATCACACAACACCAGGTAATAGTCCAACAGGTATAATTAGAAGCATACTAGCTTTCGGAGCACCGCTCCTTCATCAGGTGGTTGTGGAGGACACAATTGTGAGGCACAGAATTTATAGCAAAAGTTTCAATAGCAAAAGTGTGATATAACTGAAATTATACATTGAAAAATACCTTGATTGTCTGTTGAGTCTTTCATCTGTTTGAATATCATGATAGTTTCACTTCTTTCGTGTGTAAATCATAAAACTTTTTTTAAAAGTTGCATTCTCAGGTTAATTGTAGCAATTGGTGTTAGCTAGACAATATGTTGAAGGTATTAGTCCCCTGTGTTCTCTGTCTGTGCCATGATGTTTAGATTGATTCTAATCTAAAAAGTGAGATAACAGTTTTACATGAATTCATGCGGTTTTTGAGCAAAGTACAATGTAACTCTGCAAGTACAAATTCACCCCACAAACGTATATGTATATATGTGCATGTGGGTCTTTGTGTCTGTGTGTGTGTGTCTGTCTGTCTGTCTGGGTTGGGGGGTTGTGAGTGTGAGAGAGCGTGTATATGTGTGTGTATGTGAGTGTAGTGTCTTAAGTCTGTGAGGAGGTGCATGTGTGAGTGTGTGTGTGTCTGGGGTGGGGGGATTGTGAGTGTCTGTGAGAGAGCGTGTATATGTGTGTGTGTGAGTATAGAGTGGTCTAAATCTCTGAGAGGATGCATGTGGGAGTATGTGTGTCTGTAAGGGTGTGTGTGTCTGTGTATATGTGTGTCCGTGTGTATGTGTGTGTATAGGAGTACCTGTGTGTGTGTGTAGGAGTGTCTGTGTGTGTGTATAGTGCAATGGTGGTCACCTGTAGTGTGACATCATGTCACACTACAGGTGACCACTATTGCACTATACATACACACAGACACTCCTACACACACACACAGACACTCCTACACACGCACATACACACAGACATACATATACACAGACATGCACACAGACACTCACACACACCCTTACAGACACACTCACACATGCATCCTCTCAGAGACTTAGACCACTCTACACTCACGCACACACATATACACTCTCTCTCACAGACACTCACAACCCCCCACCCCAGACACACACACACTCCCACATGCACCCCCTCACAGACTTAAGACACTCTACACTCACATACACACACATATACACTCTCTCACACTCACAACCCCCCAACCCAGACAGACAGACACACACTCACAGACACAAAGACCCACATGCACATATATACATCTACGTTTGTGGGGTGAAATTGTACTTGCAGAGTTACATTGTTCTTTGCTCAAAAACTGCATGAATTCATGTAAAACTCTGTTATCTCACTTTTTAGACTGGAATCAATCTAAACATCATGGCACAGACAGAAAACACAGGAGGCTAACACCTTCAACATATTGTCTAGCTCACACCAATTGCTACAGTTAATCTGAGAATGCAACTTTTAAAAAAAGTTTTGTGATTTACGCATGAAAGAAGTGAAACTATCATGGTATTCGAACAGATGAAAGACTCAACAGACAATCAAGATATTTTTCAATGTATAATTTCAGTTACATCACACTAAACTTTTGCTATAAATTCTGTGCCTTACAATTGCGTCCTCCACAGCCACCTGATGAAGGAAAGCTAGTGCTTCCAATTAAACCTGTTGGACTATAACCTGGTGTTGTGTGATTTTTAAGTTTGCAAGTGTGATATAAACGTGTAAGTGCTACTAATTGTCAGATGGCAGTAGTATAATTTAAACGTTTATTTAGGTGCTTACTTTACGGTGCTTATGGTGATTTCGTTCAATTTGCTCTGAGTTGGGTATTGTTCCCGCATTATTTCTATCCGGCTGAAAGGTGTACAAATAATATTTTCAACATAAGTATAAAATTCAAAGTTTTTTTTAATAAAAAGGCGACTAATTACCTCGTAAATCTGTGGGAGTGAGTGTGATATGACGTAGTTTTTCAACACGGGATCTGCGAATTTTAAGAACACCATAGCTGCAGCTCGAACAATTTCCCAATAAGGCGAGAGCGCTCGTGAACACCGCCTGTTTACTGTCACCATAGTAACAGTCTTTGAACTGCGAAGATCAACCGCCACCGCAACGGTTCAACAGTCAGAATTCGGTATTTCGAGATTTCCGATCTTGTTGACAGGGCCTTTTAATAATATTTCGCCTTTTTAAAAAAAGTTCACAATTCATTTCAAACGCACCTACTCAACATGTAAACCCACCAAAAATCTGGCGGCCGAAAAGACACGGTTTATGCGATCAGTTTGAAAAGACTAAGACATAATTGAGGTGCACGATGTCTGTGCTCTACTTCGTCAGACACTATGGGGCAGATATGTAACTTCTAAAATCATTCGACTGGGATAAGGAAAAGACAAGAAATTTGAAACAAGGTCCGTTACTGTCCGAAATAAACTCTCATCGACGTCTGGAGAAAATAAATTGGTCCACTCATCACATCTGATCTGATGTATTTTAACTTAAATATTGTAAATTAAACTTGGTTAGCACCTCTAACAATTGGCCTTAATAACAACAAAATGTCCCTGATTAAATGCCACAAATTAGGCAGGTGGGAAATCATGTCTCTCAAACCTGATTGAGTTTTTTGAAGAAATAACAAAGAATTAAGGGCAGAGCAGTGGTCGATATGAACTTCAGTAAGGCGTTCGACAAGGTTCCCCATGGGAGGCAGGTTTGCAAGGTTAGATCTCGGAATCCAGGGAGAACTAGCCATTTGGATGCAGAACTGGCTCAAAGGTGGAAGACAGAGGGTGGTGGTGGAGGGTTGTTATTTAGATTGGAGGCCTGTGACCAGTGGTGTGCCACAAGGATTGGTGCTGGGTCCACTACTTTTTGTCAGTTGTATAAATGATTTGGATGTGAGCATAAGAGGTATAGATAGTAAGTTTGCAGATTACACCAAAATTGGAGGTGTCATGGACAGCAAAGAAGGTTACCTCAGATTATAACGGGATCTTGATCAGATGGTTCAATAGACCGAGGAGTGGCAGATGGCATTTAATTTAGATAAATGCGAGGTGCTGCAGTTTGGAAAAGAAAATCTTAATAGGACTTATACACTTAATGGTAAGGTCCTAGGGAGTGCTGCTGAACAAAGAGATATTGGAGTGCAGATTCATAGCTCCTTGAAAGTAGAGTCACAGGTGGATAGGATAGTGAAGAAGACATTTGGTATGCTTTCCTTTATTGGTCAGAGTATTGAGTACAGGAGTTGGGAGGTCATGTTGCGGCTGTACTGGACACTGGTTAGTCCACTTTCGGAATATTGCGTGCAATTCTGGTCTCCTTCAAATCAGAAGGAATTTGTGAAACTTGAAAGGGTTCAGAAAAGATTTAGATTAGATTCCCTACAGTGTGGAAACAGCCCTTCGGCCCAACAAGTCCACACCGACCCTCCGAAGAGTAACCCGCCCAGACCCATTTCCCTCTAACTAATGCACCTAACACTATGGGCAATTTAACATGGCCAATTCACCTGACCTGCCCATCGTTGCACTGTGGGAGGAAGCCCACGCAGACACAAGGAGAATGTGCAAACTCCACACAGACAGACAGTCGCCTGATGCTGGAATCAAACCTGAGACCCTGGTGCTGTGAGGCAGCAGTGCTAACCACTGAGCCACATTTACATGGATGGTGCCTGGGTTGGAGGATTTGAGCTATAGGAAGAGGTTAAATAGACTGGGGCTGTTTTCCCTGGAGCATCGGAGGCTGAGTGGTGATCTTATAGAGGATTATAAAATCATAAGGGGCATGTATAGAATAAATAGACAAAATCTTTTCCCTGGGATGGGGGAGTCCAGAACTAGAGGGCATAGGTTTAGGGTGAGAGGGGAAAGATATAAAGGAGACCTCAGGGGCAACGTTTTCACGTAGATGATGGTATGTGTATGGAATGAGCTGCCAGCAGAAGTGGTGGGGGCTAGTACAATTGCAACATTTAAAAGGCATCTAGATGGGTATATGGGCTGGGTGCTAGCAGGTGGGAATAGATTGGGTTGGGATATCTGGTCGGCATGGACGAATTGGACCAAAGGGTCTGTTTCTGTGCTGTACATCTCTATGACCAAAGAGACTGGAGATGTGCAATATAATAGCCCAATCCATGAACAATGTCCAAAATTTCCTGAAATATTAAATTTATAGTTCAACAATGACATTATATAACATTTTACAACAATCCAAGTAAAGGTACATGGTAATAAATCAATAGAGGCCATGGTGGAATGCAGAAAGTACAAGGTAAACTTAAAAGTAATAAGAAGAATAAAAGGGGTCATGAAAATATACTGGCCAATAAATCTAGGGAGAATCCCAAAGTGTCCTCACCTGATATTATGTATTCCTCATCACCAATAATGCCATACAATTGTACGCTACTCTGAAGGCATATTGAATATCCACAAAAATATTAGTTTAAGTACCATCACACTACTTTAATGCCTCAGTGAGTACCACAGTTCAGATACATGGGCAAACTGTTAGCCCTCTAGGGCTCTTTGTTTTACTATTTATCCACTGTTTATTCTACTTCAGCCCAGTCATTCTTGGGCTTCCCATGCTGTATATCTCTATGACTCTATCTAGAATGGTTCCTCTACTTATTTCTCCCTTGGGATGTCCCCAAATTCTGCAACCTTCATCGTCTTCAACCAATATTTTGAAGTGCTGGCTTGCTCCCTCTGACACACCTCTGCAGGGTCACCCTACCTCTCCCACCAAAACCTACTGCATTTGTGGAGGTACTTTGGAAATCAAGCCAGCTTCCCAAAGTAGGAAACTATGGTCTAGTTAGTTTAACATATGTGGGGAAATTATTAAGAATCCATTATTAAGGTTTGCAATGTCAAAATGCAATCCATCAGAGTATTCAGTCCTCACTTTCTCCTGAAGGATAAATCACGTTTGACTAATTTTCTGAGTTCTTTAAAGACGTAACAAGTAAGATGGATAATGTGGATATTGTAGATGTAGTTTATCTTGACTTCCAGAAGGTGCCTCACAAAAGATTAATAAAGAAAGTAAGATTGGATAGGGTATGGGGTAATTTATTAGCTTGGATAGAGGATTGGCTAACCAACAGGAAGCAGTGAATGGATCTTTTTCTGGAAGGCATGAATTAACTAGTGGGGTGCCACAGGGTTCAGTCCTCGGGCCAGACCATGTTACAATTTATATTAATGACTTGGATGTAGGAATAGAAAGTACTATAGCCATGTTTGCAGATGACAACAAAATAGGTGGGGAAGCAAGTTGCATTGAAGAAAATTTTAAAAATACATAAGTGGGTGAATATAGGTTGGGTGAATAGACCAACATTTGGCAGATGACGTTTAACATGGATCAGTTTTGTTAAGAGGAATAGAAAGGTAATTTATCTAAATGGAGAGAAATATCAGAGTGATCTGGGTATCCTCATAAGTGAATTACAAAACATGTGTATGCAGGTACAGAGGTAATACAGAAGGCAAATGGAATTTTGGAATTTATTGCTAAAGGAATAGAGTATAAAAGTAAGAAAGCTTTGCTGCAGCTGTACAAGGTGTTAATGAGACCACATCTGGAGTATTATATACAATTCTGGTCCCCTTATGTGTTGCATTGAAGGCAGTTCAGATAAGGTTTGTTAGATTGACTCCAGACATGAGAGGCTTGTCCAATGAAAAGAGATTGAGCACTTTATGCCTATACTCTCTCAAATTTAGAAGAATGAGAGGATATCTAATTGAAATATATAAAATGCTAAAGGGGATTGACAAAGTAGATGTAAGAGATTTCCTTTTACTGGACAATCTAGAGTGAAAGGTCATAGTTTTAGGATAAGGGGTAGCAGATTTAAAACAGGGATGAGGAGAAATTACTTCTTTCATAGGGTTGTGAATCTGTGGACTTCTCTACACCAGAGTATGCTGAATGCCTGGACATTAAGTAAATTTAAGGAAGAAATAGACATATTTTTAATTAGTGATGGGTTGAAGAGTTATGGAGACTGGGCATGAAAATGGAATTGAGGTTAACATGAGATCAACTAAGTGTGGAGCAGGCTTGAAGAAACTCCTGCTCCTGGTTCTTATATTTTAAATTTAGTGTAGGAAATCTATCGTCCTTACCTGGTTTGACCTACATAACTCCAGACCCACAGCAATGCGCGTTGAACATCGTGCACTCTAATTGTACTCTCTGGGTGATCAGAGATGATTAAACAAATGCTGGCCTTGCCAGTGATACCCATATCCTGTTAACATTTTAAAAAAAAAACCCATGTATCCCTAATAATCTTTGATTCACCTGCCTAACAAAAATCTAACCACTTCTTCATTAAATATATAGTTCTAAAGTCACACAACTCTGAAAAAGAAAATCTCATCTGTGTCCTGAAAGAGTCATCCCTAATTTTGAAATAGATCCAACTTCTGAACTGATGCGCAAGAGGAAACATCCTTTCCATGCCCACATTATCAAGCCCATTCAGGAAATTAATCACTCCTAGCCTCAGGCGACTGCCTGTGTGGAGTTTGCACATTCTCCCTGTGTCTACATGGGTTTCCTCTGGGTGCTCCAGTTTCTTCCCACAGTCCAACGATATGCAGGTTAGGTGAATTGCCCACAGTGTTCAGGGGTGTGTAGGTTAGTGCCTTAGTCACAGGAAATGTAGAATAATAATGGGTCTGGATGGAATACCTTTTGGAGAGTCAGTGTGGACTTGTTGGGCCAAATAGCCAATGGTAGGGATTCTGTGATTCTTCAAATCAAGTCATCATTCAATGTTCTAAATTTCAACGTAAAGAAGCCCACCCTATCTAACCTTTTCTCAAAAGGTAATTTGGTCATTGCAGGCGTTAATCAGCAAACCTCTTCTGAACCATCTCCAATAAAGAGACAAAAGCTGCACATACAAATCAAATTGTGGTCTCAGAAATATTCTGTATAACTAAGGTGAAATATAACATCCTTATTTTTATGTTAATTCCCTCTAAACATAAATGTTTGGATCCTTTTAACTTTCCTGTTGATGTGCTCTATCTGCATACTAAGTTTTTAAACTCATGCACTGGAACATCTAAATTTGTCTGCGCCTCTGAAATTCTGCATTCTTTATTGTTTATACTTCATACTAGGGTAAACGACTTCACATCTCTCCACATTATACTCTATTTGCCAGATCTTTGCCCACTCACTCAATCTATCCATACCCTGTCTAAAGTTTTCTGACTTATTTTCACAACATACTTGTCTCCATATCTTGATGTCATCTACAAATTTAGCTACCATGCCTTCTCTCCTTTCATCTGATTTTTATTTGATTCATAAATGAATGCGTGCACTTGATAGTAGTTTAGTAATCCTTTCTTTTATTCTGCTGTTTGCTAAAGAGCAAGTGTGTTATATTACATAGAGGTACTTCCTTATTAATGACAAAGTTTGGTGTGAATTGCTTTGTCCTGAATAGTAGTGAGTCAGGCAAATTGATCACGTTAATAGTTTAAATTGGGTATTTACACATTTGTTATGGCTTGTGGAAATAGTGGAGTTCAATTCTGAGTGCATTCTTCCCATTTAAGTTGTAACATTAGTTTTACATCAGGTAAAATGTTGGCTGGCCTTAACAGCGTCATTTAATAATGGTCCTATCTTCATTTCTTCCACAATGGCTGTCAAGACATGCCTTTCTTGTTTAAGTAGGTTAGGAGATTGGACCTTGTCAAATGGAACCCCACAATTTTAAAAAGGGCTAGAGCAGGGAATTACAGACCAAATAGTGGTAGGGAAAATATTACAGTCTATTTTAAAGAATATAAAAACAGGAAAATTAGAAAATATTGATTGAATTAGATGAAACTAACATGCAATAATGAGAAATAAATCATATTTGACAAGTTTCTTGAGGTCATAACTAGTAGAATCGTTAAAGGAAAACCATTGTATACAGTATATTTGGATTTTTAGAAAACTTCTGTTGAACTCCCACATAGAATGATAGTGTGCAAAATTAAAGCACATGGTTTTGAAATAACTTCAGGAAGACTGGTATCCCCTCACCAAGTCATGTTTTATTTACACATGCATAGTGTAAGACACTGACCCAGCAAGCTTAGTGCCGGCTCCTAGAGTGAACAGAGCCACGATGCTCTGGTTTATATATGTCAGCCAGGACTCCCTGATTGGATTAGGTTAACAGTCCCAATCAGGGACCTCATATTCTGAGATCCACCTGGCTGACCTCATTCCATTCATTATATGTTTGATGGTAATATTCTGTCAAGAATTGAGAATTGATTTGCAGACAGGAAACAGAGAGAAATAAACAGGCCTTTTTCGGAATGGAAGGTAGTGACTAGTGGGGTATCAGAGAGCTTAGTACTTGGGCTCCATCTATTTACAATATACACTGAAGATTTGGATGAGGAATATATTGTAGTATTTCCAAAATTGCTGATGACACAAGTAGGATTGTGAATAATAATGAGGCGAAGAGGCTTCAAGTATATTTAACAAGTTGACTGTGGGCAAATACCTGATGATTACCCTTTAGTGTAGATAGTGTGAAGTTATCTACTTCAGACAGGAAGTCAGAATGGCAGAGCATCATATAAGTGTATGATAAAGTGGGGAATGTTGATGTACTAAAGAACCTACGTGTAACTGAAAGCAAGCAGGAAAGTCCAGCAAGCAGTTAGGAAGGAAAATGTTAGCCTTTATTGCAGAAAAATTTGAGAACAGGAGCAAGGAAGTCTTATTGTTGTTGGGCATTGGTGAGGCAGTCCTGGAGTATTGTGATCTATCCTGGTCTCTTTGCCTAAGAAAGGATATATTTACCAAGAAAAAGTGCAGCAGAATCTCACCAGACTATTCCAGGAATGGCAAGACTACCTATGAGGAGCGATTCGGTAATCTAAGCCTGTAATCACTGGAGTTTAGAGGAATGAGAGGGTTTCTCGTTGAAACATATAAAATTCTGGCAGGCAGGACAGACTAGATGCGAGGATAATGCCTCCCATGTCAGGAAGTGTTTTAGAACAAGGGGTCAGGATCTCTGCGTATGGGGTGGACCAATTATGACTCAGATTTGGAGAATTTCTTTCAATCAGAGGGTGGTTACACCTGTGAAATTCACACAATGTTGTGGAGTAATGACAATATATTTTTAAGAAATAGATTTATAGATACTAAAGGTGTCAAGAAATATGGGGAAGGAGCAAAAGCATAGTGAGCAGACATGATCAACCATGATCATGTTGAATGGTACAGCAGGCTTGATGAACCAAATGGCCTCTTCCTGCTGCTATTTTTAAATTTCCTGTGTTAGTGTTGCTTGCCCATTGTAACATACTTTAATAACTGTTGTCCAACAAGAATCCCACATGTACAATTTTCTAAAGATTTTGACTACGTCCTTCTTCTAGTATTTTAGCATACACTAGATCATTCTAGGTAGAGTGATACACCAAAGAGAATTCTTCATCTGCCGTGTATTTCATTTCAGCATATTCAATGTTGGTTTTCCCTACTTTTTTTGCCCCAAATTATTCTGTCCATTGCCCAACACTCCCTGTACTGCATTCTTAACATTTTGCTGTCTTTTTTTGGAGTACAGTATTTGCCCCTATTATCCATGAATCATCTTAGATCCTTGCATTGTGTTATTATTCCAGCTATTGGATCAGTCAGAAGTCAGAGTAAAATTTGCCTTGCTGGGAAGATTCAAGATGGCGGCAATCTGACTAGATCAGCCTTGCTTAGCTCTGCACCCCAACCCAAGGTAGTAATACATTTTCACCCCCACCTTAGTTCTTTTGGAAAAAATTATTGTTAAACGGTGAAACAACCCTTTAAATCCTTTATCGAACGTGCGGGAATGACTAAGAGGAAGCAAACGTCCAAGTCTCAACACTTGGGACACTCGAAAACAGCGGGTGGGCCCAAGACTGCAACTGGGGAAGCAGCTGCAGCTCCTTCTGCAACTGTGAAAGAAATACCTCACAGCAGAACATCGTGGAGGAACTCTGAGCGATTCAAAAGCTGATCGAGGAGATGAGGGAAGAGACTCGTAATCAACTGGAGCCCATCTCAACCATGCTGCAAAAGCATGAGAAGGGGTTGAAAGAGCTCGGGAAGCAAGTTGATGAGGTTGAGCGGAGGACTGCGGTGTTGGAGACAGAGATTGAGTTCTCGGCGGGACGGATCCACGCTTTTGAGAAACAGGTTTGGGCCCTGACTGAGCACTAAGTTGATGACCTGCAAAATAGAGGTAGGAGGAAAAATATCCGGGTCGTTGGCCTGCTGGACTGAGTAGAAGGTGGGCAGCCAGCAAGATTTTTTGAAGACTGGTTGCCACAATTTCTTGGCTGGGATGCCGAGGCAGACCGGGTGAAGGTTGACAGAGCTCACTGGGTTGTGGTGTGCAGATCTGGTCAGCATCAGCGCCCCCCCCACCTGATTCTGATACAATTTCAATGCTATAAGGACAAGCAGAGAGTCATGGAAACTTCTAGAAGGTTGGGGTGAGATTCGCAGGCCCTGACCTATCAGGGAACTAAGTTAATGTTTTTCCAGGACTTTTTTGCGGCAGTGATCCATAAAAGGAAATCGTTTGAGGTTAAGAAAAGGTTAAAAGACCTCGGTATTCAATATTTGATAAGATACCCAGTGGTGCTTCGTATTACTTACTGTGCGGTCGTTTCATTCCTTGGAGCAAGCCAAAAACCTCTTGGACACTTTAAAATAATGTAGATGTATTTATGGACATGGATAATAGTGTCTAGGGGTTTTTTTGTCTTGCTTTTATTTCTTGTACTTTCACTCTTTTCCCAAAGAAGCTGTTGTTGGTGGGTTTTTTTCTCTCTAAGCTGGAGTGGTAATGATATATTGTGGGGGGCAGGCAAAGTGCTCACTGTTTTTGTTATACCTTTGTTTACAATGTCCTTTGTTTGGTTTCTCACATTGCTTAGGTTTGGGGTGCGGCTCGAGCTGCAAGCAGGGATGGAGGTGTTAATGTGGGAAATGAAAGCATCCTCTGTGGGCGGGGGGGTGTAGAGTGCCCCATTAAGTGCCTTTTGTTTTTTGTAGTTAATTTTATTTTGGTTTTTGTAAATAGACTCTATGAGTCTCCTTTTGAGTATGCTCAGCGTGTTGTAAAACAAATTCTTCCTCTTGGCAGATCAAAGGTGAGTGCAAAGGATCATTACCATTCTTACATAGTGCACCGGGAATATCAGAGGGATTCGTTCGCCAGTTAAAAGAAAAAAAGGTGTTGTCGAGCCTTAGAAAGGAGAGGGTGGATGTTGCCCTGTTACAAGAGACTCATCTTAATGCAAGGAACATTTGAAGTTACAGCAGGTTGGGTTTGATCAGGTGTTTTTCTCAGCTTTTAGTACTAGCAGCAGAGGAGTGGCAATATTCATCCAGAAGGGTCTCCCATTTAATTTAATAGATTGTGTTAAAGGTGAGTATGGCCAGTTTGTTATTCTTAAGGCCCTTCTACATGGCGAGGAATATGATATTTTGAATGTCTACTGTTCTCTGGCCCACCCTCTTAAATTTCTGACTAATGCACTATCTAAGCTGGTGGCCTTGGCGTCGCGGCATATTATTTTAGAGGGGGGATTTTAATTGCCTTATGGATCCTATGCTGGATACAATGCCCAAAGGCCCCCCAAAGCTTTCTTCACAATCCAAGCAGTTGGGTGATCTATGTGTGGAACTGGGGTTGGTAGACATTGGTAGATGGTTATACCCTACGGGCAGAGATTTTACATTCTTTTCCAATCCTCATAAATGCCACACAAGGATTGATTATGTCCAACTCACGAGGCTTTTTTTAGACTTAGTGGTATCCTGTTCAATTGGGAATATTGCCATCTCTGATCATTGATCATGCAGTGGCGTACTTAATGGTTAAGATTAAGGGTGATGAAATGGGCTCACGGTTCTGGCAAATGGATCCCTTCATCCTCAAGGACAGCAAATTTGTAGAATACTTCCCTAGAGAATTTGAAGCTTTTTTGGCCACCAACTCACGTACAGCTAGTAATCCGTCCATTTTTTAGGAGACTGCTAACGCCTATGCTAGAGGGATAATATCTCATTCTCTAACAGCCAGAAGTGACAGAAGGGAGAGCAGCAACGTCTACTTGAGGCACGACTGAAGGCAGCTGAGACAGCATATTACAGTAGACCGTCACTGACTAAGCTGCAGCGGATCACAGCTCTCCGATCCACCTTAAACTTCATGCTACAGCAAGGAATTCTCCACAATCACCTGATGAAGGACAGCGCTCTGAAAGCTAGTGCTTCCAAATAAACCTGTTGGACTATAACCTAGTGTTGGATAATCTTATTAACCTGTTGTTTCTGGACAAAATGAGGATAGTTGCAGAACATTGCCGCAATCCAATAGTTGTTAACATTGTCAAAGCGTGAAGGGCAGTGAGACAGATGGAGGGTAATATGTCTAAACGTCTTTCTATACTCCCACAGTTGGTGTGCCAGGTTTCCAGCCAGGGACAATGGATCCCAGGTTTAAGTTCTGGGTGGATAAGGGAATTTCTTGTTTGAGTGACCTGTTTGAAGATGAAATGTTAATGTCATTTAATCAAATAACTCATAAGTATGGATTATCGTGCAGGGACCTCTTCCGTTTTTTTCAGATCAGAGATTTCATCCGAAAAGATACTATGCTTCTGACTGAGGGTTATCGATCTGATACGGAAAAAAGGGTGCTTCAGGCTAAGAGCACTCTTTCAGTGAGTACTCCCTATCATTTGTTGGGGGGAGCTTCCTCGGGTGACATCGAGCGATTACGGGAGATCTGGGAGAGAGAGTTAGGGGTGGAGATCACTATGGAAACTTGGGAAGACGTTTGTGAGAGTGCAAGGAAGATTTCATTATGTAATAGGATCCATGCTATGCAGTCAAAGATTCTTCATAGGGCTCATCTGGCCTTAGATTGTCTTGCAAAATTTAAGCAAGGTGCAACTTCAATGTGCCCCAAATGTAAAATAAATACAGGTACCCTCACTCATTGTTTGTGGTCCTGCCACAGGTTCTGTACATATTGGAGTGCTGTGCAAGAACTAATAGAGAGGGTCTTGGGGACCAGTCAAGGTGGACCCGATTTCTTTTCTCCTGGGTTCGCTGAATTTATCTTTCTTAGATGTACATGGCAGAAAGCTTTTTAGCATCCTCACTTTTGTGCAAGAACATTCTGATGTGCTGGGTGTCTGAGAACTCTCCGGATCTGTTAGGGTAGCATAAGTTAATTATGGAACACATTCCTTTGGACTTTCTTATAAATATGGTACACCAGAAAATGGACAATTTTTATGAGACATGGCAGCCCTTTTTCAATTATTTGGAAGCAGATCTGCCTGCCATTTTAAATAGGGCTTTTGTCTAGCCATGGTGGTTTGTTTTAATAAGCCTAATATCCTGAGAGGAAGAATTTAATAATCGATGCTTTCGAAGGTTGAGAGCTGACATCTTGTTACGCTGAGCGGCGTTATTTATTTACTTATTTATTTATTGATTGATGTGTAATGATGTGTAGAGTAGTATAGTTGGTTTATTGCTTATTGTTGTTTTTGTTGTTATAATGTTATATTTTCATATTTTTGTAATTTTATAATTTTGTAAAGAACATTTTTTCAATAAAATTTTTTTAAAAATGTCTTGTTAGGTCATTTTTATAGTTGGTTATGACAGTGGTCAGTCACTGAACATAATCACATGGGGGCGCCAATGTTCTTTGACCAACAGTACACAAGTTTATTATCTGAACTGTGAGATAATGAATTGTGTGGATACTTTCTGGATCAAATGAGTTTTATGAAGAAATTAGTTAACAATTTTAATGAGGGTTGTAAGATGTCTGCTAATTAGAGTCAAGTGACTTCAGAAAAACAGCTAAGGAAAGCTTTTAGAGAGATCATAGGGTCATGAAGTAATTGAGCTAGAAACCCTGATGGAAAGAGACTTATGGGGCCCAGTGCTGGTGGTTGCCTAGCAACACTTTCTGGTCCTGCTTTTCTGTTTCAAAAACATTAAAGAGTCGAAAGGGAAAGAAACATCCAAAGCTTGCAATTAGGGAAAGTCTTTTTCTCTCCAGAAATTCACTCTTGTTTAAAGTATTTCATAACTTGATAACATTTCCACATCTGAATATCTTGATTACCTTGTAAATCCTGAAAAACTGACCTGTGATAACTTTTCAAGGACTTGGAACCATTTTGATTTCCATCCAAATTAAGGCTTCATTTGGAAGATCTTCCATTAGTTTACATCTGTCAGCAATTTGAAAATGTCAAACTCAAATTCAAATTTGGTGCACTGTTTGTATTTGATCTTTTTGTTTTTCAGATTCTTAGCCACAAAGGTTTTTTTTTCTTTTACCTTTTTAATTATCCTCTCTGTGGAATTGTTGTTGTATGTGATTCTTTTTAATAGAATCCTCATAGTGTGGAAACAGGCCATTCAGTCCAACAAATCCACATCAACCCTCTGAAGAGCATCCCAGACCCATTCCCCTTACCCTATATTTGTAACCCTGCATTTCCCATGGCGAACGTACTTAACCTCCATATCCTTGAACACAATGGATAATTGAGCATGTCCAATCCACCTCACTTGCAATGGGAGGAAACCGGAGAAGCCGGCAGAAACCCATGATGTGTGCAAGAGTTTTGGGAACTACAGAGGATATATTTCAAAGTCTGGATTATAGTTTAGTAGTTAACCAGTTTTGTCACTAGTTTTCAGAAATGAGTTGTTTATAATAAATGTATTATGTTTGAATTTGTTAGAGAAACATTTTGATTTATTTTAGATGGCGGTACTAAAAGGGAAACAAATGGCCATTTTGTGATTGAATCAAAATGTTTATACAACTGGTGTAGCTTGTAATAGGTCTTGATTAACAATGTCCTCTTGTCTCAGTGGTAACAATGACTATTTAGCCAGCATTCATAGAAGCTCTTCTCCATGTTAGTGACGTGAAAAATGCAACTAGATTAGTCAAAAATTACCTGCTGTTCACAAATCTAAGCTGAGCTCTTACTTACGAAAGAGTTCAGTAGTGATGATAGATTCCAGACATTTTTCCATAAATGATAATAAGTGTGAGTCCACTGATGTCTTACCACTTCTTTCTGTAAAATAATGCAATTTGCAAATTTTACTCCTAATATACAGTTTTAAAGTTTGCAGTAATGACTGATTCATTATACCCTGACATTACTTACAGACATCATTTTGATCTTTTTTCAATTTTTTGGTATGTTCAAATCACAGATGTTAATTGCTAACGATAAAAGTAATTGTCAAATTGAGACTGGATGTAGGAAAGGTGAATTTACTTCCTCAATGCTCACTTTCTGTCTGATGTACAATTAAGCAGCTAAATTAGTTCACATCTCTGTCACATCACCTTTAAAGGCAGAAGTCTGTTTCATCGCCATCGGGTTTCCAGAAGGCTAAAGTGAAACATATTCTTTTGAGAAAAAAAGAAACTAGATTTAGTTGACAGTGCATTTAAAAGAGCGCCACCTGCCGATTTTACCTATGCACTCATTGTGAAAATAAATGGTGGAGGCACCTCTTTAACGTTGATCAAGAGTAGGATGTTGGTTTGAAAATATTAAGAGTCAATGCAATGACCTTTCATTGTTGGAGATTTTGAGCTTACAGGAACATCTGCAGCGACAAGTTCCTGCAATAAGAGCTGGTATACTGTTTGGGTCCAGAACGGATGAAAGGCCCAGGACCAGAGCAGGGGAGAACAGGTGTAGTGGCCCGGGGGGCCTTGCGTTGGGTATGATGGGCGAGGGCGAGTGTAGTGAGAGCAGGGTTTAAGTGTGGTGTTAGTTTAATAGTTACTGTGTATGTATTTACCAGTCTAAACTTTCCTGAGTAAAGTTAAAAATCACACAACACCAGGTTATAGTCCTAACACAATTTATAGCAAAAATTTACATCACACTAGAATTTATAGCAAAACATTTCTAGTGTGATAAATTATGTTAGGATTGAGCCCTCCACTATCACCTGATGAAGGAGCGTCGCTCCGAAAGCTAGTGTGCTTCCAATTAAACCTGTTGGACTATAATCTGTTCTTGTGTGATTTTTAACTTTGTACACCCCAGTCCGACACCGGCATCTCCAAATCATTTTCCTGAGTAACAACTGTACTTAATTTCATCGGGAACACTCCGAATTGTCCAATTTCAATGGAGACCTTTGGAAGTTTCAAAACACAGAGGGATCATCCAGCGGAAAATTCTATTTCCCCGGCAATCCTTGAGGGGAGTGTGCAGGGTCCTCACGTGCAACAAACGACAATAGCGACTGTCTGGCCGAGGGAAAATCCGGGTTTTTTACTTCAATATGATTCTTTCTGAGCTCTTGTGCTGCAAGAAACCCCGGGAACTCTTTCAGTTGGCCTATATGTAGCACATCTCTCTTGCAGCTCCACATCGAAAGAAGGACGTGGACTGAACGTGCAGAGCAGCACCGAATGCTCATAGTCTTCTCGTATTTGCCCATGCCCTGCTCTTCGGTAGTGCTTTGAGTTCAAGGAGTGTTTCGGTGTGTGGATCTACTGCGAATGGGTGCTGTGGCCGATGATGGGAGATGGACTCTGCGGCTGGCCATGGGCCTGTTGGCGGGGGCCGCGGGACTCTACGGCCTCCATAAGCTGGTGACAGTAAAACGACGGCAGCAACACCGAGCTGGCGGCGACCGTCAGTCAGAGAAAAACCCAGTCTACCGAGTGACCGGTCTAAAGGTGACGGATGATGACCAAGGAATAGCAGACATTCAGCAAGGTACTATTTGCAGCGTGGAGGAGACGTTTCATTCACCTTCATTAAACCTTTCAACTTCCCTTCCTCACTGAAGGAGCGTGTGGTCTAACTACTCCCAGTTAATGCCTGAGCAATGGGAGAAATGCATATTAAAACTTTTTCTTGCTTTCTTTGTAGATGATGAATTTCTCTGGCGTATGCGGTTTTGTTCTGTTCCAGATTATTCATTAATTGGAGATGCCAATGTTGGACTAGGATGGACCAGGTCAGAACTCACACGACATCAGGTTATGGAGCACTGCTCTATTATCAGGTGACGAAAAGCACACAGGCACAGAATTTATGGGCAGAGTTCAAAAGGTCATACAAATGATGTGAGTTGAGTGTGTCAGGCTAAATAATAAGTCAGTGCAGGTGATCAAAAGTGTCAGGTAGTGTGTGTAAAGTGTCAACAGCTGAATAGCCAGTGAAGGGATGACCTATAATCCAATTAATTGAGGCAGAGAGAAAATTACAAAAAAAATTAGGTGGTACTGGAGACAAACCAAATGGCTGGAAATAACATGAAAGATATGAGTTGCATGTTGAGGGTCTGACCAAAGTAACAAGTAATCCAAAACTTGACAAATTAATTATTGTAGAGAGATCTTAGCAAGTTGGTCATGATGTTGGTCATAACATCATGATCAAGGTGATGGTGTCAAAAGAGGACAGTAAGGATGATTTTACAAATACAGAACAGTATGGTAGGGTTACATGTAGCTCAGTGTGAACCCAAGATCACGGTTGAGGCCATCTTCATGGGTACAGAACTTGACCACCAGTTTTTGCACGGCAATTCTGCGTTGTTGTGAATCTCGGAGGCCACCTTAGAGGACGCTTACCCAAAGATCAGAAGCCGAATGTCCTTGACCGTTGAAGTGTTTCCCAACTAGGAGGGATCGTTCCTATCTGGTGATTGTTGCACGGTGTCCATTCATCTGTTGTAGTGTCTGCATAGGCTCGCCAATATACCATGCCTCAGGGCACCCTTGCCTGCAGTGCCTGAGGTAGACAGCATTGGCTGAGTCACATGAATATATGCCATGCATGTACTGGGTGGTGTTCCTACGTGTGATGGTAGTACCCATGTCAATGATCTGACATTGCTTGCAGAGGCTGCCGTGCCAGCATTGTTTAGTGTAGGGTTTGACATTGTCCTAAAGACTGGGTAGTTTGCTGTGAGCAATGTTTGAAGGTGATAAGACGTAGGGATGATCTTGGCAAGATGTTCGTTGTCATCGATGATATGTTGAAGGTTGCGAAGAACATGGCGTAGCTTCTCTGCTCCATGAAAGTACTGGACGACGAAGCATTCGCTCTCTGTCGGTCGTGTCCTATGCCTGTCTTCTCTGGAGGTCATTGCGGTTTTTCACTTTTGAGACATCAGAATTGGCGATTGATGAGTTGAGCATCGTACCCCATTCTTATGAGAGTATCTTTCAACACCTTTAGGTGTCTGCTGCCTTCCATATCATCTGAGCAGATCCTGTGTATACGCAGGGCTTGTCCGTGGGGGATGGCTTCTTTAACATGTTTAGGGTGGAAGCTTGAGAAGTGCCGCATCGTGAGGTTATCGATAGGCTTGTGGTAGAGTGAAGTACTGAGGTGTGTCCCCCAGATGGAGATGTGTGTGTCTAAGAATGAGACTGATTCTGAAGAGTAGGCTGAGGTAAGTCTGATGGTGGGATGAAAGTTGTTGTTATTGTCATTCCAGTGATTCCTCGCAATGAGTCCGGAGGGAGAAAATGTTGTTGATGCATCTGGAGTATAGCATTGGTTGGAGGTCTTGTACAGCAAGGAAGTCTCCACCCCCCAAAAAATAAAAGGAACTTAAATAAAATGAGGATAGAGTTAGCTAAAGTGAACAGGGTGAATAGTTTAGCAGGAATGACAGTAAGCAAGTTGTCAGAGTGGGTGCTGCAGATGCTGGCGATTAGAGTCAAGATTAGAGTGGTGCTGGAAAAGCACAGCAGGTCAGGCAGTATCCGAGGAACAGGAAAATCAATACTTCGGGCAAAAGCTCTTCATCCCTGTGCCTTCTCGAACTTCTCCTTCAAACAACTGCCAAACATTAAACAGACCATCGTTTCAGCAAACTACCCAGTCTTTAGGGCAACATCAAACACTACACCATACAATTCTGGCACGGTAATTCCTGCAAGAAATGTCAGATCTTTGACATGGGTACTACCTGATGAAGGGCTTTGCCTGAAACATCGATTTTCCTGCCCCTTGGTTGCTGCCTGACCTGCTATGCTTTTTCAGCACCACTCTAATCTTGACAGTAAGCAAGTAGTGGTATTCATTTAAGAAGGAAATCTATAACTCTTAACAAAAATATATCCCAGTAAGGAGGAAATATTCTAAGGTGAAAAATGTGGCACTGGAAAAGCACAGTAGGTCAGGTAGCATCCGAGGAGCAGGAGACTCCACGTTCCAGGCATAAGCCTTTCGTCAGGAGCATTCTTGATGAAGAGCTTATACCCGAAACATCAACTGTCCTGCTTCTCTGATGCTTCCTGACCTGCTGTGCTTTTCCAATGCCATATTTTTCGACTCCAGCATCTGCAGTCTTCACTTTCTCCTAGGAAATATTCTAATTTTAGGGATAAACCAACCAAGTTACAGAGCCTATTAAGTTGAAAGAAAAAGCATACCAGGAGGCAAAAGTTAGTCATAGCCCTGAAGACTTGGAAGAACTGAACCTAGCAAAGGAGGACCAAAAAGATAAAGACAGAGAAAAGTAATTACGAGTACTGAGTAGCAAGGATTATAAAAACTGGCGTTAAGAGCTCCTTTTAAATATGTAAAGAGGAAGATAAAGGTCTGACTGAATATAGGCCAGTAGGACATGAATCTGGGATGATGTTATGGAGAACAAGGAAATGGTAGGTGACTTATACAGACTTTGCATCAGTACTTACTGTGGAAGATATTTCTAACATTCCATTAGTACTGAAGAATACGGATGAAGGAATTAAGTAATATTACTAGAGAATAATATTAGACAATGGGGCTAAAGGCAGGTAAGTTTCCCCCTTCCCCCCCGGTCCTAGTAGTTTACATCCTAGAATCCTAAAAGAGATAGCTGCAGTGAATGGCATTGACCGTAATTTTCCAAAAATCCTTGGATTCAGGAGAAGTACCAGAGGATTAGAAATCTGCCAATCATGCCTAACTAATTTATTGCAGTTTTTTTTACCACGAAGTCTCAACAAGAGCAGATAGAGGGCAACTAGTAGATGTGTTCTATTTGGACATTCAGAAGGTGATCAACAAGGTACCTCAAAAAATCTCAAGGCATAAGAACCTACATATTGGAGATGGTATGTTGGCATGGATAGAGAATTGGCTAATGGACAGGGAATAGAGAGTGGAGATAAAGGATTTTTTAGGTTGGCAAACTGTGGCCAGTGAGGTTTCACAGGGATCACTGCTGGGACCACAATTGTTTACAATATATATTCCCTCCGTAAGAGCATTTTAGTCTAACTACAACACAGGGACTGCAGTGATTCAGTGATACCATCGCCTTCTCAAAAGTAACAAGTGAATGGCAATAAATGGTCCGCTTGCAAAACCCTGTCCTACAAGTGAATTCTTTTAAAAAAGTAATGGCTTGGAGGAAGGAATTAAGTGTACTATAGCCACATTTGTAGATGACGCAAGAATACATGGAAAGGCAGGTTTCAAAAGTAATACAAGCGGTTTACAAAGAGATATTGGAAGATTTAGTAAGTGGGCAAAAAGTTGGTAAATGGAGTTTCATGTGGCAAAATGTGACGTTGTTCATTTTGGGAAGGAGAACAAAAGAATATTATTCAAATGGAGAAAAAAACTGCAGAAAGCTGTAACACAAAAGGACATGGGTACTTGTGCACGAAACACAGAAAGCTACCACCAGGGTGCAGCAGGTAATCAGGAAGGTTAATGGAATGTTAGCCCTCATTTCAAAGGCGTTGGAGTAGGGAGGTCTTACTGAGACTGCATCACGAGTACTGAGAGCAGTTTTGGTCCCTATATTTAAGATAATAGATTATTTCATTGCCGGCAGATCAGAGAAGGTTCATGAGAATGAACCCTGCTGTGGAGGCATAGGTTGAACAGGTCGTGACTATATTCGCTCTCCTAAAATGTTTGTTGTCATTGTGTTTGTCTTTATTTTTTGACTTAGATTGCTTTTTTTGCCCTTGAGTTTTTGACAAATCCTTATCAGTTTTATCCCAAAATTGAGAATGTCTCTTCTTTTTAAAATATGATGAGGAACTGATTGAAGTCTTTGTGGATGTAAATTTGTTTGCTGAGCTGCAAGGTTTGTTTTCAGCTATTTCATCACCATACTAGGTAACATCATCAGTGAGCCTCCAGTGAAGTGCTGATGTTATGTACCAGTTTGTATTTAAGTCTTTAGGTTTCCTTGGGTTGGTGATGTAATTTCCTTTTTCCCCCTTCAGAGGGTAGTAGTGGGGGTCCAAGTCAATATGTTTGCCTTCCAGCTCAGCCAGCAAACTTAGATCCAGAACCTCAACCTGAGCTACAAATCTTCTTAAAACTTGCTAACGCCAATGGACACAATACACTAAAACAGGCCCGAAGATAGGAAACCAGTGCCATCCAACAGAGCGCCAACCGCAAACAGCTGTACTTCCTGCACCAATGCCTAAGGAAACAGGTATTACCTAAATGCCTTAAATACAAACCTCCCTTTAATACCCAACTAGCCAAAAGAATAGCAGAGCAATATAGCCACAGAATGCTTAGAGAAATGATTAATGCTGCCCACAACAGACTCTGTAAATACAACCAGGAAATTTCATGCCAAAACAATTTACTCACTAACACTACAGACTATGAATGGACAGACAGTACAACAAATCATAGACGTTAGACAGCGGCAAACACAAAACAAAAGAACTAGACTTGCAGAAAAATCTAGACAAACTGACAATAACAACACAGAAGCATGCATAACAAACCTGCCTGACTGACCCTTAACAGACACTGAAAAAGCCGTCTTACTAAGAGGGTTAATTTACAAGTTCTGGAATGCGGACAAGAAAGAGTTCTTAGCAGCATTAGAAACAACACTGAAAGCCAACAAACTCAGAAGAAACCCAACAAACCATCAGACAGACATTTGCACCGACATAAAGCAGGAAAAAGGAAGGAAACACATCAATACACAAGAAAGGAAAGCACTAGAAAGATTCAAAAAGATAAAAATATCGTTATCCTACCTGCAGACAAAAGACGCTTGACAGTCATTTTAAACCGAACTGACTACATTGAGAAATCAAACACACTGCTTGCAGATGTCAACACTTACCAACAGGTGGTGATAGACCCAACTCTTCAACTAGAAAACTGAATCATGCCCTACTGAAAAAAACTTCAGCAATCTAGAGAATTAATCAAGACACACTTCCAAAAAAATGAAACCAGACGGATTAAACATACCAGCTTCAACGGATTACCCAAAATTCACAAACCAGGAGCTCCCCTCAGACCCTTAGTCTCGCTACCTGGAACACCAACATACAGATTAGCCAAGGAACTACACCAAAGACTAAAACCCTTAGTAGAAGACTCACGCCACTCCATTCACTCCACCCAAGAATTCCTGAACACCATCAAAGGCGCCAAGGTAGAAGAGATTGAAATAATAGTCAACTTTGACGTAACACATTTATCACCATCAATCTGGCCAAAGAAACACTGACTATACTATTAGAAGACACATACCCCAAACACCACCAAATTCATCAGCAAGAACAACATTGTCAAGCTAATGGACCAATGCCTTACCACCCACTTCACTTTCAATAATAAAACCAACAGACAAACTACTGGAACACCCATGGGATCTCTGATATCAGGGGTCTTAGCAGAGACAGTAATACAGAGACTCAAACAGCTCTGCCAACCATTCAACCTAAACTTTGGGTCCGCTACATGGATGACCCCTTTGTCATCACTAAAAGGGACAGATTAGAGGAAACCTTCAAGACCATTAATAATATCCTTACTGGCATAAAAGAGGAGGAAAAGAACAATAAACTGCCATTCCTAGATGTCGCATTAGAGCGAACAGTCAATGGGGAACTTCAAACCACCGTCTACATGAAAAAAACACATACGGACCAAATACTAAACTACAGAAGCAATCATCCCGACACCCACAAACAAAGCTGCATTCTTATTAACAACATTATTTCAATGATCCACCACCCACTGTAGCACCGACGAACTATGAAGAGCAGAGGAAAATCACCTATACAGTGTATTCAAAAAGAATGGGTACCTAATGAACACAGTCCGCCGATTCTCAACAACCAACACAAACAAGCAGACAAAACACACCCAGAAATCCTAGCCACTCTCCCCTACATCAAAGACATCTCAGAAATGACTGCCAGACTACTAAGACCTCTTGGTATCATGGTAGCCCACAAACCCACCAAAACAGCCGCTAATGAACTTGAAAGACCCCAGTTAGACCACAAGCAAAACAAATGTCATTTACAAAATACCTTGCAAGAACTGTAACACACACTACATTGGACAAACAGGCAGAAAACTAGCCATCAGGATACATGAACATCAACTAGCCACAAAAAGACATGACCCACCATCACTACAGATAAGGAAGGGCACCACTCTGACTCTGACAACACATCCATCCTAGGACAAGCCAAACAGAGACACATATGAGAATTTCTAGAAGCATGGCATTTCAACCGGAACTCTATCAACAAACACTTCGATTTGAACACCATCTGCCACCCTCTGAGAAAATGACATCACCAACCCAAGGAAACCTAAACACTTAAATAGAAAGTGGAACATAACACTAGCACTTCCCTGGAGGCTGACTGGTGATGAAATGTCTGAAAACGAACCTTCTAGCTCAGCGAGCAAACTTACATCCAGAACGTCAACCTGAGCTACAAGTCTTCTCAAAACTCGCTGACATCTTTGTCTTTTATGTGCTGTTTATTCTACTTCCAGGATTTCTACTTACAAAATCTCCTGAAGTCTTAGAACAACAACGTTTGCAAGCAGTTCTGGGCCTACTTAAGGGGACCTCTGATGTTTCCATTCGAGAACAAGCACTGGTGACTTTAGGTAACAGTGCTGCATTCAGTGCCAATCAGGTATACCCAAATATATCTCTCATCTGAGTAAAAAAAAATGGATCAAATTTTAAGGATCAGTTCTGATATAATTATGGTTAAAAGAACAAAATTATGACAATCTTATACTTGTCCTTAGAGTGTCTATTTATTTTTGGAATACTAAGTTTTCGGTTTCCAAAAACAAAATTCAAATTATTTTTCTGAGCTGATGTGAACTTCAAGTATCTTTACATTGTTTACATTTAATAGTGCATTAAAACAAAAATACTACATTAATTTTCATAAAATGAGGATGTAATATTTTTAAAATTAACTTGTATCTTTATATTTTCAGGATCTTCTTCGAAACCTAGATGGGCTCAGTATTATTGCAAATTGCTTGTTTGATGAAGTCACATCAGTCAGAGTTAAGGCACTAAATGTGATGAATAATCTTTCCATGAATGTTGCTAACCAAAAAGAGCTGAAGGTAATGAGACATTGAGTTTGAGTTAGAAAAAAATGTTCACAAGCAAACTTAACAATAGAACTGTTTTTTTAAGTTTTTTTTTTATCTCACTGTGTGTAGTGATGCCTTTCACCTTTCATTCTTGTACTAAGCAAATGTGAACATTGAGGAGAAAGTGAGGTCTGCAGATGCTGGAGATCAGAGATGGAAATGTGTTGCTGGAAAAGCGCAGCAGGTCAGGCAGCATCTAGGGAACAGGAGAATCGACGTTTCGGGCATTAGCCCTTCTTCAGGAATGTGAACATTGTCCCACACAGCAAATTAGGTAGTCATCATAAAATCTGTTTTAGATGATGTGAGTTATAGAGTCATAGAGTCGTAGAGATGTACACCACGGAAACAGACCCTTCAGTCCAACCCGTCTACGCCGACCAGATATCCCAACCCAATCTAGTCCCACTTGCCAGTACCCGGCCTATATCCCTCCAAACCGTTCCTATTCATATACCCATCCAAATGTCTTTTAAATGTTGCAATTGTACTAGCCTCCATCACTTCCTCCGGCAGCTCATTCCGTACATGTACCACCCTCTGTGTGAAAAAGTTGCCCCTTAGGTCTCTTTTATATCTTTTCCCCTCTCACCCTAAACCTATGCCCTGTAGTTCTGGACTCCCTGACCCCAGGGAAAAGACTTTGTCTATTTATCCTTTCCATGCTCTTCATAATTTTGTAAACCTCTAAGGTTATCTCTCAGTCTCCGCTCCAGGGAAGATAGCCCCAGCCTGTTCAGCCTCTCCCTTTAGCTCAAATCGTCCAATCCTGTCAACATCCTTGTAAATCTTTTCTGAACCCTTTCAAGTTTCACAACATCTTTCCAATAGGAAGGAGACCAGAATTGCCCGCAATATTCCAACATTGACCTAACCAATGTCCTGTACAGCCGCAACATGACCTCCCAACTCCTGTACTCAATACTCTGACCGCTAAAGAAAAGCATACCAAACGCCTTCTTCACTATCCTATCTACCTGCGACTCTACTTTCAAGGAGCTATGAACCTGCACTCCAAGTTCAGCAACACTCCCTAGGACCTTACCATTAAGTGTATAAGTCCTGCTAAGATTTGCTTTCCCAAAATGCAGCACCTTGCAATTATCTGAATTAAACTCCATCTGCCACTTCTCGGCCCGTTGGCCCATCTGATCAAGATCCTGTTGTAATCTGAGGTAACCTTCTTCGCTGTCCAATACACCTCCAATTTTGGTGTCATCTGCAAACTTACTAACGTACCTCTTATGCTCACATCCCAAATCATTTATATATATGATGAAAAATAGTGGACCCAGCACCGATCCTTGTGGCACTCCACTGGTGGGTGAAGTGCAAGGCAGATAGGTGTAGGGAATGCTGGATGACTAGAGAAATTGAGGTTTTAGTCAAGAAAAAGAAGGAAGCAAATGTCAGTTATAGACAGCAGGGCTCAAGTGAGTCCCTAGAAGAGTATAAAATCTGTAGAAGTATTCTTAAGAGGAAAATCAGGAGCGCAAAAAGGGGACATGAGATAACTTTGGCAAATAGGGTTAAGAAGATAGCCCCAGATAGAATCCAAAGGGATTCTATAAATATATTAATGACAAAAGAGTAACTAGAGAGAGAAAATAGGCCCCTTAAAGATCAGCAAGGCTGCCTATGTGTGGATCTACAGGAGATGGGGAAGATTCTAAACAGTAGGTTTCATCAATGTTAACTGTGGACAACTTAGACAACTTGGGAAATAAATAGTGACGTTTTAAAAATGTCCATATTACAGAGGAGGTGGTGCTGGATATCTTAAAATACCTAAAGGTGGATAAATCCCTGAAACCTGATCAAATGTACCCTAGGACACTGTGGGCAGCTAGGAAAGTGATTGCTGGGCCCCTCGCTGAGATATTTGGATCATCGTTAGCCACGGGAGAAGTGCCGGAAGACTGGAGGTCGGCTAACATGATGCCACTGTTTAAGAGGGGTGGTAAGGAAAAGCCAGGGAAGACTGGTGAGCCTAACCTCAGTAGTGAGCAAGTTGTTGGAATGGATCCTGAGGGATAGAATTTTACATGTATTTGGAAAGCCTGACTAATAAGGGATAGTCAACATGGCTTTGTGTGGGAAATCATGTCTCACTAACTTGATTGAGTTTTTTGAAGAAGTAACAGA
Organism: Chiloscyllium plagiosum; assembly: GCF_037043375.1. Taxonomy (NCBI): domain Eukaryota; kingdom Metazoa; phylum Chordata; class Chondrichthyes; order Orectolobiformes; family Hemiscylliidae; genus Chiloscyllium; species Chiloscyllium plagiosum. The sequence continues at coordinate 27,690,997 of NW_028270161.1, read as the reverse complement.
GAGGATTGATGAGGGTAGAATGGAAAACGTGATCTATATGGACTTAAGTAAGGCGTTCAACAAGGTTCTTTATGAGTAGACTATGAAGGGCTTTTGCTTGAAACGTCAATTTTCCTGCTCGTCGGATGCTGCCTGAACTGCTGTGCCTTTCCAGCACCACTCTAATCTAGAATATGGTTTCCAGCATCTGCAGTCCTTGTTTTTACCTAGTTAGCAAGGTTAAATCACTTGGAATAGATGGAGAACTAGCCATTTGGATACAGAACTGTCTCAAAGGTAGAAGACAAAGGGTGGTAGCGAAGGGTTGTTTTTCCTGTAAAGGGCAGTGTATTGGGAGTCTGCACTGTTCTGGAATTTGGAGGCTTGTGTGGCAATACCTGTTACATCTGAGAATAGCTGGAGCTGGTTGAGGCCTAGACCCTAGAGCTTCTGGGGTTGCAACTTGCCTGCCAGCCTGCCTGGAGGCACTCAAACCTGGGACTCTTCATTACTGCCGCTGTTGGCTTTGGAAGTCTGGTGGCCAGCATTTCTCCTTGATGAGTTGAAGACAGCTGTAATAACACCTAATGCTCCATGTATAAGCTGTTGCTGCTGCTGCTGGTTGAGGCCTGGAGCCTTGGGTGATGCAGCCTACCATTATGTGCAAGGGATGGCCTGGCATCAGACACATCCCTGCCTCTACGCTACCCCTAGGGTTAACAGCAGGAACGTCCTTTGCAGAGACCCCCAAGTCTCAGGTAATGCCATTCTCAACTAAAACGTTGACTAAAATATTGGGCCCCCCGGCTGGCAGCAGTTCAGAAAAATGCTCCATTCCTGACGCTAGCCGATGGCAGATAACTCATCTCCGATCCGGAGAGCATAATGGTTCCCGAGTGAGGGACTATTATAGGGCTTTCTTCTCTCCAGGTCCATTTACCAAGGAAGCTCGCTAAGTTTTGTGGGAGGACCTGCTGCAAGTCATTCCAGAGGGTGCCGAGAGGCTCAACATCCCTCTGAGCTTAGAACATCCTGGGGTGGGTGAATGTGTGCGGCTCCTCGAGGAGTGTATCATAATCAGAGAGACGCCCCTTTCCTGCCACAGGGCCATAAACACTCTGTTGCATAAGAAGGGGGGATCTCTGTTTGTTAAAGAATTGTTCTCTGATGTTCCTCTTCAGCATGGCCTTAAAACTCTTTGCCCGGGAACTTTCAACTCACCTTGGCACCATGATAGACCATATGATCTAACCAGACGAGTCCTCCACCATCCTGTGCTGAAGCTTCCATGACAATGTCCTCCTGGTCCAGTATATGATCCATTATTTCCCGGAGGACTGGCCTGTAAAGAATCTTTCTCTCCCATGATTGGGAAAAGGCATTCGATAGAGTGCATCATGAGTATCAGCTGAGGACTGTGCAAGCGTTTGGGCTGGGGACGCTCTTTCTCGCTCGCATCAGACCTCTGAACACTGCTGCAGAGTGCCTAGCGAAGACAACAGGTTCCTGTTGGCACTCCTGCGCTTTGGGAGAAGAGTGCCCCCCCAGCCAGTTTTATTCTGTCTGCATGGAGCCATTCCTGCAAGCGGGTTTTACATTTGCTTCTATGTGGGCTGGGACTGGATGTGGTTCTTTTGGCACATGCCAATAATGTACTCCTCATGTTCACGGACCCAGCTGACCTGTGGAGGCTGTGTGCATACCATAATGCCTACTCTGTGATGTCCTTCACAAAGATCAACTGGAGCTAGTGTTTCGGATAGCAGTTCGATTCATGGCAGATGGGCCTGGTGCTTCACGTGCAGTACCACTCATCTCTGCCTAGAAATCCATCTTGCCCTGCTGAGGAATTCTGGCCAGCGAATTGGCACGAGTTGGAGACTAAGGTGACCACTTGCCTAGCATGCTGAACAGGATTGCACTGAGTATTGTCCTGTAGGGCCTGAGTGCTGGTCATAAATCTGCTGATGACCGCCATGTTGCGGTACCGGCTGACCAATTTGGTCCGTCACCCTGGCTTTGTCACCACCGTCCAGAAAAAGCTCGCTGTTTTTTCTGGGACAAGAAGCAGTCCTGGGTCGCTGCTGCTGTTCTGAGGCTCCCACTTGAGGAGAGTGGTCACGCTCTCACTCCCAGGTAGCAACTTCCTGCCTTCAGACCCAGCAGCGACACTTTTTGTCAAGCCTCCTCCAAGGTGGGCACCCTGATGATGTATTTCTCTGGATAGGTGTACGACCTCTGTTACAACCTGTTCGTGGAGTGGTGCAGGCCTCTGATCGTCTTCCACCAATTTGCCTGTTTCCTATCTGGACCTGATCACAGTCTGGGACACTGTCAGTTTGCACTGGAATTCTCACCCTATGGGATTGGCAGCTTTTGTCAGGGAGCCGCTGCTCAAAACAGGTGCCTCCTCAAGTACGGTTTACAATGGCAAAGGGAGGAAAGAGCTCAGGGTGCAGGGCTGATTAGAACCTGGAATGTGCTGGATAACACCAGAGCTGAAAAATGTGTTGCTGGAAAAGCGCAGCAGGTCAGGCAGCATCCAAGGAGCAGGAGAATCGATGTTTCGGGCATAAGCCCTTCGTCAGGAATCCTGAGGCTTATGACCGAAACGTCGATTCTCCTGCTCCTTGGATGCTGCCTGACCTGCTGCGCTTTTCCAGCAACACATTTTTCAGCTCTGATCTCCAGCATCTGCAGTCCTCACTTTCTCCTAGCTGGATAACACCAGCACAGTTGACTGCAAAGGTATTAGTCCATCTCCAGTTTGTGACCCAAGAAATCCAAAGTCTTACGGACAAGGCATACAGCCCCAACTCCTCATGTGCAGTTGAGGCGGCTCAGGCTTCCGGACAAAATGATCCCTGTCCGTCTGGAATTTGGCATTGGGTCTATTCCGCAGACACTCCCCTGTGTTGCAGTGCCCCACAATCTGAACTACCTCAGGGATATCCTCCTGGTGCCCTTTCGGAGGGCATGGAGGCATTTTTTGTACAGGTTGATACTGCACACTCTCAGTCTTCGCCCATCAACTGAATACACCTTAGCATAATGTTTTGCCTTTTGATGGCAGCAATCCCCTACAAAGAACTCTACAAAGGGGTCCTCCCCTCTTACATCGCGGATCGGGGATGGAGAGTGCTGCATGCAGTGGTCCCATGCACCCGGCGACTGAGTAAATTTACCGGGTGCTAGTCCAAGTGCAGGAGACGGTCTTCCAATTAAACGTTGAGTGTGTATGTCTGCAACCCTTTTTTAGTTTTTTGAAGAGGCTGCTGTTAAAACTTTGGTTGCACTGTAGCCCCACACTCCTGATCTACGGGCATCCGGTTTTGAGAGTGGCACACAAGTCTACGAGCCTTCTTGTGGCTTTGCCCCTACCCCTAGCCAAGATGGCCATGAACAGGTCCAGGCAGTGGGCCAAAGAGTGGCTCCCTGTTCCTGTCTGCCCCTCTTTCACAGTTACATCTGCACTCAGGTGTCCCTGGAGAGGGAGCACCCGGTGCTCACCAGCACAGTTGAGATCTTTTAAGACCCCTGAACGCCACAGGAACTGGAGTGCATTATCAGCCTGAATAAAGATATTCTGATTTAATGAACTGTCTCTGTAGTATAAGTTTCTGTTTTGCCTTTGAGTTTACATTTGTTTTCGGTTTGGTGCCCCAGGAAGATGGAAGAGCCCAGGGGGTTATATTTTAACATGTACTGTCCCTGTCTCCGATACGCCCTAATGGGCATCGGTGTGAGGGGAATTTTATCTTTTGTTGAAATGAGCAGTGGAACTTTGTTTGTATTTCAAACCATTGTCCCTGTCCCAGGAGTGTACAGTGAGGACAGAAAAGAGGGGATTTATTTATTTAGTTCATTTGTTTGTTTAGATTAGATTAGATTAGATTACTTTACAGTGTGGAAACAGGCCCTTCGGCCCAACAAGTCCACACCGACCCGCCGAAGCGTAACCCACCCATACCCCTACATTTACCCCTTACCTAACACTACGGGCAATTTAGCATGGCCAATTCACCTGACCTGCACATCTTTGGACTGTGGGAGGAAACCGGAGCACCCGGAGGAAATCCACGCAGACACGGGGAGAACGTGCAAACTCCACACAGTCAGTCGCCTGAGACGGGAATTGAACCCGGGTCTCTGGCGCTGCGAGGCAGCAGTGCTAACCACTGTGCCACCGTGCCGCCCACGATTTAATTATTTGTTGACTTTGCTTTTGCTTGAGTTTATTTTTATTTTGACCCCCCTGTGTCCTCTGCCCAAAAGAAGTTGGTGGGGACAGAGTCAAGATAGAGCCTTTTGTTTTGCTTTTTTATTTGTTTTGTTTTCCCTGAGTAATAGCATCTTTTATTCTTATTTAACAAAGTCAGCTTTAGTTTCTGTTTTGGAAGAGCAGTGTGTGGCTTTGCTCTGTGTTTCACCTGTTGCTGTCCCTGTCCCAGATATATGTGAGGTGCGGCATTTTGGAAAGGTGAATCAGGATAGGACTTATTGTTACGACACAGGGTAAACCCCCCTGCTTAATTTAAACCAGCAACACAGAAAAGATTTCTCCCATGCAGTAATCTGTGAAAATTTGAGAGGCCAAGAACTATTTAAAAATTAACCACTTTACTTCTTAAGGTATAATAGAGAATAATTAACTAACAACTATTTACAACTCCTTCCTCTAACCTATCTTTTACCTTCTCTTCTATAATACTAGTCCGATAAACCCCCCCAATTAAAATTTACCAAAAATTCAAGTTTCAAAACCAGCCAGCTGTCGAATCTTCTATTTGGATCTTCCAGTGTCTTTTCTTCTTAGGGAATTATGCTTCGCAGGTCACGGATCAATAAGGTACCTTTAAGAGAGCTATTCTCCGGGCAGTCTGCAGATGTCATTGGCTTGGCGGTCCTTCTTCCAACTGTTCAATTTTCCCCAGTCTTATAACTTCAAAGCATCGGATGTGTCTTTGACTTTTAAGATTGTCAATATACTAAATTCAAACTTGATTGGAATTTGGTATTTTTCAGGGTATAATTTAAACTGATTGGCCTAATTCAAATCTGTTTTGTGGTTTCCAGGCAACCAGCTAATCTAGCTTTCGACCAAGAGTTACACTGTTTCCTTATTCAAAACACTTGGTGCGGTGTCAGGTAGTTCTGCTAGCTTTTAACTCTCTTAAAGATACAGTACACTCACATCTTCATAACAGTAATACACTTAATGGTAAGGTCCTGGGGAGTATTGCTGAACAAAGAGACCTTGGAGTGCAGGTTCATAGTTCCTTGAAAATAGAGTTTAGGTAGACAGGTTAGTGAAGAAGGCGTTTAATATGCTTGCCTTTATTGGTCAGTGCATTGAATATAGGAGTTAGGAGATAATGTAGCTGTACAGGAGATTGGTTAGGACACAGGAAAGATGTTGTGAAACTTGAAAGGGTTCAGAATTAGGACACGGGAAGGGTGTTGTGAAACTTGAAAGGGTTCAGAAAAGATGGACAAGGATGTTCCAGTATTTGAGTTATAAGGAGAGGCTGAATAGGCTGGGGCTATTTTCCCTACAGCGTTGGAGGCTGAGGGGTGACCTTATAAAATCATGGGCGTGGTTAGGATTAATAGACAAGGTCTTTTCCCTGGGGTGGGGGCGATGGAGTCCAAAACTAGAGGCCATAGGTTTAAGGTGAGTGGGGAAAGATTTAAAAGGGACTTGAGGGTCAACCTTTTCACGCAGAGGGTGGTGCATGTATAGAATGAGCCACCAGAGGAAGTGGTGGAGGTTGTGCAATTACAACATTTAAAAATGAATATATGAATATGAAGGGCTTAGAGGGATATGGGCCAAATGCTGGCAAATGGGACTAGATTAATTTGCGTTATCTGGTTGGCGTAGATGAGTTGGATCTGTTTCCATTGGATGGGTATATGAGTAGGAAGGGTTTGGAGGGATATGGGCCGGGTGCTAGCAGGTGGGACTAGATTGGGTTGGGATGTCTGGTCGGCATGGACAGGTTGGATCGAAGGGTCTGTTTCCATGCTGTACATCTCTATGACTCTAAGTGGTGTCATGAAATCTTTTATGTTCTTTGGAGCAGGAAGGTGGGGTTTAGCATGGAATCTGAAAGAGAGCACTTCTGACAACTTGGCACTCTCGTCTTTATATTGTCTGTCTTGTCAGCCTTGATTATGTGATCAAGACTTAAAAGAGCTTGAGCTCATAACACTGTGAGTCAGACAATAAAGCTACCGACAATAAAGCTACCTACAATAAAGCTGGTACTAACATTAAAATATTTAGGAACTGCACAATGCATAGAATTTTTATATCTGGTTTGGGAATCTCTTAACTCTAATCCACTTCATGAATGAATTTGGTAACACAAATGGTCAGATCAAGTGACTAAAACAAAATCGAAAGCAGAATCTCCTGTAGTAATTCAGTACCACATATAAATCTAGATGACCAGTATGATATATAAATAAATGCTTCCCTGTGTATTATCTTTCTTAAAGGAGAACAAGAGCTTGAAATTTGTTCTTAGATTTTTTAATTCTGCTATTTGAAAAAAACAGTCATGGGTAATTTGTGTTCCAAGTTCTTCTTAATCCTGTGGAAAATATCTAGCTCTGCTGTCAGCTACAAGCAATGAGTTGATTAGACCCTTGTGGCAAGTTGTAAGCACAAAACATCTTACCAATGTGTAATAGTGTACTGGCATTCCCCAATCTACTGTTCACCATTAAACTTGGTACACAGGAAGAGGAGAAGTACTGAATGGCGGAGGTATTGGTTTTGAAGGGAAAAGAAAAGTAGGTCAGGCAACATGAGATGGGGTTAAGAGAAAAGTAAGAAAAAGGGAGCAGATAAATTTGTTTTTTGGAGATTAGACTTGGGTTCATATCGGCAGCTAAAATGTGCATGTGAGTGAACATTAGAAACTTTGAGTATGGTTAGATGGTAAGTTAGGATGCATAGGACTTACAGATTTTAAGCAACCTCTTTAAAGGAGGAGAGAGATGGAGAATTTTAGGGAAACAAAAGTCAGTTCTAAAGAAGAATCGTAGTGGTCAGGCAGGATCCACGGAGAGAAAGCAAACTAACATAACAAGCCTAGAGGTCTAATCTCTAATGAAGAGTCATCTGGACTCGAAACACTAGTTTTGTGGGGGTGGGGGGTGGAGGGTGGCAGTGGATAAGTGAGCTGTGAAGAGGATGCAGAAATGTTCATGTGATTTGGACAGGCTGTGAGTGAGTGGGCAAATGCATGGCAGATGTAGCAAAATGTGGACATATATGAGGTTATCAACTTTGCTAATAAAAACAGGAACGTAGAGTATATTTGAATAGCTGCAAATTGAGAGGGGGGACTGTTCAATGAGACCTCTGTGTCCTTGTGCATCAATTGTTGAAAGTAAGTACACATGTGCAGCAGGCAGTAAACTGGATGTTAGCCTTCATAGTGAGAGCATTCAAGTACAGGAACGAGGATGTTTTGCTGCAATTATATTGTGAGGCAACACCTGGAATATTGATTATCTGAGGAAGGGTGCTCTGGCCATGGAGGGAGTCCAACAAAGATTTGCCAGTCTGATTATCTTAACAGAGAGTGGATCGATTAGGGATATCAAGGGAGTGTAATGAAGGTTTACCAGTCTGATTCCTGGGATAGCAGGATTGATGTATGAGGAGAGGTTGAGTACATTAGGATTTATTCATTGGACTTTCGAAGAATGAGGGGTAATCTCGTAGAAACCTATAAAATACTAACAGGTTAGATGCAGGAAGGATATTCCCAATGGTGGGGGAGTCCAGAATCGGGGTAATAGTTTAAGGTTAATGTGTAAACATTTTAGGACTGAGATTAGGGGAAAAAATTGAACTCAATGATCAGCATGATCATTGAATGGCAGAGTAGGCTTGAGTAGTGGAATGGACTACTCCTGCCTTCTGTGTTTCTATGTATGCAATGATGTTATTTTTTAATGATGCTTGAAATTCATAAGGAGACTGGAAAATTCCATCTTAACATCAACTCTGCAACACCACCGGGTAATATCAAACCCTGTTCAGCCAATTTAAATATTCCAAGTGAGAAGTGTAGCTTGTTTAGAATCTAGAAGAATGACCACAACTTAATTTCATATAAAACATATTTATGATTTATTATTTCATACAATTGTTTCCATGTTTTACTGTGTTTGATTTCCAGTTTTTGAGAAGACAGATGATGTAGATGGTGTGTATATAGTTGTACATTTCCAATAATAAACAGAGATTTGTGCTAAATATTTATTTTGAGAAATAAGGTATTGGAATTTAACTGTTGTCCAGTGAAGGACTGCAAGGTAGAAATTCAGATCTTTTCATTTTATCTAAATGTGCACTTAATGGATTTCTTAATGTATTCTAAAAAAAATTATTTGTTATAGATTTGGATCCCAGGAATATTGGATACTTTAAGGACCACTGTTTTAAACTCTGAGCTGCAAGTAGCAAGCCTTCGAGTGTTGACTAACTTCTCTGTTACCAATAATTATCATTACATGATGACCAATTACATTCCTCACTTCCTTAAGCTCCTGGTAGAAGGAACTGAAAAAATAAAGGTATGTCTTACTGACTTTCTTTTTTATTAATGTTTTTGAGGGCATCACTGGATGACCAGCATTTATTGCTCCTTTTAAATTTCCCTGAAGGAGTTGATGGTGAACTGCCTTGTTGAACTGCTGCAATCCTTGGGGTGTCCTAGGTCCCATGTGCAGTTAGGAATGGAGATTGACCCAACGAGAAACACAAATATAGTTACAAATCAGGACAGTGTGTGGCTTAGAGGAAAACTTGCAGGTGGTGATATTCCCTTGTACCTTGCTGCTGTTGCCATCTTTTTGATGGAGGTTGTGGATTCGGTAGTGGCTGTCAAACAAGCCCTGTTGGGTTGTTGTAGTGCGTACCAGTGCTGCCATTGTACATCAACAGTGGAGAGATTGGATGTTGAGTATGTTAGGTAGGGTATCAGTCAAGAGGTTCTTTTGTTCTGAACTATGTTGAGGATGATATTGGAGTTGCACTCACCCATATAATTGGAGAGTATGCTATCACAGTCCTGTACCTTATAGACAAAATATCTTTAAAGTGGAAATAGAATGTACTCTGTTCTAGTTAATGTAAATTGACAAAACAAGTTCTTGATAAGAAGTAGGAAAATTACATAAATATTAGATAAAAATTTACCAGAAACCAAAATTTCGATTGAGGTTTCATTTGTAGCTGAGAGTCTCTGATGATCAATAATTTATTCTTATAGTTTGAACCATATATAAATGACATCACAGGTTTGGTATCTAACATTTATCTCAGCTGGCACAATGATAGAGGAGCAAAGATTAGTCATGCATTCAAATGTTAGGCAGATAAACTGATCAAGGTTGCAGTTTTGATTGTTTTCCAAGTGCCACTGTTAAAATTATGAAGTCCTGTCAGGACAAAATTCAACTTGATTGTGATGTTTTCTGACCTCTAGCTAATCTGTTTCACATTGTGAAAACTCACATGAAAGGTGGCAAGTTATCGGAAGGTAACTGGTGCCTGATATATTACTTACAGACTAACCATCATGAGAGATGATGGCAGGAAATCTAAATTGAGTTTCCATAAACAGTCATCTTAATGAATTTTTTATTTGTTAAAAACAACAGGTTCAGATATTGAAAGTCCTGATAAACCTGTCCACAAACCCAGACTTATGTCATGACCTTCTTAGTGCTCAGGTAAGATCCATGCTAATGCTATTTATTAGAATTATTTTGCAGTCAAATCCTTGATTTAAACAAGTTGAAAATAGAAGACAAACATTTTTACTCCTTGTCTAATTGTCCATATTGCTGATACTAGTGTAAAGCTTTGGGTGATATTAGTGAAGATTATTAAGAGCAAATGCATTGCCCTACCAATTCTGATTTGAATCCAGCAATGCCAATATTGTTGATGATTGACATTGAACTCAAATGTAGTGGAAATAAAAATGTTCTTGTAGAAGTGGAGAATTTAGTGCCATTGTTTCTTTTCAATTCGTCAGGTAGTTGGTATATGTGTAAACCTGGAATCAGGCTTTGTAACTTGGTTATGCATATTGTTATACTGAGTTTGTTGATATTGTATTCCAGCAGTAGTCAGCCCAAGCATCAGCATTAGCATATACGATGGACATATTTTCAGAATGGTGGAAGCAGAGGGTATCAAAGTCTACATTCACATATTACCTGCCTAATCCAAAATGTTTGTCCAGGGGTTTTAACAAAACTTAAATATCGCTGTAATGAATAGGGTTGTCAAATCTGAAGGTATTTCTGGAGATTTTATTATATGTGTGCAAATGGTATTGCATTTACCATTATTATTACAGGTTGTGTCCCCTCTGATTAGCTATTTTTGTTTGTGGTTTTAAGCCACCACCTGCTGTGTAAGAACTGGCAGCTGAAGAAGGGAAACAAATGGCTCCCAGCACTGTTGGGAATATTGGGCTTAGGCTCCATGCCTGGATCTTCCAGTTCAGTTTTGAAAATAAGTTTTCTTTCAGTAGCTTTGTGTGGGAATGAAATTTTGTAGTTATTTCTCCTTCCCCACATCCTCTCATCAGCCAAAATACAGACATTGCTGTTCTTCTGGACAACATGCTTTCTATTAAAATCAAAACATTCTTGATTAAATAAAGATAAGACAGACCATGTAATGGATAGAATAGAAAGAGTTCAGAGAAGTGAGTGAAGAATTGACTCTGAAATGCTGAGCCTTTTGTTATATAGCACACAGGTTTTCAAGAAATAATCTTAAGCCTGAAACACTCTTGGGCTTTAACAAGAGTTGTGCAAATTTTGATGGAAAATTAAGTGAGGGAAATAAAAGTGCTAGAAAATAACCTATAGTGGCAAGGGTTGTGGGAGTTCCCAAAATCTGAAGATATGAGGCAAATTTTCAGTTGAGCTATTTAAAGTCTGAAGATGTATTAAGAGAGATGTGGAAAAAACTTTTTTTTGAGAAATGAAATACATAAAGTATTCATTGCACCATTAAACCTGGAGGAGACTAAGATACAATGATTAAGCTGTTGTACTTATGAAGAAAGAAGCCAATGGGTATAGAAAAGGTGAAATCCAAAGGCAGGTGATGCATAAGGACTGAACTCATTAGAAAATTTAATTGGGTTGGCTGATAATTTGATGTTTATTAATATGAAGCATGCACTAAGTAGAAAAGCTTGGGGATTCTGTGTGATGCTACAATAGTCACAAGGTGTATCACCAAAACGATTATTTGGGATTGATGTTGGGCCTAGTAATATTGGCCACAGGTACATTGACATTCTGACTTCCACAGAAATTTGGTGATTCATTTTATACCTGTGGGCTGGATTCCTTCAAAATCTCAGTAATGCAATGGATTTTGTTTAAGTGTCAAAACTCATTCAGTACAGTTAAGTAAGTAAGTTTGGCATCAGTTGCCATAACAAACAAAAGCACTAGAATGAGAGAGATTCCAATTTTAAGAATCTTTCTGCATATTTATAATGTGCTTCACCCACAGAATATTCTCCCATGTTTTTGCTGTTAAAATAGAAATTCAGATGATCACCATATTTTTGGGATAACTTTCCAAGATTTTCTTACAACACAAAAAAAACCTTTTGAGTTTAAGAAATCTACAGTATCTATATCCAAAATATGAGAAGGAGCCTTGGGTAAAATGGATCAATTATCAACTGCAATTCTCTTTTGAAACTGACTCAACATTCTAATCTAATCTGGTAAATGTAGGGGAACGGGTCCGGGTAGGTTGCGCTTCGGCAGGTCGGTGTGGACTTGTTGAGCCGAAGGGCCTGTTTCCACACTAAGTAATCTAATCATATCTTGGCTCCCAAAATTTACCTTTGTGCCACATCTACAATGATTGTACTTGACTGGTGCCAGTTATAGTTTTATTTAAGTGCCGAAACAACATTCACTGTTCACTGCTGAAACAACTTATGGGACATTTACAATGCCTTGGAGAGGACATTGCCAGACCAGGTGTTAAAGGTGAAGGATCAGTAATTTAACTTGTAGAACCTACCTATTTTTTCTAAAGAACAAAGAAAATTTACAGCCCAGGAACAGGCCCTTCAGTCCTCCAAGCCTGAGCCGATCCAAATCTACTGTCTAAACCTGTCGCCCAATTCCTAAGCATCAGTATCCCTCTGCTCCCCACCTACTCATGCATCTGTCCAGACGCATCTTAAAAGAGTCTACCATGCCTGCCATGCCTGCCTCTAACACCTTTGCTGGCAACGTGTTCCAGACACCCACCACCCTCTGTGTGAAGTACTTGCTCCTTAAACTTCCCACCTCTCATTATTGAGTCCTTCACCCTGGGAAAAAGCTTGTCTCTATCCACTGTCTATATCCTTCATGATTTTGTAAACCTCAATCAGGTTCCCCCCTCAATCTCCTTTTTTCTAATGAATACAAACCTAACCTACTCAACCTTTCTTCATAGCTAGCACCTTCCATACCAGGGAACATCCTTGTAAACCTTCTCTGCACCCTCTCCAAAGTGTTTCACAACCTTTTGGTAATGTGGCGACCAGAACTGTACATAGTATTCTAAATGCGACTGAACCAATGTCTTGTACAATTTTAACATGACTTGCCAGCTCTTATACTCAATACCCTGTCCAATGAAGGCAAGCCTTCTACACTATATGCCTTCTTGACCACTCTATCCACCTGTGCAGCAACCTTCAGGGTACAATGGACCTGCACTCCCAGATCTCTCTGCCCATCAACTTTTCCCAAGGCTCTTCCGTTCATTGTATAATTCGCTCTAGAATTAGTCTTGCCTAAATGCATCACCTCATATTTGTCAGGATTGAAATCCATCTGCTACTTTTCCATCCAACTCTCCAGTCTATCTATATCCTCCTGTATTCCTTGACAGTCCCTTATGCTTTCTGCTACTCCACCAATCTTCATGTCATCTGCAAACTTGCTGATCATACCAACAGTGCCCTCTTCCATACCAACAGTGGCCAAAACACTTACCCCTGTGGAACATCATTGGTCTCCTTTCTCCATTTCGAGAAACTCCCTTCAACTACTACTCTCTGTCTCCTGTTGCCCAACCATCCACCTAGCTAGAACACAATGTGACTTCACTTTCTCTATTAGTTTATCATGGGGAACCTTATCAAACACCTTACTAAAGACCATGTATATGACATCAACAGCTCTTCCTTCATCTATCAACTTGGTCTATATGTTTGTAAGTTTAGGTTTTCGGTTGGGAGCTGTAAATTATTTTTAATCTTTCATCATGGGCACTAAACATACTGTGAAATAAAACATTTAAATAAACAAGTCAAGTTATATATATGTTGCCATTTTGCTCATTTATTGCAAAAAATGTATGGGTAACTGGTACCATGTGGAAAATTAATAAATTTAAATCAGTATATGTTTTCAAGCAAGGAAATATCCAGATTTATCTAATATCCAGCTTTTGCTGTAATAGGAACACTCTGGGATGAATTTGGACCCTTTTCTAAAATGTGATTTATAATCTATGCTATGATATGTATGTATCATATGTTATACTTCATTTCAGGTACCATTGTCGTTCCTTGTATTGTTTGACAGCTGTATAAACAAAGAAGTTCTTCTACGACTGTTGATATTGGTGGCAAATCTGAAAGAAAATTTGAATCTGTTGCAGAACTCTGTTCAGTTTGAATATGGAGTGGATTCTCTCCATGCTGTACTATTTGGGAATCCAACACCATTTTCTCATAAACTTGCAAAGCTAATATTGTACCAAGATAATGAAGTAAAACAACAGATTGCTAGAATTATTACCAAATCATATTAGAGGCATATTATTTACCATGTAATTTAATGTTTTAATGATTATATAAACTAAATGTGTCAGTTTGAATGTGGATATGTACTGTAATTTAACGACCCAAGTTTTATATATAAATATTATTTTTGGTACTTCAAAGGGGGAGCCTTTTCCATTGTGCAGGAAAACTATTCTTGAATCAGCACTGGTTTTGTTATTACTGTTTTTGTATTTGTAGAAGACTAATAAGTCCAGAAATAATGTTGGACTGAAGGCATTAATCCCGAAAAGCAATGAAACTAGAAAAGTTAAAAATGCATTTTGTATCTTGTGACTGAAAATCATGTAAATAATTTAAATTGTATTGTAACTGAACAAGTTTCCTGAAGTATTTTTATGAATCACTGTAATTGATTAGATATTATTAATGATGCTGACTTTTTTAATCTAATTATTTAAGTCACAGTACTGTTATGCCTTTGTTGTGGGAAGATAATGATGGTTGAAAGACATTTAAGTGAGAAATGTTCATGGTTAGCCATGATCAAATGGTGCAGCAGATTAATAGGACAAATGGCCTAATTCCACTCCCATATCTTATGGTCTTATTCTATTGCATAGTTCCCTGAACTGGATTAACGTTTTAGCCAGGATGGCGAGGAGGGTGGAAATGACAAATTTGCTCATACTTCCTTTGTGTCAAACTGAAGATGATTTCAGGGTATTGCTTCCCATTGAGAACAATTATGCACAAATTGACAGAAGACAATGTAAAGCTGGTTTCAGTTACTTAAAATTTATATATTAAGATATAAAAACCACAAGAAGTAAATAAGGATAGAGAGGCACTTGAATACATTCAGATAAGAGAGAACATTTTCTAAAACAAAATTCAAAGTGAAAGTGTTCTTTATCAATTTTAGGACTATACTACCAAATTCTTGTTTTTGTTTGTTTTGGATTTAAGATTAAATAATTCATAGTATGTAAGATAAAGGTTTTTCAGACATGACTTTGGGGCCTTTTGGCTTTGTAGCAACAGTCGATATAGATTGAAACTTCAATATCCAATCTTTGGATTATAAAATTGCATCTGCTTGTCACTTTTGTGTTCATCAAACATTTTTGAGCGTTAGAAGTTAAGTTGGACAACTAAAATAACATTGTTTGTGTTTTAATGTACCCAAATAAATTTGTAACAAATGTAGTCACTTCTATATAGCCATTTTTTTCCCCTGAAAACAATGTAAATGTCGTTCCTAAAAAGAAACTGGCATAACCACCACATTTTGAATGCCATAAAGAGGTTTCCAGCACAATGAAAGGCAGTCTTAGGTTGGAAAAAGAACAGCCAGCTTTTAAGAATGCTGGTTTTTGAAGAGATTATCTGAAGTCACGTAAATTGGCACTTTTCTACACAATTAAGTTATCCTATATAACATGTTTTTTTTAACTTCCTCTACTCCAAACTATTCAGGAAAACGTCATTTTAAAATATGTGAACACGTACTATTTTCCAAAATCTTTCAATCAAAGCAGTGAATTGTGTTTCTCAAAGTATTGATACTAAAATAAAACATTCTGAAATACGTTTCCTGGTCAAAATATATGCTATATACTGAATGTGCTGAGTTTGCATTAATTTCTGCAAGTTTGTAAGCTGCTCTAATCACAGAATTTGTTTGTTGATGAAATCCTACATGTCTTCCCTGTTGAAAACTACAGTGACTGAAGTTCTTGATTGTTGACCCCTATGAAGAAATTTTTAAAGACAAAACCACAGCTAAAATATTTAATTGTAATTTGTAATATAGTTATCATGAAGACCAAATCATTTAACTGTTTTCTCCCATCCGCTCAAGCTCATTTAAAAACACACAAACCATTTCAGACAGGAGAAAACCTTCAGTCAATCCATCACATTTCATCCATCCAGAGAAAGTATATTCCTGTCAGGGTGAAAGGGAAGGCTATAGGTATAGGGAATACTGGATGACGAAAGAAATTGAGGGTTTGGTTAAGAAAAAGAAGGAAGCATATGTAAGGTACAGACAGGATAGATTGAGTGAATCCTTAGAAGAGTATAAAGGAAGTAGGAATATACTTAAGAGGGAAATCAGGAGGGCAAAATGGGGACATGAGATAGCTTTGGCAAATAGAATTAAGGAGAATCCAAAGGGTTTTTAGAAATATATTAGGGACAAAAGGGTAACTAGGGAGAGAATAGGGCCCCTCAAAGATTAGCAAGGTGGCCTTTGTGTGGAGCCACAGAAAATGGGGGAGATACTAAATGAATAGTTTGCATCAGTATTTACTGTGGAAAAGGATATGGAAGATATAGACTGTAGGGAAATAGATGATGACATCTTGCAAAATGTCCAGATTACAGAGGAGGAAGTGTTGGATGTCTTGAAACGGTTAAAGGTGGATAAATCCCCAGGTCATGATCAGGTGTACCCAAGAACTCTGGGAAGCTGGAGAAGTGATTGCTGGGCCTCTTGCTGAGATATTTGTATCATCGATAGTCACAGGTGAGGTGCCGGAAGACTGGAGGTTGGCTAACGTGGTGCCACTGTTTAAGAAGGGCGGTAAAGACAAGCCAGGGAACTATAGACCGGTGAGCCTGACCTCAGTGGTGGGCAAGTTGTTGGAGGGAATCCTGAAGGACAGGGTGTACATGTATTTGGAAAGACAAGGACTGATTAGGGATAGTCAACATGGCTTTGTGCGTGGGAAATCATGTCTCACAAACTTGATTGAGTGTTTTGAAGAAGTAACAAAAAGGATTGATGAGGGCAGAGCAGTAGATGTGATCTATATGGACTTCAGTAAGGCATTTGACAAGGTTCCTCATGGGAGACTGATTAGCAAGGTTAGATCTCATGGAATACAGGGAGAACTAGCCACTTGGATACAGAACTGGCTCAAAGGTAGAAGACAGAGGGTGATGGTGGAGGGTTATTTTTCAGACAGGATGCCTGTGACCAGTGGAGTGCCACAAGGATCGGTGATGGGTCCTCTACTTTTTGTCATTTACATAAATGATTTGGATGCGAGCATAAGAGGTACAGTTAGTAAGTTTGCAGATGACACCAAAATTGGAGGTGTAGTGGACAGCGAAGAGGGTTACCTCAGATTACAACAGGATCAGGACCAGATGGGCCAATGGGCTGAGAAGTGGCAGATGGAGTTTAATTCAGATAAATGTGAGGTGCTGCATTTTGAGAAAGCAAATCTTAGCAGGACTTATACACTTAATGGTAAGGTCCTGGGGAGTGTTGCTGAACAAAGAGACCTTGGAGTGCAGGTTCATAGCGCCTTGAAAGTGGAGTCGCAGGTAGATAGGATAGTGAAGAAGGCGTTTGGTATGCTTTCCTTTATTGGTCAGAGTATTGAATACAGGAGTTGAGAGGTCATGTTGCGGCTGTGCAGGACATTGGTTAGGCCACTGTTGGAATATTGCGTGCAGTTCTGGTCTCCTTCCTATCAGAAAGATGTTGTGAAACTTGAAAGGGTTCAGAAAAGATTTACAAGGATGTTGCCAGGGTTGGAGGATTTGAGCTACAGGTTGAACAGGCTGGGGCTATTTTCCCTGGAGCATCGGAGGCTGAGGGATGACCTTATAGAGGTTTACAAAATTATGAGGGGCATTATTAGGATAAATAGGCAAAGTCTTTTACCTGGGGTCAGGGAGTCCAGAACTAGAGGGCATAGGTTTAGGGTGAGAGGGGAAAGATATAAAAGAGACCTAAGGGGCAACTCTTTCACACAGAAGATGGTATGTGTATGGAATGAGCTGCCAGAGGATGTGGTGGGGGCTGGTACAATTGCAACATTTAAGAGGCATTTGGATGGGTATATGAATAGGAAGAGTTTGGAGGGATATGGGCCGAGTGCTGGCAGGTGGGACTAGATTGTGTTGGGATATCTGGTCGGCATGGACAGGTTGGATCGAAGGGTCTGTTTCCTTGCTGTGCATCTCTATGACTCTATCTTGTTCTTTTTTTTACCCGAGAGAGAGAGAGAAGACCCACAGTACTTTAATATTTTTTAACAAACCATGTTGTTGAGAGCCAAAACTGCATGCAGAACTTCAACTGTTGTTCCAGGCTGAATATACCTTTAAAATTGCCTTAAATTATCAATTATGTCCCTTGTGTTTCATTCAAAGATTTTGTTTGCTTTTATAAGAATCTAAGAACATTATGTTACGTACTGATAATTCTATACTGATCTGTTAGTGTAAAATTGCAAGATTTCGGTCTTGCTCCTCATATCTAATTAACACACATCAACCTTTTGTCTGCCAAATCCTCATAAGCTTATGCTTCCTGTAATAAATTATACCTACTATTTTTCTGCAGTGCCATTGAGCTTGTCCAGATAAATTTAAATGTGTGTACATTAATATTCATAATTTACCACTTCACAATTTGCTCTTGCCCTATGTACCCTGTAAATTAAGAGAAAATTAGTTTTTCTGAAAATGTAACTGCTCTTGATTACTCTTTTAACCTCTTAAAGTAATACACTTAATTCCAATCCATTCTTTGCATAGAAATTTGTTTAAAGGACATTTTATCTATTAAAAAGCACCATAGTATGGCTGTGGTTTTGCTTTTCTAGTGGGATGATAATGGAACATGTTTGGTATTTATGAAGCAAATGTAATAACATTTGTAAATTATGAAGAAATGATGGGTTAGGTCAGCAAATCTCCAGAATATGTTTAACCAAAAGCTGGCATTTGTACCTCTGGGAAAATTCCAATTGCTTTCGCCAGGATTAACCAGCTTCTTGAAAAGCAGAACACCACAGCTGCTGGAAGTCTGAAATAAAAACTGAAAATGCTAAAAGATTATTGACTGTAAACAATAACTCTTTCGGGCTCCACAATTTCCAACTTTCTATTTCTAATATTTTCTGTGTTTATTAACCAGCTTCTATGTTGGTTATTAAATATCTTTTACTTAATATGATGAGCAATTAATTACTTAATTAGCTTCCCTTGAGAATTGGTGTTGAAAGTCAATCCTGTTTGGCATGTACTGTTGTAAATGATGTTCCCATTAAGAATGAACCAGGACATGCTCCAGAGACAATATTGAACAACGGATGCTTGTACTTGTTTGATGGATTATTTGGTTGATTTGATTGTGAAAGATCTTCAAAAAAGAAATAGCTGGTTTTCCTCAGTTAGGAAGGTTGGTTAAGAAGGGGAGAACAGACTAGAGTTTGACTATGAACTGCAAGAAAACAAGTGCAGAAGACCGATTCCTGCTTAAGTAAATGGATGTCTAGCAATATATCATTGTGGGCTGCCCCCTCATTAGAGGGGAGAATCCTTCACAGTAGTGATTTTATCGAAGTTGGCTAGGTGGATCTTATTGAATATAATTTCCATGATTGTAGCTATTAATCTGGGCCAATCAGGGAGCCCTGGCTGACAGTATCTTCAAGGTTAGTGGTTCGATATGATCCAGGCACGCAACTTCACTTATTTTAGATCATACAATTTATCCAACAATGTACCTACATCTAACCCACTAGAAATTTATGTGGGTTTGGATTCAAATAAACCTATAAACAGGAGTGTTTGGTTTCGCTTAGTTGGCTGATTGATTTCTGAAGCAGTGTGATGCTAACAGCTTGGTTCAGTTCCCATCACAGGCTGAGGTTACCATGAATGACTGTGCCTCTCAACTTCTCCCTTTGTCTAAGGTATGGTGGCCCACAGATTAAATCACTACCAGTCATCTTTCTCTCTAAAGAGAGTAGCCCTATGATCTGGTACATCTATGGTGACACAAATGCAATAAACAGGAGTGTCAGGGATTCTATTCACTCTGAGAGTTGGTTCTGAGGAAGCTGAACCAATGTTAAGCTGAACTCAACTTCTCACCAACATCTGTATTTTGAACAGCCCTGGATGACCCTGGTTATGTCTGGTGTCCAGGATTCGATGCAGACATTTCCATCTTGATTGGACAGTGCCCAGAATACACTGGGAGCAGGGAACAGTACTAGCAACGCCAAGGCTGTGCACAAGACCCTTCTAAGTAAAATAAAGTTTACTTTGGGGACAAAGTTTGGTATAGAAACCACAGAAATGACCCTGGATGGGTGAGGGGCATAGTCGACAAGATGTCAAGTCCTGTGAAGGTCAAGTAGGTGAAGCAGCCCTGAACAAGCATGTGGACCACATAAAGGCTACAAACTCACAAATGGTGCAGGAGCAAAACACTGGCCCCTTAGAACATCCAGCAAGGATGTTGGTAATCTTCCCCCGCTGTAAGCATCGAAAAAACCTCGGAGTGTGAGATGGACTTGTGCATGAAACACAGATAATCAGGAAGGCCAATAGAATGTTGGCCCTTATTTCAAGAGGTTAGTGTGTAAGAGTTACTGCTGCTGTACAAGTTGCTGGAGAGATCACATCTCAGCAGTTTTGGTCCTCTGATTTCAGAAATTCTATTTGAAGGCAGTTCAAGGTAAAGTTCACTAGGATGATCCCCAGAATTGAGGGACTGACTTATGAGAAAAGGTTGAACAGATTGGGACTCTCCTCATTGGAATTTAAAAGAATGAGAGGCGAGCTATTGAAACATATAGGATTTTTAAGGAGTTTGATAGGCTAAATACTGAGAGCATGTTTCCTCTCATGAGAAAGTCTAGCCCTCGGGAGCAAAGTCTCAGAATAAAGGGCCTCTAATTTAAGACTGAAATGAGGAGGAATTTGACGAACGTTCCCAGCAACAGCTGCATGTGTTTAGTGACATCTGTCCCTGCAGCAGAATATTAGACGGATAGCCATGTGAACATCCTAAACTTTAGTCTTTTTACCTTGAAGAACATGACTTAATGGCCAAAAATATGTGACTTGTCCAGAAGCAAATATATTTTTCCTTTACCTGGTGTTTGTGTGATTTAAATGTATATTGCTTATATTACAAACTGTCTCTTAACCAAGTTTGCATCTCTATGAAATAATGTTCTAATTAATTTTGTTTATTAAATAAGCCTGTTTAACAGTCCTTTTATTAAAGTCTAATATAGAAAAGAAAAACATATGACTGGTCATATTGAGAACCAGATAAAATGATTGCATATATCTTGTGACCCATGAATTTGTGGAACTAGAGAAAGACAGTTCACTTATCTCAGTCACTAATTTCTCCTTTAGTGCTTTGTCACATTGTCTGAATGTCTTAAAACACTCGATGCTAATTTGTTTTTTTGTGAAGTTCATCCATAATATTGTAGCCAAATTCAACAATCAATTTGTATATATTAAGCTTCCACATAATGCAAGCAAGAAGAATATCCAACTAATATGCCAGTCATTTTGTTAGTGTAGACTTCAGAGTCTTTAATTTTGATTATTTCTCCAGGGAGACCATAGTTCTTACACTGAAGTTATAATCAGTACTTAATCTCAAATAATCCAAATGTAAACAGGCAGACATAGTAACAGGAAAATAGACACTTTAATTTTGCAGTGAATGGTGTTGTTGAGAGGTTAACTGGAGTTTCTTCTCCATTTTTTACATTTCATCACATTTTCATGATTTCATCTCCACTTCTACTCCATTCTAATAATGCATATACTATATACTCACACAGTTCTCAAGTGTTAATTGAAAAGGAGTATTACAATTATAGCTACAAAATATGTAACCATCAGCCATTCAAACTTTAAATTTTTACATTGGAAAATAAACACAATACATTATATCCCACAGTTAAAGTATAACACTTCCACCATCCCCCAAGCAAATTGATTAAAAATATTTAAAATATCTCCTGTAGAGGAGACACATGGTATTTATAAAAAAGCCTAAAATACAAATGTAGAGGTTAATTAACATCAGACTGAGCCAGATTTCCAGCAAAGCATCTTTGAGTTAACGGTGCAGCCTACCATTATCCTTTCCTTCCAGTCCTGCATCTTCTAATTATGTAGCATACTCAGTTTTGCAATGATTGCCAATAATTTGGCTCAGAGCCACAAATGATTTATTCAAAAAACAATTATAATCCACATCTTCGTACAGTTACCTAACCTCTGGTGTATAGTGTCAGTATAATTCCTGCTTATTAAAGAGGCACTTGTCTTAAGGCCAACTTCCCATTTCATGTTCAGGGTTATAACTGGAACTATATTGTGTATTTAATTACAGTAAAGCTTTGTGCATTTCACATGCTTAAAATATCCATTAATTTAAATTGTGCAAACTTAATGTTTTTGGCAAACGTGCAGATGGCAGGTCAAATACATCTACAATGGAAGACAATCACAGGTTCGATTTAGGCAGCCAACAACTGCAAAACCCACACTTATCCAAAGTATTTCTCAATAAAATAATGTATTCTGGTTCTTCAATAAAACAAACACTTGACAGACATCAACCAATAAAAAACTGAGGAAAAGAAGACTTTACTCGACAAAGCTAGCATTTGTAATGCTTGTTTTTAATATGTGCAGCAAGATTAAAGAATGGTGACAACTCAAACTAATGGCATTTCAATTAATTTTCAGCCCAAAATTAAAAGTATGGTTAGTGGAAAGGCAAGCCTAGTTCTACTCGTCTTTGTGAAACAGCCACACCTAGTTTATAATCGGTGTCTGTTTTCATTGAAAAGCTTCATTTTCACCAACATTCCTCGATTCTCCATGCTTCAAAACAAAGAAATCCTCTGGTTTCAATCCATATCTTTCTCGAGCTTCCTCAAGTTTCCTTCGAGGTTCCAAGTAGTACTGGAATTGAAATAATAGTTTAATAATGCATACTAATGCACACAAAGGAAAATATAAATATGACAATATTAATGGTAATAAATAATTTATCATTTCAGTATAATTTCTAAACTGCCACCTTAAAAGTTATACATTTCATTCATTAACATTTTATTTTTGCTCTTTTATTGTTCATATTTAAGATCCACTCCATGCCCTACTTGAGAGATCAGGAAGTGATTTTCCCCATAAGTAATAAGAAGGTATGAAGAGCAAGCTAGAGTAATTGGATTGCTATTTTTCCCTTTCCAAATCATTGCTAACACTTTCACACTCAAACTACGTTCATGCCAATGTTAGCAATTGGTCATATGCGAAATCAGTTTAACTGATGTTGTTCTTCCATTTTGTGGTTGGATATACTGGAACACCAGTTGCACACATCATTATTTGCCCCTACATGATCCTTTAGAACCAAATTATTTGAATTGTTTGTGAAATCAGAAAATGATATATTACATTCTACAAGTGTTTTCTGAAGATACAGTAACTTAAACTGAGCAAGTCGCAAAAATGAAATAGGACTCGAAATGAACGAATATTTGGCATCCACTTATGTTGATGCAAGCAATATGCCAGCCTCTGGCTCCTACTCATTACCATGATTTTAGAGTGGAGCCATGCTGTTGAGTGGCTGCACACCTCAGCAGGGGTCCAACATAGCAAGGGCCAGCATGCGTTAAAGCTAGCTACAATGAATAACGTCTGCCTGCATCTCAAAGCAGAAGTTCATTGTGGCTGAAGCAGGTAGTGAAAGTCCAAATGCAAATCATGCTGAGGTACAAAATAACTGAATAATAGCAATTTGTGCAAGAAAGAATTCCAATATTTTCAGAATTTGCACTGGAGGTCTTAATGGTGATGTAAAGGAGAAGGGATATATGCACAGGAGGCTGTCCAGATAGCTGCTAAGAAGTCAGTAGAATTTGACAGCTGCAACAGTCAATGCCAAATAATCAAACCCTAAGTACATGAATGCTGTGTTGCAAAAATAATTCAGTGACCTCAGACAAACGATTAAGTGAATTAATCTTCAAATATCATAGCCCACCAACTACAAGCCTCAAGTAATGCACGATGATCCCTATCATTTATCAAATCCCCAATCAGTATTCTGACCTAAAATTCATAGCTACATCTGCATTGCTGCAGCAAGCCTTATACCTTTATCTCTCAACTATAATACTGACAGCTACATCAGCCAAACAGATTGTACCATATTAACTATAAACTTTCCATTTATCACTGCTGCTATGCAAGTTTAGGCTGTTGCTTTCATGGCTACAAATCCCATTGTTTAATATCATCTCCACACACTACTTGAGAGGGAACAGAGTGCAAGCTGAAGTAACTGGATTGCTGACTTTTCTTTCCAAGTTGTTTCAAAAAAACTTTCACTTTAACTACCTTGACACCGATATTGGCAATTGGTCATATAGGAAATTAGTTTAATTGATCTGGGAGGTCATGCCAAATGAAGCTGGTTAAATTTTGAGGAGATGACCAAGCATGTACATGAGGGTCATGCAGTGGTGTAATTGATACGGATTTCAGCCAGGCCTTTGACAAGGTCCGCATGAGAGATAATAAAAAAAGTTAATAATACATGGAAACTGGGCTAAGTTAGCAACTTAGATCCAAAATTGACTTCGTGGCAGGAAACCGAGGGTGGTGGTATAAGTCTATTTGTGTGACTGGTCGCCGATAGCCAGTGACTTAATTAGGGATCAGTACTGGATCCCATATTGTTTGTGATATAGATGAACAACATAGATGAGAATGTGGGACAGATGATAAGTAACTTTGCGGATGACACAAAGATTGGCTGAGTGCTTGACAGTGAGGAAGGTGGTCTTGGGTTACAGGAGGATACAAATGAATTAGTCAGATGGGCAAAAGAAATTTAATCCAGATAATGATAGAATCCTGACAGTGTGGAAGCAAGCCATTTGGCCCATCAAGTCCAAACTGATCTGCTGAAGAGTATCCCACCCAGATCCATCCTCCTACCTCATTCCTGTAACCCTGCATTTCCCGTGGCTAAGCTGCATAGCCTGCACATCCCTTAACACTGGGCAATTTAGCATGGCCAGTCTACCGAACCTGCGCATCTTTCAGCTTTGGGAGAAATTGGAGCACATGGAGGAAACCCAGGAAACAGGGAGAATGTGCGAACTTCACACAGACACAGACACACACACACACAAACACACACACACACAGTCACCAGAGGATGGAATCAAACACTGAGCCACCTTGATAACTGTGAAGTAATGCACTTTGGAAGAAGTAACAAGACAAGGGAGTATTCAATGAATGATAGGAACTGGGAAGTTGAGGAACGGGGATCTTGGGGTGCTTCTTCACAAATCCCTGAAAGCAACAGACAGATTAACAGGGCACATCCTTTTATCAGTCACGAGAAGGGAGGTCATGTTGGAGCTACATAGAACTTTGGCCACAGCTGGAGTACTATGCGTGGTTCTGGTCACCACAGTACAGGAAAAATGTGATTGCACTGAAGAGGGTGCAGAGAAGAATCATCAGGCTGGCTGGAACATTTTAGCTATGAAGAGAGGCTGGATTTGCTCAAGTTGTTTTCTTTTGAGCAGAAAGGGGTGGGGGGAATCTGATAGAGGTGCGTCAGATAATAAGGGGCATGAACAAATGGATATAAAGCAGCTGTTTCCTTGCTTGAAGGATGAGTAACAAGGGAGCACACATTTAAAAGGTGGGGAAAGCAGTTGGTTTAGAGGGGATTTGAGGAAAGTGTTTTTCACCCAGAGGGTGATGGGGATCTGGAATGCATGCTTGGGAGGGTAGATGAGATGGGCAACCTCACAACCATTAAAAAGTGCTTAGATGCGCACTTGAAAAGTAATAGCTTTTAAGCTCTGGGCCAAGTGCTAAAAAGTGGGACTAAAGTAGATTTAGCATTGTTTTGGAGGTACAGACATGATAGACCAAAAGCCCTTCGTGTACTGTATGATTCTGTCATTTTGTGGTATAATATATTAGTACGATATATACACCCTGACTTATCATCATTTGGCTCTACATCACACTTTAGAACCAAATTATATGAATTGTTTGTGAAATAAGAAAGTGATATTTTACACTTTACAAGAACTTTGAGGACACAAAAGCTTAAATTGAACAGCTCCCAAAATTGCACTGGGGTTCACGATGCATGAAAATTTGGTATCCATTCACTTTGATGCAAGAAACCCAGCATTCATCCTGTTACCACTGCTATTCTGCCATTGCTCTTGCTGTGGGGCCAGTAAGCCAGCACATACTGCTGTCAGGCTTGCAGATATGAGTGCAGTCCAAAGGCTGGTCTTCTTGGCCCAGAGTTGCTTGAGTTTTTCCAATGCTATTTTTAAACTTTGTTCATGGCATGGGGGTGTCACTAGCTGGGCCATCATTGATTGCCCTCCCTAAGTATTTTTGAGAAGTTGAAGGCAGGAGGTTTAAAAGGGACTGCCTTCTTGAATTACTGTAGTCCATGTGGTTTAAGTATTCCTATAGTTTGGTTAGAGAGGGAGATCTGAGAGTTTAACACAGCAATAGTGAAGAAAACAGTGATATAGTTCCGAGTTAGTATGGTGTGTGGCTTGGATGGAAGTTTGCACACAGGATGTTCTCATGTATCTACTACTTCTATCCTTCTAAATGTCATGGGTTTGGACATTACTGTCTAAAGAGCCTTAGTGATTTGTTACAGTGCATCTTGTAGATATTGTCCATTCATGGGACAGAGAGTGAAAATTGAAGGTTTTAGACAGGGTAATCTTCAGTCCTTTCCAGGTTTCTGCCTTTTATATGAATAATCCCTTATAAGCCCTTCCCAACTGCATTACCCCATTTTCTCAAGTTGAATTCCATTTTCCACTGCTCTATGCATTTGAC
This sequence comes from Chiloscyllium plagiosum, assembly GCF_037043375.1. Lineage (NCBI taxonomy): Eukaryota > Metazoa > Chordata > Chondrichthyes > Orectolobiformes > Hemiscylliidae > Chiloscyllium > Chiloscyllium plagiosum. Next base: position 27,664,448 of record NW_028270161.1, on the reverse strand, counting down.
CAGATCCTTGATATCTTCTACATTTCACAGCTTTCCTCCTTACTCTTTACCAGCTGTCATGTGAAGTTCTTGATCATACTCCTGACATTTAAGTACAAATCATTAAGATACACCCTAGCACCAAGCCTCTGCGGAATCCCACTGGAAACAGAATTGCAGTCACAGAAATATTCCTCTACCCTCACATTGCTGACTTCCAGCAGAGTTGGGAGATAGCTGTTAGAAACAGATATATTTATGGATTATGAGAACTGGAAGATTTGAACTATTTCTATGCTGCAAAAGGGTTACCATGCGAATTCCTGGAAAATGTCAAGAGTCAAGGAGTATTGTAGGTTACTTGCTGTTCAATGGAAAAGCAAATAACTTTTGAAAAAAAAAAGACAATCCAAAGCTTTAAAAAGGCAGCTAAGGAATCTTTAATGACCTTAACTGCTAGACAATTAGGAGGAGTATTGGAACAGGGCTGTTAATGAAATTACCTAGCAACAGCATGTGAACTTTGGTTTTTGTTTTGCCATTTAAATGGGAGTTGGAAAAAGGATTTCCAAGATGGAAATAACAGATTATGTTGAAAGAAAACTGCCAGTTGCTGGGGAGGAGGTTTGCAAGGAAATGAGTTCTTTCTCAATGAAATGTGGATGAATCCTGAAAGTTACAAACAAGAATTTCTAAATATTTCTAGCTGAATCTCAAATCTGGTCTGAAGATCTTCCATCATCATGTTGCTGATCAATAGCAATTGGAACATTTTGACAGGAAAGCAAAGGAATTTTGACATATCAACATCCTATTCGAATTCAAACCCCTACAGTGGTCTTGACAATCATAATATCTCTGCAGAGCAATCTTATCTTGTAATGTCTGTATATGAATATGCATGTTTATGATAAAGTAGAATATAGTGCAATCCAGCACAGGAGCCTAGTTGTTAACCACTTTTGCTCCTTCTTATTAAAAGGCAAAATACATATTTCAAACTGTTATTTTTGGATTTATTGAAAACAACTTGGTGAAAGTCTCTTTTGTTCTAGATAACAGTAATAAAAGAGAAACAAATCAATTATTTTGATGATTAAATAAGATATTTACACTTTTGCAGTAGCAGAGCTTAGTTTCCAGTGAACTACTCTAGGCAGAATCCTAACACGGCCTTTCAAAATTATGTCTGTGCTAAGATAATTGTAGTGCCCAAAAAGAGGACATTATCAATCCAAATTTTATGCTGATTAATTCTAACTAATTCTCAATTATTGCATTTTAAGACACAAAATTTGACCTAAACCAAATTATTGTTTCATTATTTAAGGTAAAGACAAGTTCACATCACATATGAGATAAAATGAGACACCAATAACTGAATCCAGAAACTGATCAAAAAGCTGTATATTTTGTTATGGGACTTAATAATCTATTGCGAAGAGAAAAACTTCCTTTACAATCTCATTTCCCCTACTCGAAAATCCCAAGAAGCTTTCAGTGGCCAACCTTTCTGCATCACAGACCTCCTGGATTTTAGACATAAGACAATAAGACGTTGGAGTAGAGCAAGCTTAGAATAATATTTGGGATATACCCAGGACATAAGTGAAAATGGTCTATTAAAATTACTCCATCCAAATTTTTATTCAATCTTACAGGAAAAACTTTAGTCTTCACTCAGTGTCTTTCAGCCTCACCTCAATTAAGATTTTTTTTAGTGGAAAGGATCAATCTTTTCCCCCTTGGACTACAAGTAATTTAAGATACTCTGCCAGAATTCTGTTTGTGGATTATGAAATAATTGATTAGAATTTATTTTCTCCCTAAAATATTTGCAAACCTCTGTTCTAAATGAAATCTTATAGCAGGAATATGTTGCAGCCAACACAGGCCTAAAAAGGTATTTTTTCCAAAATAGCACTGTTGATCATTCTTTGCTTCAAGCCAAAATAATCACTTCTAGATATATGCAAATCTAATAATTGCAGTCTAATTACAACATACTCAATATGAAGCAAACTATATGTCTTAAAATAGTCCTATGAAAACAAATAGTAAGGTATGAGTTGGAGATTTCTTGAAATTGTTATTTATGAAGTGGTAGTAACCATAAATTAGGTCCTGGACCAAAATCTGTAATATATACACATCATAGTTTTAAAAAATGCATGTTTTCCAGTTTATTTATTTACTGGAATATAACTTTCTTTTGAAACTGCATTAAAAACGTACTTCATTGCACTGTGCCTCATACTGTTGTGGAATTCTTGCAGTACTCACCAAAAGGAAATATAAAAGCCCCTTCTCCTCTAGCACACAACTACAATCTGATATAGATGAAGTGGGGCTTGTCATGGTGGTTAATTCTTTCCTCCCTCTTCCTATTTAAACAAACTAAAATCACCATTTAGGTTGCTGAAAGAAAGCGTTGATAATGGCCAGGTGAGGGAAAATAGAAGTTTAAGATCTTGGTGAGCAATAGGATCAAAATCTCCTTAGCCAATATAATGTTTGCAAGAAGAAACAAAGAAGAAAACCAAATGAATTAAGAGACAAAATGAGCATAGAAAGAGAAATGAAAGAATTAGATCAATAACAAAAAATTAGACTGATGAAAAATAATAAGAAACAATTACATTTTAAAACTTTATCAATATTTTATCACCCATAGGAATGAAATTCTACAGTTTAAATTATACCTTATCTGGACTGCTAAGTTAGAATCATTGCAAGAAGATAAATCCCTTTTAAAAAAAAGTTACTTCTGTTGCTAGGAAGTAACCAGTTTTCTTGTACAATGATAAATTGCAATAAATGAGCAAATACAGCAACTTCCTGAAACTCATTTATGAGCCCAATTTTACCCTATGCAAGTGATTAAAATTCTTGGCCATGGGGATGCTGAGTGAGCTGTCATTTTCACGCTAATTCATGGAATGGCTGAAATCATCCAGTGCCTTGCAGCAATTCACATTTCCCTTCAGTGTCATCATTCCCTACTGGATCATTTGTACATTGATAATCATATATGTATCGGACAGAAAATCTTTCAAATATCACATTTAGCTTGTACTACTCAACATTAAACACTGGAGTAGCAACTATGATATATTTCTAATACTAAAGATAGAATTCCAAGACATAAAAGCTTTTGGAAATCACAAATCAAAATACCCACAGGTCACAAGAATAAAATGCTCTCACTGGGTGATCACTAATGTTCTGTGATCACTCTCAGATGGTCAGTGAATTTTAAATATGACTAGCAGATGCAATCAAGTTCATACTCTACTGTTTATCATTTAATATTTATATTCAAATAAAAAAAGCCAAGTACTAATGTTCCAACCAAAGTACAACACAGAAAAGAAAAATCAATGACCATTTTGTTATTTCGAAACATTGTTATTTTTGCTGAATTTTATTATGTTTAGAAATACATTGATTGTATCGCACCCCTAGTGTTTAGAGTTTTTGAAAAGATTTGTAGCCCAGGTTGTGGATGGGGTCATAGATTCTTTGGATGAGCTGGTTTAGTTTTCTGCAGATGTTTTGTCGCCTCACTAGGTGACATAATCAATGTGTCTTTGATAAAGTGTTGGTGGTCTATCTACCCTGGTATTTGTGTCTGTGTTTTTTAGTACTTCTGGTTCTGTATCTGTATGCATATCAAGTCAAGTTCAATGTGTTTATTGATTGAGTTCCAGTTGGAGTGCCAAGCTTCAAGGAATTCTCTCACGCGGCTCTCTTTTGCCTGTACTATGATGGTTACATTGTCCCAGTTGAATTTGTGTCCTTGTTGTCTGTATGGTCAGAAATGAGAGAGTACTAGTCATGTCTGTCAGTGGCAAGTTGTGTACGTGCACTGATATGGTCAGTTTTCTTCCCAGTTGTTATATGTAAATTTTATTTTCATAGTCCATGCAGGGTATCTCGTAAATAATGTTCGTCCTGCTGGATGTTGGTGTCGGATCTCTAACCTTTGTGAGGAGCTGGTGTAGGTGTTTGCAGGTTTGTGGGCCACTAAGATTCTTATGGGTCTGAGTAGTTGGGTAGTCATTTCTGATATTTCTTTGACGGACAGTATGGTCAATGTCATAACTGGTTATGTAGTGTTTTCCTCTTTACGTTTGTTGTGTAATTATCAGAGGATAGTGCTCTTGGGTTACCGGTTTTGTTTAAATCCTTTGAATAGGTATTCCTGATCTTCCTTCTGGAGTTCTGGGTTGCTGCAGTGTGTCCTTGCTCCATTAAGTAGTGTGCTAATGCAGCTTTGTTTGTGGATGCTGGGGGTAGTTGCTACTAAAGTTCAGTATCTGGTCTGTATGGGTGTTCTTCCTGTACACTCTGGTCTGGAGTTCCTCGGTAGGTGCGCGTTCCACTAATACAACCAGGAAGGGGAGTCTGCTGTTGTTTTCCTCTTCTTTAATGAACTTTATCCCAGTGAGGATGTTATTGACATAGTGGTGGGTTCTTCTAGTTGTGTACGTTTAGTGATGACAAATGTCACGGTAATCCTGCTGTTGAGTTGTGGAGTTGGGTTTAAATCGCCACCTGTAGTAAGTAGCTGTGTAGTTTATTTACTTTCTCCATATACAGGTCTGTTTAGTATTACCGTCATCTTTCCTTTGTCCACTGGTAGTATAACTATGTTCTCATCCCTTTTGAGTTTCTCCAGTGCTTTCCTTTCTTCTGTGGCGAATGTGTTCAAGTTTCCTTTTCTGCTAAGAGTTGGAGCTATCGTCTGTCTGATAGTCTGTCGTGTTTCTTCATCCAGTCAGTTTTTTAGTGTGGCTTCTAGTGCTGCTAGGAAGTCGATTTTTCTGGCATCTTTGTAGTTAAAGTTTAGCCTGCGAACCAGGACGGACTTCTCGGAGACTGTGAGTGGTCTCTCTGAGGTTCTTTATCCATGTCTCTGTATTGTATGTATGGTTACTGTGGGTGAGTTTTGATAGTTTCCCCTGTATTGTTTATCTTTTCCTAGTTCTGATCCTGTGTTGTTGTATGGTGATGACTTGATCTAATGCAGTTGTCCATTCCTGGTCGGCAGTGTTAGAGTACAGACCTTTTTGGCATGCAATTTCCCATTCATATTTGTGGAGATGGTTGTGGGCATCGGTGATCATAACCCTTAGCTTTTTGCAGCCGTTCTGTTCTGCGGTTCTTCTTGCCTGCTGGTTGTTGATGGGTGGTTTGTATTTTAACCTTGGTGGCAGTACCTGTTTCTTAAAGCATTTATGTAGGAAGTACAGTTGTTCTCGGGTTGCATTCAGGCGGATGGCATTTGTGTCCCATCATCAGGCTAGTTTGAGGGTGTTGGGTCCATAGGTATTTAAAGTTTTTGAAAAGATTTGTAGCTTGGGTTGTGGATGAGGTTGTAGATTTGTTCACCAAGCTGGTGTGGTTTTCAGCAGACTTTTCATCACGTCGCTAAATGACATCATTGGTGCGTCTTTGACAAAGTGTTGATGGCCTATCCCGCCTAGTATTTGTGCGTCTTTGTTTTTTAGTACTTCCAGTTCTCACATTAAAAGTGATACAATCCTTAGAGTGTGGAAGCAGGACATTCAGCCCATCAAGTCCACACCAAACTTCCAAAAAGCATCCCAGCCTGATCTAACCCCTAACCTATCCTAGGTGTGTAACTCTGCATTTCCCATGGCTAATCCATCTAGCCTGCACACCTCCAGACGCTATGGGCAATTTACCATGGCCAGTACCCCACCTGCACAATTTTGGACTGAGAGGAAATCAGAGCGCCCGGAGGAAATTCACACAGACACAGGGAGAATGTGCAAGCTAAACACAGACAGTCCCCCAAGGGTAGAATTGAACTTGGGTCCCTGGTACTGTGAAGCTGCAGTGCTAATCACTGAGCCACGTGCCAAAACCCAAGGGTTGATCTTTGGATCAGGAGACACCACAATTGAGCCTGATTCAATCTTGACAATTATACACACAGCCACATATTCCACCAGCACCCAATGAAACGTGAATAGGAATAAGATTATGTCTGAGTTTCCCTCCCTCTCCAATGGGCCAGATGCCAATTGTTTCACTGTTCAGTCTGTAAGGGTCACCTGCTCATTGGATAAAAAGCACTAAGCCAGAGTTTTCTTCTGTAAATTTAACATATTTGAAAAACATTGGACTGGATTTAATCAGGTTTTCTCCCTGTGAGCCCCAGTGAACTTTCTCACACAATTTTATGCAGCTCACCTCATTATGTATGTACCATGCCTCTATAGAGTACCACTAGCATTACTGTGGTCACAAACAGAGGTACTCGCCATTGCTGGGAACACAGAACATGACACCAAATGAAACTAATCCCTTCTGCCTGCCATTGGTCCATGTGATTACAAAATCTTGGCAAAGGTCATCGTCAACCGGGTCAGGTCTGCTCTGGGATCGGTGATTCACCCTGACCAAACCTGTGCTGTACCGGGCAGAAGGATCGCAGAGAGTCTCGCACTCCTCAGGGATACGATTGCCTACGTGCAGGACAGGGGGTTGGACACCTGCCTCATCAGCCAGGACCAGGAGAATGCCTTTGACAGGATATCACATACGTATGGAGAGATGTTCTCCCCAAAATGGGCTTTCGGGAGGGAATCTGTAATTGGATCAGACTGCTCTACACCAACATTGTCAGTGCAGTCTCAATCAATGGGTGGGAATCAATTAGCTTCCCAGTCAGATCTGGAGTCAGGCAGGACTGCCATCTCTCTCCTGCCTTGTTTGTGTGCTGCATTGAGCCATTTGCCAAGTCCATCAGGAATGATGTGAGCCTGAGAGGGGTGACTATTCCTAGCAACAGGGGCCTGCAGGTTAAGGCCTCCTTGTACATAGATGATGTTGCGGTTTTCTGCTTGGATCCACTGTCCGTGCACAGACTCACGTGCATGTGTGACCAGTTCAAACGGGCCTTGGGAGCAAAAGTCAACCGAGGCCAGAGCGAGGCCATGCTCTTTGGGAATTGGGCCGACCAATCCGTCAGGACTGACCATCTGAAGGTGCTGGGTATTTGGTTCGGAGGGGCTGGGGCATGCGCCAAGTCTTGGGGGGAGTGTATCAAGAAGGTGAGGCAGAGACTGGGCAGATGGAAGCTACAGTCGCTCTCTATCGCGGGTAAAAACCTGGTCATCAGGTGTGATGCACTGTCAGTGTTGTTTTTTGTGGCACAGGTCTGGCCTATTCCCAGAACCAGCGCTGTCGCAGTCACCCGGGCCATCTTCCATTTTATATGGAGATCAAAGATGGCCAGGGTCCGAAGGGACTAGATGTATAAAGATCTGGGCAACGGGGGAAAAAAAACACACCCAATGCCACCCTCACCCTGGTGGCCACCTTTGTGTGTGGCTGCATCAAGTTGTGCGTGGATCCCCGGTACGCAAACACAAAGTGTCACTACGTACGGACGTTCTACCTGTCCCTGGTGTTGCGAAGGATGGGCCTGGCCTCACTGCTGCGGAACGTTCCAAGTAGTTGGACCGTTCCATACCACCTGTCCTTCGTAGAGAAATTTATGAAGAAAAACACCTTTGACCACAAGTCCATCAGGAAGTGGTCAGCACGTAGTGTCCTGGAGACCCTTTGGGAAAAGGAGGGGGACGATCCTGTTGAGCGATTCCCTGGACAGACTGTCAGTCATTTGGCAGAATACCTCATCGGCAGAACTTTCCAACAAGCACCAAGACATGACTTGGCTGGTGGTGAGAAGGGCTCTGCCTGAGAGATCCTTTACGCATGTCCGGACTCTCTGCCACACCGCACGCTGCCCGCGAAGCGGCTGTGGAGGGGATGAGACTATCACACACCTCCTTCAGCAATGTGCCTACGCAAAGAAAGTCTGGAGAGGAATGCAGTGGTGTTTGTCGAGGTTCGTCCTGAGCAGCTCCGTGATGCAGGGCTCCGTGCTCTACAGTCTGTTCCCCGGGACGCACACCGAGACGAACATCAACTACGCCTAGAAGATCATCAACTCGGTCAAAGGCGCTCTTTGGTCTGTCCGCAACCTGTTGATCTTCCAGCTGAAGGAGCTGACCCCGACTGAGTGTTGCGGACTGGCACATTCCAAGGTCCAGGACTACATGTTGAGGGACGCGCTGAAGCTTGGGCCAGCTGCCACCAAGGCGCAGTGGGGAAAGACCACCGTGTAACGTCTGCCTGCCAAAGAACAGGGGGCCCATGCAGTAAGTGGGCTCCACTGACACCTCAGCTAAATATATGGATAGTAAATGTACAGACCTGTATATATGAATGATTAGTCGATCTCTTGTATGCAAAGAAATGGAATGTTTATGTATGTATGGCATGACCAATTGTATAGATCATCAAAATATTTTTATGAATAAAGTATATTTTTGAAATTAAAAAAGGTTCCTCCATTCCTTGCATATTCATGTGTTTATCTGAAGTCCCTTAAATGTCCCTATTGTATCTGCCTTCACCAGCAGCCCTGGCAGTGTGCTGCAGACTCCTACAACTGTGTAAAGAAATTTCCCCTCACATCTCATTAGAACTTTCCCCTTCTAACCTTAAATGCATGCCCTCTCGAAACAGACATTTCAACTCTGGGAAAAAGATTCTAACCGCCAATCCTCTCTATACATATCATAACTTTATGGACTTCTACCAAGTCTTCCCTCAGCGTCCACTGCTCCAGAGAAAATAATCTGAGTTTTTGTAGTCTCTCCTTATAGCTCATACCCTCTAACCCAGGCAGCATCCTGGTAAACCTTTTCTGCACCCCCTCCAAAGCCTCCACATCTTTCCTATAATGTGACGACCAGAAATGAATGCAATACTCTAAGTGTGGCCTAACCAAAGTCTTATAAAGCTGCAACATGATATCCTAACTCGTCAGGGAAAGTGAGGACTGCAGATTACAGTCAAGAGTGTGGTGCTGGTAAAGCACAGCGGGCCAGACAGCATCCGAGGAGCAGGAAAATTGATGTTTCAGTTAAAAGCCCTTCACCAGGAATGAGGCTGGCTGACCTGCTGTGCTTTTCCAGCACAACCCACTCAATCCCAACTCTTGTACTCAATTCTCTGATCAATAAAGACAAGCATGCCATACACCTTCTTTACCACCCTAAGTATATGTGTGACTACTTTCAGGGAGCTATGGACTGGAACCCCAAGATCACTCTACACATCAATGCTATTCAGAGTCCTGCCATTAACTGTGTACTTTTCCTTAACATTTGATCTCCCAAAGTACAGCACCCACATTTACCTAGATTAAACTCCATCTGTCATTTCTCCGCCCATATCTGCAATTGATCGACATCCTGCTGTATCTGTTGACAACCTTCTACACTATCCACAACTCTCCGATCTTCGTATCGTCTGTAAGCTTACGAGATTTCTCACGCGGGTGCCATATTTAAAGCCCAGCCATGCCCAAGTGCCACCAACCAGGAACTGCCCTTCACAGTACATGTAGTGACCAGAACAAAAAAGACATTTCTCAGGGGGCATGGGTGACACTTCATTGAAAATAGAATCTCAAATTTCTAAACGTATTACTATTTTACATCATCACCTATCTGGTCAAACACAACAAGAATCAAGGTTTACAGGTTACGCATCCTTAGTGCCACACCACGTTCAACCCTGTCTCAGGGTGTGCTCCAGATTCCCTAACACCCATTGTACCATAATATCTCCTTATTATTCAAGGTTGGAGCATAACATGTTGGAGAGCCTTTGAACCACCGAAAACATTAACCACTATTGAATGACAGATAAAGTGAAGAAAGAGCAAACCAAAAAGAGTGCTTTTGTTTCTGGGAACAGAAAGGGACCTTGCCTTTTGAGCAACAACAATTTTATTGTCAATGAATGATCACTGCACCCTGCTTGTATGTACTGGAATCCGAGTAGCCTTATCCTTGAAGTGAGTTTGGAGCATGGCAGCTTCTATGGCACCTGATACAGATTTCTAAGATGTGATACTGATAATCACAATGGCTCATTTAAGAGAATGGATACCTTTCTGTTAATGAAGTTAGCCACATTATATGGCGCTCTCCCACGATGTGTGTATAGTCTACAGCACCTGACTCCTGGAGGAAGTTAGCTCTGCCCCACCTCAGGAATAATGATTGCTTTGTAAGAGGTTTGAAGTTGAAAGTTCTTTGTGAACAATGTAACTTCATTTGTTTAGTTCCTAGATTCAGGCTTTATGATTATTCCTGCAAAATAATTGATGCTTTATTGACATATAATGTTCAATTAATTCTTTGCTCCCTTCAATTATATTAATACTACTTTTTGTGTTCAATTCTGGCTTCTTGATCCAGAAAACGACAAATTAAAACTACAAAAACATGTTGATGACAAGACTCTTACAGGCAAATGTGACTGACAGAAGACAATGGTTGCTGCCTAGGTATAAACTAAGAGCTTAGGCTATTCAGCACATACTTTGAAACAATGAAATTCTTGTCTGGAATCTGAATGAGGAGAAAGTGAGGATTGCAGATACTGGAGATCAGAGCTTAAAAATGTGTTGCTGGAAAAGCGCAGCAGGTCAGGCAGCAAAGGAACATGAGAATCGACGTTTCGGGCATAAGCCCTTCTTCAGGAATGAGGAGGGTGTGCAAAGCAGGCTAAGATAAATGGTAGGGAGGAGGGACTTGGGGGAGGGGCGTTGGGAATACGATAGGTGGAAGGAGGTTAAGGTGAGGGTGATAGGCCGGAGAGGGGGTGGGGACGGAGAGGTCGGGAAGAAGATTGCAGGTCAAGAAGGCAATGCTGAGTCTGAGGGTTGGGACTTAGAAAAGGTGGGGGGAGGGGAAATGAGAAAGCTGGAGAAATCTGCATTCATCCCTTGTGGTTGGAGGGTTCCTAGGTGGAAGATGAGGCGCACTTCCTCCAGGTGTTGTGTTGCCATGGTCTGATGATGGAGGAGGCCAAGGACCTGCATGTCCTTGGCAGAGTGGGAGGGGGAGTTAAAGTGTTCAGCCACGGGGCGGTTGGATTGGCTGGTGCGGGTGTCCTAGAGGTGTTCTCTGAAACGTTCCGCAAGTAGGTGGCCTGTCTCCCCAATGTATAGGAGGCCACATCGGGTGCAGCGGATGCAGTAAATGATGTGTGTGGAGGTGCAGTTGAATTTCTGACGGATATGGAAGGATCCCTTGGGGCCTTGGAGGGAAGTGAGGGGGGAGGTGTGGGCGCAAGTTTTGCATTTCTTGCGGTTGCAGGGGAAGGTGCCGGGAGTGGAGGTTGGGTTGGTGGGGGGTGTGGATCTGACGAGGGAGTCGTGGAGGGAGTGGTCTTTCCGGAACGCTGATAGGGGTGGGGAGGGAAATATATCCTTGGTGGTGGAGTCTGTTTGGAGGTGGCAGAAATGACGAAGGGTGATATGATGTATCTGGAAGTTGGTGGGATGGTAGGCGAGGACCAGTGGGGTTCTGTCCTGGTGGCGATTGCAGGGGCGAGGTTCAAGGGCGGAGGAGCAGGAAGTGGAGGAGATGCGGTGGAGAGCATAGCGGGAAGTGGAGGAGAGACTACCTTTGCTAAATGTCAGCTTGAGAGATTAAAAAAAATCATTCAAAAAAACCACCACTTCTTCAGATACAATGAAAATGCACTCAGTAAACCATTTATTAATTTCCAGTGGAAAGCCATTTTTTTTTGGTATATATTTCAAAGTCTCTCAATTTGTCAATCTTTGCATGCTAACATTTTCACTACCATGATAAGAATACCATCTAACTTTAATCTCGACCTTTTCACCAATGTCTCCTTTGAATACTGTTTGGAGGTGTGTATTAAATACATCCCACATCACCTTGGGCTTTGCGTGTATTGGTGGTGAAGGGTGATGGTAGAAATCAGAATCCAACACCAAAAACTACATTTCAGGAATACTGCGACATGGTGGCTCAGTGGTTAGCACTGCTGCCTCACAGCTCTAGGGACCCGGGTTCAATTCCAGCCTTGGCTGACTGTGTGGAGTTTGCACACACTTCCTGTGTCTGCGTGGGTTTCCTCCAGGTGCGATGGTTTTCTCCCACAGTCCAAAGTGGTGCAGGTTTGATGCTAAATTGCCCATAGTGTACAGGGATGTGTAGGTTACGTGCATTAGTCAGGGAAAATATAGAGTAATGGAGGTGGGGGGTGGGGGTAGTGGTAGGGAAATGTATCTGGGTGGGTTACTCTTCGGAGGGTCGGTGTAGACCTGTTGGGCCAAATGGCCTGTTTCCACACTGTAGGGATTCTATGAATTATTCTATGATAGACTGTACAGTGTATCAAGGCATCCGGAGGATGTGAAAGGTGGAAATGTAAATGCAAGACTTTCATTCTGGATGCCTTTGTGAAGAAATAGTGTTTTGTGCTGGCTTCCAGGGCTGAAATTGAATTTGTAATTTTGACATTAAGTAATGGGATGCAAGGCCAATTTAAATCTTAGCTCTGTCACCAGACAGTGGCAGGGACTAAAAGCCAGGCTTCTCTCTACAGAAAGTAAATTGGTGATCATCATCAAACTCTACCAGAATGATTCTCAAACGTTTTGCCCACTTTGAGGCTTGAAAACTGTTACAACTCTTTGGTGGGCTTTGAGAGTGTAATGGGAGATAACATCTCCAAGACTTGGGTGGGACGGATTACTGCCGCAAAGCTTACAACCCCAAAACTACGGTTCCCAACTTGACTTGGGAGTCCCAAACCCTATTTTGGGAAGCCCTGATCTACCATGTTTCCCAGCACTGTTGGACTGGTTACACAATCAAGCAACTTCTTAGGGAAAATTAAAACTAAGGAACAAAACACAAATTCATTTTAAAAAGAAACCTCATAACCAGGATAGAGATTATATTTCGCCATTTCCCAATGATACAGTGTGGGTAGTGTTGTCACTGGTTTTACTCATATCAAAGAGTCATTACAGTCTGTATCTAATGGCAAAAGAGAAATTAAGGAAATTAAATTGTTTGACAGAAACTGGGAGACGGAGAGCAGGGGCTCACAAAGCAATACATTGTCTGCATTAGGTGAGACTGACAAGTTATCAGCAAAACAAGCAAATTGGAGATGCATTTTGATGTGTGGTCAGAGGAAGCTCAAATAATTAAGTAGTCGGAAAAGAACTTAGGACCTAGTCAAAAGAAGAATATTCAAACTGCAGAGATTTGTGCAGTCATTGGATGCTCCTCAGAAAATTATCAGAAAATACCCTGTAGTATTTAGGAAACTTTTTGAAATATAACAATTATTACTTAAAAAGTGAAGGTTAAATTGCCATGGTCTGACTAGACCATAGGGCCGTTCTCCCATGAGAGAGAGAGCGAGAGAGAGAGCGAGCGAGAGCGAGACACACTGGTGATTTAACCTGAGGCAAGAGGTTGAGGAGTATCCTTGACAGTAACATCAGCCTGTGTGGAAATTGAACCTACGCTTTTGGCCTCACTCTGTATTACAAACCAGCCGTCCAGCCAACTGAGCTAATGCTTAGACAAAGCCAATATAAAATCAGTTATAATTTACTGAAACATGGCCATTAGAACTCTCAGTGACTGAGTATGATGGAATTACCGAAACCTTAGCTATGTATTGCAACATACATTCCTTGATTCTTCCTGCAAAAATAGTTTCACTGCCATTCCATAACAAACCAAATCTCCCAAAATACTTGACCTTGCAAACTATAATAAAGATGAACTTTACAAAGTCAAAATTCACTTTAGTTATTTTTAAAATACATGTGCTGTTCTCTGCAGTGTTTTAATGTTAGGGGAGTGACTTTTAAATATAGATATCTCCTGGCCAATTTTTGACTCCTTTGGGTGTGGCAGAGTCAAAGTCCATCTGGCCACCTGCTAATTAAAATAATGACATTACTCCAATTACCCTTCTCCAAAAGAAGCTTCAGTTGAGCCTGAAAATGATTTAATTCCACAGGATTAAAAAGAAAGCAAAATGTTTACAAACAGACATTTTTGCAAAGACCTTAATTACTGTTTTGGAAAGTCATAAACTCATTTAAAGTAAGCAAAGTAATGGAGTAAGAATATCCTATGAATAAATATATCAATTATTCTTTTACTACACAGACTGACTTGCTTGGAATTGAAACTACAAATTATAAGAGAGGGGTAAAGTGAATCTCCATACTACTTGTATTTGACAGCCTGGTCCCAACCACTAGTGTGATTATCAAAGATGCTTTTGTTCTGTAACTTTAGTGTTGCTTCCCATCAATACTGTACTGATAACATAAACACAAATACAATCTCACGGTACGTACCAATGTGAGACGGGAAGCATGTTGGGAGGGATTCCTAGGAAAACTAGTTTTTGATTCTGCTTTACAGTGAACTGAGGTCTTTACATTCAATGGAAACGCCCAAGAGTTGAGTTTGGCAAGATCTGCCGCCATGATCAAAAGCAGGAGCCAATTTCACTTCAACTGGCAGAAAGACCCTGGCATATTACTACTGACAACTAATGAACAGGCCAGCTCTCGAAGAGGTCTCACCCTATGTTCTGCTGTTAGTAATAGTAATTGTTGAGGCTGCAGGTACAAGATAAGGGCCTCTAAAAGACAGAGCAAATAGGTTTTTGTGAGGATGCCACAGCTAGGTAGGAAGACCCCAGCAATCAGGCAGCAAGGAATTGTAGTACCCCGATAGCAGTGTTGCTGCTGGGGAAGCTATTGTTGGGGCAGGGGGCCTCCATGAGCCATGGACTGCTTACAAGAGGTGGCACCACAGAAAGACCCCCCCCCCATGATTTATCTAGTAGTCTCCACATGCAGCAGCTGTCTCTCCCAATGCTGGAAAGACACCAACAAGGGAAGGAAGTGATCCTCACTTTAGCCATTAAGTAGTTTAACTGGCTGCTTACTTGGTAGTTATGCTGATAAGGGTTGCGCCACTGGCAATGTAGCATAGCATTGGAAAGATGTTGGGCTCTGTGACTGAGTATGATGGAATTACCGAAACTTTAGCTATGTATTGCAGCATACATTCCCTGATTCTTCCTGCAAAAATAGTTTCACTGCCATTCCATAACAAATCAAATCTCCCAGAATACTTGACGTTGCAAACTATAATAAAGATGAACTTTACAAAGTTAAAATTCACTTTAGTTATATACCTTCACATACCTTCCCTCAATATGTTTAGACCCCTGCTGCCTCCCAGCTTGAGTTCAGTGGGTGGAAAAATATCAGCTCCAAATTTAGAATTGGTGTCAATATTTTATTCTTTTGCAGCACCATTAAACATGTGCAGCAAAACTGCACTGTAACAATGTAATCAACAGTTCAGAATTCCCAAGAAATTATTTCCATTCCTTTTTATGGGGTGTTTTTTTCTGACATTACCAACTAAGAAAGACAATCTGAGGAATGTTTTTAAGTACAGGCTCTGTGATAGGAATTTTGTTTCTAAATGAAGTGAGCATGAAGTCGCTTGGAACAAAAACAGAGTGCTGGAGAATCTCAGCAGGTCTGGCAGCAACTGTGGAGAGATGCTGCCAGACTCTGTGACTTTACTTAAAACATTAACTCTTGTTTATCTCTCAAGATTCTCCAGCACTTTCTGTTTTTGTTTCAGGTCACCAGCATCCATAGTTCTTTATTTAGTTTTAAGAAGCCATTTGGGTTGTGGTAAGTCTGAGTGGAAAATCACGTAAGGGCTTGCATAAAGAATTCAGAATTAAACAGGAATAATTTCCATTAGAATTTATAACCTTGTGTTTATTTTCAAATTAAATTTTCTGCAGTCACTAATCTCCTTCACATGTGCTTGGGTCACAGCAACTTTACAATACTTTCCCAGAATGATCACTGATCAACTGTAACCTAGTCAGAGGCTGCCAGGATACTTATTCTAGAACAGGAAGTGGATAAAGGGATAGTCTCATGAAAGAGACTGGTTCTAACCTCTGCATTTGCAAACATTTCAATGCCACAAATGCCCCATATTCTGAACTGGAGAAGAACCCCGGTCATTTTCACCTTGATGTTGCTCAGATTGTTGGTAAAATTTTGGAATTTAGAATAGTATAATTACATTATGGCAAAAGTACCAATGATGGATAACCACCAATATGACTTTTGAGAGCCTTCCATGTTTTTAAATGGTACAGTTTGAAGAAAGTGTTTGAATATACTAGTCTTGGGAAAGATATTTCTAAAACTTTACAATTCATCACAGGAATGAACAGGACTAAAAGAAAGACAATGTACACTATCTAGCTGATCCCAGTGTCTGAGAAATATCACACCTCAAGGTAGTACTCATACATCTTCATTTATCTTATTCAAATTTTTCTTGAATTTGCATATAGAATCAATTCCTAAAACCTCTTTTAGCAGACTGTTCCTTAAATATACTACCATCTGCATGAAGTACTAAAAGCTAAACTGTCTTTAAACATTTATCTTCTGTTTGTTGAATCTGACAGTGGTAAAGGTATCAGGCCCCAAATTCTGTTTGTCTCCGAGGATTGTGCTTGCTAGTGCTGACGCTGAGGCTTTTATGATTAATGAGAAGATGTCATCATTTAGCACTGTCTAGCTGGAGTCCTGATGATCTGGAATGCTACCCCATCCACCATCCCAAACCGGTTTGCCTGCAGGCAGCTAAACTGTTCCCTGCAACCTCCATGAAAATCCTGACAGAAAAATCACAGCTGACCCCCTTCAATGGGTCAAAAGTGGCCCTTAATTAATTTAATAGGTTATCTGCCACATGTGGGCAGCTAGCCCTGCAGTCTTACCATCATGCTTCCAGGAAAACGGGCCAGAGGCAGGATGGAGCTGGGAAACCAGCATACCAATCATCAGCACTATTTTCATCTCCATTCTGAATCCTGGCATGGGCTCAAAATGCCACCCAGAAGCTGAATTTGAAAATATACTATATCTATGAAGCTGCATTTTAATTTACTCTCACATAAAATGCTGTCAGAAAATTGGAAAATATTAGCTTCAAGATTTTAGTGATGGATTGTGGTGAGGAAACAAGCATCCCAATTGCAAATTACAGAATATATCAGAAGGAAAGATCATCTGCCAATTTGAACAGTTAATAGTCAGCCTCTTACTGGAAGACCAAAGATAAACACCAAGTCAATCTGATGCAGATACTCTCTAAACATCCCTCATTTAGTGTCATAAACGAAGGTGATCAGTGAGTGCATGCATGTTCAAATGATTTGTTCTACCCACACCTCAAGCCTCCTTGCTAACCCTTTAACATTAAAAATTCTCCATCTTTTCCTCATGCACTTACTGATATGGTCAGCCTCCCATGCATCACTTGCTGTTTTCCAAATACTTCAAGCTGTACAACAGGCACATTACCCAAATCAGAAATTGCTAGTAAAACTCATTATTTCCAGCTTTTATAGTTCTTTTTGTTCACATTCCCAAATACAGTGCAAAACACTAACTGACATTCTTCCCTCTTACATGTAGGAGGAAGTGAGGACTGCAGATGCTGGAGAGTTACAGTTGGAAAATGTGGCACTGGAAAAAGCACAGCAGATCAGGTAGCATCCGAGGAGCAGCAGAGTCAATGTTTCAGGCATAACCTCCAACTTGAATATAGGAGTTATCTTTACTACTTTCCAGTCCGGTAAAACCTTTCCAGGATCTAGAAAACTTCAGAAAATTAACACTGGTGCATCTACTCCCTCATTAGCCACTTAAAACTTTTAAGATGCTAAGGTGAAGTCCATGGTGGATCTTTTCCAGGGAATTTTTCTTTATGGGAGGAATATACATATTCTCAGTACTCTGAAACATCCCCTTTAAAGTTGACCACTGTAACTCTATCGATCTATCCCCTAGCCTAGTATCCCATTCACTTCAGCTAACTCGCCTATCGTGCCCATCTCGTTGACTTAAAGTTTAAAATACTAGTTTCAGACCCATTGTTCTCCCTTTCAAACTGAAGGTAAAATTCAGTCAGATCATGGGTGCTGCCACCTAGAAGTGCCTTTACTCTGTGATCATTAACTAATCCTGTCACATTACACAATACCGAATCTAATATAACCACCTCGCTTTTTGGTTCCGGAACATATTACTCTAAGAAACAATCTATGAATTCTTAATGTAGATTACCATTATCAACCTTTTTTTTCCAGGTTATATAGATTGAAATCATCCATGACTATTGCTTTCCCTTTATCATAAGGATCAACATTAATTTTTGTATACCACATTTTACATTATGATTACTGTTAAGGGGCTTGTAGAGCACTCCCACTAAAGATTTATTATCCCTGTTATTCCTCACCCCAACCAAACTGATTTTACATCCTGAATTCCTGAACTTGGACCACCTCTAATGATTGAACTAAAAGCTATCCTTGAATAACAGGGCTGCCCCTCAACCTCCAGTTAACTTCCTATTATTCTTGAATGTCATATGCCATCAATATTCAGGACCCAATCTTCTTCACCATGCAGTCATGTCTCCATTATGTCTATCACATTCTATTTATTTTCTTCATTATGTGCAATTAATTGATGTACATATTATTAATGCAACATGTACTCAGTTACAGTCTTCCATCTAGTAACATCTAGCCTTGACCATTGCTGTGTTTTAAATTTATTCTTTCTGTCCCTTCCTGCCAATCTCTGACCTTCATTTCCGATATGACAAATTTGCTTTCCTGCCTTTTCTCTACCCCTTGTTTCACTGTACTAAATGTAATCCCTCACCCTGATTGTTTAGTTTAAACCCAATTCCCTAGTTACACAAGAACACTGGTCCTGGCACAGTTCAGTTGTAGACCATCCAAATAGTTGTTCTTTCCTCAGTACTGATGCTAGTGCCCCACGAACCAGATCAACTTTTCTCACTCCAGTTCGAGCCTTGTATTTATTTTACTACTCTAATGTGACTTCTGCAAATTTGCACATGGCCCAGATAAAAATCCAGAGATTATTATCCTTGGGATCTGTTCTTCAATTTGGTAATGAGCTGCTCATATCGTAAAAGAAGAATATCTTTTCATGTCCATACTCTCATGGTTCACAACAACTGGATCCTCCACCTCCCACTCCATGCTCCTGTGCAGCTCTCAGCAGATGTCCAAACAAAGGCATTGGGTAAACAACATGGCCTCATGCTCTTTGCTGTACAGGACAGGGTCCAAGCTCTTCACTATACCATCCTTTACCACCCCTTCATACTTTCTTGCTGTGCTCACTGAACCACAGTGTCATGGTCAGTTAGCACACCCACTCTGTAGCTTTCATTCTCAGCCAAGCAAGGAGAAGGAACCTCAAACCTGTTTTCACAATTGCAAAGGCTGAGGCTCCTGCATTCCTGCCTTCCGGGACCCCTTCGTGCCTCACTTACAGTCACATCTTCCTTTCCCTACCACTGACCAGTCTTAAGGTCAAAATGTCCAGATAACCAGAAACAGCTCTGTCCAAGATAAACTGGTCTATGCATTACATCCAAAAAGCCAAGTTTATCAGTGTGATTTGATCACATCAAGTGACAATCAAACTTCACGCATTCTGCTTGAGCCCCATTGATCTTGGATTTTGTTGTTTTCACAGATGTCGCTGCAGAGCTGAGTGGGTGCTTCGTCAGCAGAGTGGCACAGAGTTTTTAATCTTGACATCTAAAGTAGATTTGCAGTCATTTGCAGATGATTCGGAATTACCAATAGAAATTGCATTCTATTCTTTAGAGAGGAAGCTTGCTATCAGTACTTCTAACAAGAAGTTTGTTTTATTATGTGGAGGTCAGCAGGGTAGCACTGTGGCTCAGTGGTTAGCTAACTGCCTTAAAGCACCAGAGATGCAGGTTCAATTCCACCCTCAGGTAACCATCTGTGTGGAGTTTGCACATTCTCCCAGTGTCTGGGTGGCTTTCTCCGGGTGCTCCAGTTTCTTCTTACAGTCCAAAGATGTGCAGGTTAGGTGGATTGTCCATATTGTACAGGGTTTAGCTATAAGAAACGCAGAGTTACAGGGATAGAGTATGATGGTGCGTCTGGCTGGAATGCCCTTTGGGGGGATTGTGGTGGACTTGATGGGCTGAATGGCCTGCTTCAGTATGATAGGGATTCTATGACAGGATTCTACCATAGGCAGCAGAACACCAATGTCTAGACTAAATGGGAGTCCAAAGTCAGAACATGCCAGACACCAGATTGTCTAAGCAATTTTCCTGGAGCTTTCCTCCTAAATGGCCACCACCTGAATTCCACATTGTGGTGCTGTGGTGGTGTCCCTAACTCTGGGCCAGAGGTCCAAGATTTAAGTCCCACCTCAGGATGCGATGGCTACAGAGGTGTATTGTAACACAGCCATACAAATCAGTTAAAAAAAAGTCCCCAAAAAAATCCTAACAGCAGACAGGTGCTCAAGCCTGTTCAGAGGAGAGCACAAAGTGAATAAAATAAAGGTCTGTGGGCATGTCAGCATGTTTTATGGCCAAGCTGGTGGCCACTATATGTAGTTCCAGGAAGGAGGAAATGCCATCAACAAAATGCCAGTAGCACAGAAGGAATTCAGTCAGTCATGTCTGCTGGCTCTTTGAAGGAGTAATTCACCGAATGCCATTCCTTTCTTTTCCCTATTATCCTTCAAAATGTTTCCCTGCAGATAATTATCCAAATATTTGTTGAAAACCATGATTGAACCTGCCTCCAACACACTTTCAGGCTGTGCATTCCAGATCCTAATGACTTGCTGCATAAGGTAGTTTAGGTTCTTGTTACCATCAGTTCTTTTGACAATCATCTTGAAAAGATGACCTCTGGATCTAAATCCTTACATCAATTTCTCTCTTTCTTCTCTGTCCAGATCCCTCATGATTTTGATTAACTCAATCAAATCTCCTCCCAACCTTCTCTTCTTTAAGGAGAATAACTCAAGTTTCTTCAATCTATCCCAAAACTGAAGTTTCACATAAATGGAATGCTTCTTGTGAATCTTTTCTTCACCTTCTTTAATGCCCCCATATCCTTCCTAAAGTATCATGCTGGGAACTGGATGAAATACTATAATTGAGGTTAAACCAATGTTTTATGTATTTTCTTCACAATGTTTTTCCTTTTAACTCTATGCTCCTATTTATAAAGTCCAGGATCCCATATGCTTTATATACCTGCCTTGTTACCTTCAATGACTTGCGATTTCCCAGATCTTTTTGCTTCTCCACACACACAAAAATTTACCTTTTATTTTATATTGTCTCTCTCCATTCTTCCTACTAAAATTGATAACTTTACACTTCTTTGCATTAATTTTCATTGGTCACTTGTCCATTCATTCCACTAATCTGTCAGTGTCATTTTGAGCTTTAATACTATCCTCCTCAGTTGCAGGTTTTGTGTCACCCACGCACTTTGAAACTGTGACCTATATGCTTATTCACCAAAGTCTTGGTCACTAATAATTATCAGGTGGAGCAGGGATCCTAACAATGATCTATAGAGAATTCTTCTATAAACTGACCCCAATCAGATAAACAACCATTCATCATTACTCGGTTTCTTGTCACTCAGCCCTGCTGCTACTCCTAAATTGACCTGAAATTGGGCTATTTAAATTGGCTGCTTGCTTCTGTTTGGCTTTCACAAGCTCTGCCAGGTAACGACCTCTAGGAACTACATCCTAATTAATGCCTTCAGGGAAACAGAAAAAAAAATTACAGCAAAGTTAACTAATTTCTCTTAAACGGAAATCTTTAAAATGTTTATTCTGGAGGAAGGCTTTGGGAGCTGCTTAATATTATAAACAATGCTGAGGGAGAGAAAGATAATCAAAAGATTCCCTCAAGGTAGGGAAAGAATAAGATCTAATTAAAATATGAATGCAATCCATCGCAATGATGGTGAATATAGCAACTTGGAATGTGCTTACACAAGTAATTCTGTTCAATTCAAGAAAAAATCTGTCCAGACTTGGTTTCAATAATAGGTAATTACAAGGGATACACCCAGGACAGAATGAGTCAGACAATTGCAAAGGATGAATACTCAGATTCTATCTTCTCCAGATGAAGAACTGTTTTGATAAAGAATTACCCTTTCTCTTTGGGGGATTTAATTATGGATTCACATGGCCAATTTACTACTCTCAAACGAAGAGGTTACGTAAACAAATACTCAGGAAAAAGGAGATACCAATCAGGAAAATGGCAGAACTAAATTCCACTGTCCCTCAACAATTCTAAGTTAACAGATCAGATTTTGCAGATGCACTATGACCTATAAAACGTTTGATTAGAGTGAGCAATCCTGCCAAGTTATAACATCTACAATATCCTATGGACAATATATTTTACTTTCAGATTTACAAGAATCATATATAGTCAAAGGTGATGCTTTATTAGTTCTTAGATATTTGCTTATAAGTAATATACATACTAATGCTGATATTATTACAGAATCACATACCATTAGCTTGTACCTTGCTACAATGTTTTGATTTCCAAAAGCTGTGTGTTTTTTTTAAATGGAGAATGCAGATAAACATGAGGAGGTACGGTGCTCCACATTAAAATCCCAAATTAAATTCCTAGTTCATGCTAAATTAGCTAATCGCAATCTGAGCAAAGGTGGATGTCTAATAATTTGCTTCAAAATTTTCAAACTCGGCACAGGGGAGAAAAAGCAACCAGAAGTTCCATTCCTGATCATGATGCAGTCTGATTTTTTTTTAGTTTTCTTTTTTCCAATCTATCCTAAATGTTTAGGCTCCATGCAGGAATATAACCTCCTGGCTATTATTTAAATGTTGTTTCTCCAATAGCTGCTGCTCTCCTTTCTACTAGGAGGAGGAACAGCAGTGCAAAAGGGACAAAATCACAGGCAAAGCAATTCCCTGCATGTAAGGTATGAGCAGAAAGTGGTTGCACCAGCTCCCACCATATGTTCCTGCTTCCTTCCTCCCTTGTTATAGGTGTTTCTACCAGAATATTTCTAGAGCGATGTGGTGATTGGGTCAGTGACCACAGAAGGAAGGTCTCAAATTCTTTGAATTGGTAGAAACACTACTAGGGGTCTCCTCTTTTCCCAAGTTACCTGAAACATCTATTCAGTCCTTCGTTCTTTGCATTTTCTTGAGGCTTATAATTATTTCAATAATCAATTTAAATTATTCAAATAGGTCACAGGTTGAACAAATTAAAAAGACATTGTAAACAAATCGATTCCTAGAAACAGCAAACCTAGAAAGTAGGATATAAATACCATAAATTATTCAAATGGGTCATAGTATCACCAGGTTTGTGTTGAAGTAAAAAAATCATTAGTTTACATTTTTGACTGGCTAATTGCCATGGAGCTGGTCTGTAGGGATAGAAATATATGTTTGATTTAATCTAACTGTGTGTGTTTGCAAACAGAAGTAGGCAGTCAGCTTCGTGGGAACTTTGAGAAGACTGCACAGAATCTGGAGGAGCAGAATCTGAAACAAAGCAGTCTGCTCCTGTCCAAAGCCAGGACTCCAAAGCACAGACACCATGAGAAACCAGACTTATTCCTGATTTTGTACGTTATTCAGTTAGAGACAAAAACAACTGCAGATGCTGGAATCCAAAGTCGACAAGCAGGAGGCTGGAAGACACAGCCAGCCAGGCAACATCAGGGAGGTGGAGAAATCGACATTTCAGGTTATACACAAAATGTCAACTTCACCACCTCCCGATGCTATGTGGCTTGCTGTGTTCTTCCAGTCTCCTGCTAGTCACTTTATACATCACTCAGCAGGAACGTTGTGATGGGAGACAGGACTGCAGATGCTGGAGATCAGAGTCAAGAATGTGGTGCTGGAAAAGCACAGCAGGTCAGGCAGCATCCAAGGAGCAGGAGCAGAAAAAGCTTTGGCCTGAAGTGTCAAATCTCCTGCTCCTCGGATACTACCTGACTTGCTGTGTTTTTCCAGCACCACTCCCTCGACCCAGGAATGTAGTGATGCCCAAACTTTAACTGAAATGTCCACATTTGTGAGGTTTTGAAGCAAAGCTGGAAGGTAATTTAGACAACAGCGTATGAAAGGATCCCCATGAAATCTCATATTTTGGAGAACAGCTAGAATACAGCTGGATAAATCAAAGTGAATCTTGGAGAGCGGTGGGTAAACTTCGATTGATCCCAGCTGGCAAATTTCTCTAAATGTTAACAATTTCTGTGGAGATCCTAACTAGATAGAGTTGGTCAGTCAACATATACTGTCAAAGATTCACACATGCAGAACAGTGCTGACAGAGATTGCAACTGCCACTTAATTCTTTTTACTTCTGATCTATCCAAGATAAATCATATGAAAATTCAAGTATATGAATTACAAACATTAAAATTAACTGTCAGGTGTCTGAAATGGCACTTTGATAGGCAAAGGACTTACCTCATTGGCTAAAGCAAATGTTCCCCAGTGTATTCCTACCGACCTTTTTGCTTGAACATCTATATGAATCCTCACAGCCTCCTCTGGGTTCACATGATTATACTTCATAAACCATCTGAAACAGAGACAAGAGCATAGACTGGTAAATTAGGAACCTCAAACTGAATAGTAGCAGAAACGGCATATTTCTGTACTGAATATATACAGATATATTACATCCCCTTTGCCTATTAGAAATGCATGATCACTTTCATGAAGAGAGTAAGTGAAAAACAAAAGAAGAAACAGAGATGGAATCAATGCCTAGTGGATGTACAAACCTAAAACTGTCACTTACATGCTAGTTCTCAACTCAGAGTCTTAGAGATATATATCACATAAACAGGCCCTTCAAGTCCATCTCGTCTATGCCTACTCAACATCCTAACCTAATCGAGTCCTATTTGCCAGCATTTGGCCCATATCCCTCTAAACCCTTCCTCATCACATACTCAGCCTTTTAAATGTTGTAATTGTACCAGCTTCCACCACTTCCTCTGGCAGCTCATTCCATATGCACACCACCCTCTGCGTGTAAAAGTTGTCCCTTAGGTCTCTTTCCCCTCTCCTTTTAAACCTATGGGGAAAAGACCTTGTCCATTTATCCTATTCATGCCCTTCATGACTTTATGAATCTCTACAAGATCATCCTTCAGCGTCCGACACTCCAGGGAAAATAGTCTATTTTCACCCCAGTCTATTCAGTCTCTCCCTATAGAACAAACCTTCCAATCCTTGCAGATATTTTCTGAACCCTTTCAAGTCTCACAACATCCTTCCTATAGCAGGTAGACCAGTATTGCACGCAGTATTCCAAATGTGGCCTAATGATGTCCTGTACAGACACAACATGACCTCCCAACTCCTATATTCAATTCACTGACCAATAAAGCTAAGCATATCAAGTGCCTTGTTCACTATCCTATTTACCTGCGACTCCACTTTCAGTGAAATATGAACCTGCATTCCAAGGTCTCTCTGTTCAGCAATACTGCCCAAGACCTTACCGTTAGGTGTATAACCGCCGCCCTGATTTGCCTTTCCAAAATACATTACCTCACATTTACCTGAATTAAACTCCATCTACCACTCCTCAGCCCATTGGCCCTGATCAAGATCCCATAGTACCCAGAGGTAACTTTCTTTGCTGTCCACTACACCTCCAATTTTGGTGTCATCTACAAACCTACCAACCATACCTCCTATGTTCACATTGCAATCACTTGCCTCCTTGTCAAATTTAAATTGCCCAGAGACAGTGCATGATCTACAATTTGTGTTGTTGTCTACTCTGCTCCAGGCTTGCAAGCCAATCTCAATCTCTTCAATTCTGCTTCCAAGAACCTCAGTGACCTTTCATTCTTTTATGACACTGTGGGCAAAGCCAAGAATTGTTACCATTGTAGACCATTCAGAAAACACAGCCACCCACATTGCTGAGAGTCTGGAGTCACACAAGTCAGATTGGATAAGTATGGGTATATTTCCTTCCATAAAGGAACATAAACCAGATTGGTTATAACAATCAATGATAGCTGTTATGATCATCATTAGTGGGTTTGGCTCTATATTACCTAATTATTAATTTAAAATGTCATCAGCTGTCTTGGTAGGATTTGAATCTTTGCCCTCAGGGCATTACTTTGAACCTTTGAATTATTAACTCAAAGACATTATCACTACACCACTCTCACTCCAATGTAAAATGCATAGATCAGTCCACACTTGTTCAGCCCAACTTTCTACTCCAATATATTTGAAGAACTCTGAAATACTTTGATGAGCTTTTCCTGTAAATTCCTCCACCAAAAGACCACGCTTGACAAAGAGATCCAACAGTAGAGGAATTATTTCTCTCAAAGGCTCATGTACCAGTGGAATTCACTACCCTAGAGTGTAGTTGCAGCTGGGATACTGAATAAATTTAAGGAGTAGACAGATTTTTAATTCGCAAGTTAAAGGATTATGGGGAATGTGCAGTAAAAAGTGGAGCTGAGGCTGAGATGAGATCAGCCATGATTTTATTAAATGGCAGAGCATGCTGAAGAGGCTGATTGCTCCTAGTTCTCATGCTCTTAGCTGCATTAGCTCAGCCTTCTACAAATTACAGGATTGAGTGTTTGACAACAAAGCAAGTCAACAGAAGTCTTAATTTACAGAGCAACTGTCATCACCACATTGCTGTACTTCAGTGAAACCTGGATTGTATATCCAAGACACAATCTACTATTCAAAAACATTCTATTAGCAATGCATCTGCCACATCCTCTGGACTCAACAAGCAACATACTCTAATGTGCTTTTTGAAGCCAGATCCATAAGGACTCTGGCAAAACTGAAAAAAAAAACAAGTCCGGTGGACTGGACATTATGTCGGGATGATGGAAAAGCATCTACCCTGATAGGTCCTGTTTCTCAATTTTCAAATGGTCAATGTTCCAGAGGAGAACTAAGAAAATGCTCAAAGACTTGTTTACTTGACCATGTGGGGTAGGTACTGTTATGATGAAAGAATAGCAATATACTTCTAACTAACTTGGAACTGGGAAGTAATACACGTTTGGTGCCCTTTTCCTTCTGGGTGTTAGAGATTGCTGGTTTGAAAGATGCTCTTGACGAAACATTGGCAATCTAAGGCAATTACAGGAAGTGAATGTTTATCATTACAGGAAAAGTCAAGAAAAGATAATTAGACTTTCTCTTTGAAGATGATCACTGCCTGATATTATATAGTATGAATGTTCCTTGCCACTTAGCCAAGAACCACTTCAGTATCTGAAGATTTGAGAGTGGAACTGGACACTGCTAACTGGTCTTCAATGAAGCAACTAAAAGATGTTTGGGCATAGTGAAACTCATACATTACTGCCCTAGAGCAGAGATGCCTGGATTCCAACAATTAAAGGGATCTTCTTTTCTGCACTAGGTATGACTTAACCAATGAAGGATTTTTTGTTATTTCCCATTTATGTAAATTTTACAACAATTGCTTTAGGGCACAATTTCTCAAATGCTGACTTGATGACTACAGCAGTCACTCTCATCTTACCTCTGGAATTCAGTCTTTTTTCTCTGCTGAGTGACCAGAATGAAACCCTAGCTCTTGCAATGAACAGTCCGAGGTATAGAACTGCAACTGGTACTTTGCAATATAGAAATCCACTTGGTCTCCTGAGCACAACTTGGAGAAATTTGATATTGTATTTGAAAATATGAGTAATATTTTTGGCACTGATGGATATATTTATTGATCAAAATCTAACATACGCCATTGATGATTTATATACATAGTTGAGAGATTTATTTGGGGGCGGGGGGGGGGGGGGCGGGTGTAGGCCTTCAATTACACAGTAAGTTTAGTTGAGAACAAAGAACATAGATCATTACAGCGCAGTACAGGCCCTTCAGCCCTCGATGTTGCACCGCCTTGTCATACTAATCTGAAGCCCATCCCACCTACACTATTCCACGTATGTACATTTGCCTGTCCAATGACGACTTAAATGCACTTAAATTTGGCGATTCTACTACCGATGCAGTCAAAGCATTCCATACCCTTACTACTCTCTGAGTAAAGAAACTACCTCTGACATCTGTCTTATACCTATCTCCCCTCACTTTAAAGTTGTGTCCCCTCGTGTTTGCCGTCCCCATACTTGGAAAAAGGCTCTCCCTGTCCACCCTATCTAACCCTCTGATTATCTTGTATGTGTCTATTAAGTCACCTCTCAACCTTCTTCTCTCTAACGAGAACAGCCTCAAGGCCCTCAGCCTTTCCTCGTAAGACATTCCTTCCATACCAGGCAACATCCTAGTAAGTCTCCTCTGCACCCTTACCAAAGCTTCCACATCTTTCTTATAATGCGGTGAGCAGCACTGTACACAATACTCCAAGTGTGGCCGTACCAGAGCTTTGTACAGCTGCAGCATAACCTCCTGGTTCCGGAACTCAATCCTGCTATTAATAAAGGCCAAAACACTGTATGCCTTCTTAACAACCCTGTCAATCTGGGTGGCAACTTTCAGGGATCTGTGTACATGGACACAGAGATCTCTCTGCTCATCTGCACTCCCAAGAATCCTACCATTAGCCCAGTACTTTGCATTTCGATTACTCCGGCCAAAGTGTATCACCTCACAGTTGTCCACCTCCATTTGCCACCTCTCAGCCCAGCTCTGCATCCTATCTGTGTCTCTCTGCATAGTTTAGTTAAGATAGAAGCTGAGCCATAAATAGCATAATGCTCCAGATTTGATCCGAGGGTTGTGCTAACTCAGCAATGATAACACTACAAGTCCTACAATTAGCTTTAGGATGTTGGATTAATAAAGGATAATCCTATTTGTATAAACAACCTTTGGTAGAAATACACGTATTGGCCCTTCAGTGTCAAAATTACATTCAGCATAGATTCCTCCCAAGGTCAAATATCATGACAATACTGTTAAGGTCTGCTGGTGAAGGAATCCTAGTTAGTGGAAAAGGTTTTGGGTACATCTGGAGACATCTTTCAGAAAGGAAGAAAAAGGTTAAAACTTAAAAGAAAATGGTCAAGGAGGACATTTTTCCAAGGATACTAGCACCATCTGATTTTCTAACGGATTTAGGATACAGATGATAAACAGAGCTGCATTCATTACTGCATAAAAGATCAGGAGCACCAAATTTTGAAATGATAAAGAAAACAAATAATGAAAAATTATTTCCATTAGACAGAATCATACAGCATGAAGCAGGCTCTTTGGTCCAACTCGTCCATGCTGACCAAGTTTCCCAAACTAAAATAGTGCCACTTACCTGCAAAACCTTTCCTATTCACGTACCTGCCCAAATGTCTTTTAAATGTTATAAGTGTACCTGCATCTATCACTTCCTCTGACAGTTCAATCTACATAATACCACCCTCTATGAGACAAAATTGCCCCTTTTAATTATTTATCCTCTCACCTGAAAAATATGTCCCTAGTTTTAAACACTCCCATTCTAGGAAAAAGACCTTTGCTATTCACCTTATCTATGCCACCCATGATTTTGTCACCCCTCAACCTCCTATGCCCCAGTGAAAAAGTCCAGCTCTCCATATAACTCAAACCCTCCAGTCCCAGCAACATCCTTGTAAATCTCTGAACCCTCTCCAATTTAAAAATATCCTTCCTAAGCAGAGCAGAACTGTACACAGTACTCCAAAAGTGACCTCACTCATGTCCTATACAACCTCAATTCCTATACTCAATGATCTGAGCAATGAAGACAAGCATACTAAATGCCTTCCAAACTACCCTGTCTATCTGTGATGCAACTTTCAAAGTACCTGAACCCCTAGGTCTCTCTGTTCACCAACAATACCCAAGTCCCTACCATGAACTGTGTAAATCCTGCCTTTGTTCACTTTACCAAAATGCAATACTTCGCATTTATCCGTATTAAACTCTGTCACTCCTCAGCCCATTGGCCCAATTGATCAAGATCCTTTTGTAATCATAGATAGCCTCCTTCACTGTCAACTATACCTCCAATTTTGATGTCATCTGTAAACTTACTAACCATGCGTCCTAAATTTTTTTCTCAACCATTTATATAAATGACAAGCAATAGTGGAACCAGCATTGGTCACAGGCTTCCAGTCCAAAGTACAACCCTCCATCACCACCCTCTATCTCCTACTGTGAAACCAATTTGGAGTTCAATTGGCAAGCTCTCCTTGAATCCATGTGATCTAACTTTACTAACCAGTCTACCATACAGAACTTTGATAAAGACTTTACAATATTCCAAGTAGATAACGTCTATCATTCTGCTTTCATCTATCGTTTTGGATCATGTCCTTAAAAAACTCAAGCAAGTTTGTGTGACACAAGTTCCCATGCTGATTATCCTAAATCAGTCCTTGCCTCTCCAAATGCATGTAAACCCTATCTCTTAGAATCCCCTCCAACTTACCTACCACTTATGTCAGACTCACCAGTATATAGTTTCAGGCTTCTCCTTACAGACTTTAGGTACAACATTAGTCACCTTCTTAAGAATGCCCCTACATCCCCTATATTCTTGAAGAGATTCAGTTGACCCCAGATGTCTATACCTAAAATACACCACCTTCTTATTTTTGACGAGAGCCTCAAAATCTTAATTAGCCATTGTTCCCTACTCCTACAAGCTTTACCCTTCACTCTAACAGAAACATACTGCCTCTGAACTTCCCTTATCTCGCTTTTGAAAGCCTCACACTTGCCAGTCATCTCTTTAACGGAGAACAGTTTATTCCAATCAACTTTTAAAAGTTCCTGTCTCATACCATTAAAATTAGCGTTACCCCAATTAAGAATTCTAACTTTTATACAAGGCCTAACCTTATGCATAACTATTTTAAAACTAATAAAATTAAGATCATTGGTCCCAAAGTGCTCCCTCATGGCTTTGTTGGTGAATTTGTATTAAGGATTAACACGAAGGGAGAGGTTGAATTTGTTGTCATACTTTAAATGGTTCTTAGAACATGGAATACATTAGAATTCGGCACTTTTCACAACCTCTGAATGTCTCAAAGGGCTTTACAACTGCATTAAAAGTTTTGAAATGTAGCCACTTTCATAACACAAGGAACACAACTGCCAAAGAAATAAATATTGCCCTGAACACCAGAGAAACTGTGTGCTTTTCTTCAAAATAATGGTGTGGGGCCTTTTACATCCACCTGAGAAAGCAGACAGGATATTGGTTTTCTGAACTAAAAGACAGCACCTCTGATAGCGCAGTGCTGAGAGACTGCTGCACTATCAGCCCACAGTTTACGCTCAACTATAATGGAGTGAGATTGTATCCACAAACATCAGACTCAGAAAAAGCGAGTGCTACCAATACAGCCACACAGTTAATTAAACTGAGTCCCCTATTAAAAGTGCAGATAACAGAAAAGCGATCAAGGGGATTAGGAGCTTTAAGTTGAAACTGGAAATGTTGGCAGTCTGATGAGCCTCCTTTTGTGCTGACATTTCTACGATAAAGCACAGCATTGCAGAGAGGCCACTACTAATACATTTATTTGAAACTACCAGACCGTTTACAAGTTTTAATGGCTAGACTGTAGAACAAGAGAGATTAGAACATTGAACTTTATAAAGAAGAGGAATTAGCCAGTACAGTGCAAGTCATTTGGATTGGTCAGGATTCACAACTTGTTGATTAAGTATAAGATCTGACCAGTGATAACCTTTATAAGATCAATCTACTCCACTGAGAACCGAAAAAAACCAAAAGATATGCCTGCATGATTGCATACCATCATTGGAAATTCCGAATATTCGCATGAATGTAATCTGCAAGATACATGAAAACAAAAATATACCAAAGCATGTGAAGAGGAAAGTAAACCGCTGCAGCTGCAGCTGCTGCTGATATCATCGTTACAACCATCAAGGAGAAACTGGGAGGGTGCTGGGGCAGACTCCTAAGTGTACTATTTCAAAATCTTTCGAAAATAACATTTTCACTCTTTGCATGGAATCAAAGAAAATGAGATTGATTTCAAATCAGATTGATTGGGAGTAATAATTTTTTTTAAAAACCCAAATGTTCTCAGTTACAGTTTTTCACTCAGGCATGTGCACCAAAAAGACTAAGTATTATTATACATGGTCTGGCTAAATTGGGTTTTGGCCTATGGTGATAATTTCTGCTCATCACAGGATATGGAGTCACTGTCTTTCCCTTGAAAGGTTAGTAAAACAAAGATTACAAAATTAGCACTTCATATTGCCAAAGTTGTACATTCCCCTAACACCACTGGTTCCTATATAAATCGAGAGACTGCTACTTTCAGTAAGGTGACGTGTTCTGGCATCCAGAAGGGCATAGGAGAACTCACCAGAGGGTCAAACCACGGAAATAGCCTGAAGATCTAAAGAAGGGCTGGTCTAGAAATTAAGCGACACAACATATGATGCATATATGGCACATTGAAACTTAGATGATCTTTCTAAGTTTCAATGTGCCATATATGCATCATATGTAAAGTGGGGTGCCTGGGACCCCAAATCCAGCAGTCACTCCATGCCAAGTCCACGTTCACACTTGGACCCAATTCCAAAATTCATGGAAGTTTCTGCCCTTTAATAAACTGCTCACAGCTACTGTAGTGAAGAATAATCAAGTAATGCCACTGTTGCATTAGGAGTGGGAATTATTGTCGGGAAGTGGCAGATGGAGTTTAATTCAGTTAAATGTGAGGTGCTGCATTTTGGGAAAGCAAATCTTCGCAGGACTTATACACTTAATGGACGGCACGGTGGCAGAGTGGTTAGCACTGTTGCCTCACAGCGCCAGAGACCCGGGTTCAATTCCCGCCTCAGGCGACTGACTGTGTGGAGTTTACACATTCTCCCTGTGTCTGCGTGGGTTTCCTCCGGGTGCTCCGGTTTCCTCCCACAGTCCAAAAATGTGCAGGCCATGCTAAATTGTCCATAGTGTTAGGTGCAGGGGTAAATGTAGGGGAATGGGTTTGGGTGGGTTGGGCTTCGGCGGATCGGTGTGGACTTGTTGGGCCGAAGGGCATGTTTCCACACTGTAAGTAATCTAATCTAATCTAATTTAATTAATGGTAAGGTCCTAGGGAGTGTTGCTGAACAAAGAGACCTTGGAGTGCAGGTTCATAGCTCCTAGAAAGTGCAGTCGCAGGTAGATATGATAGTGAAGATGACGTTTGGTCAGAGTATTGAGTACAGGAGTTGGGAGGTCATGTTGTGGCTGTAAAGGACATTGGTTAGGCCACTGTTGGAATATTGCATGCAATTCTGGTCTCCTTCCTATCGGAAAGATGTTGTGAAACTTGAAAGGGTTCAGAAAAGATTTACAAGGATGTTGCCAGAATTGGAGAATTTGAGCTATAGGGAGAGGCTGAACAGGCTGGGGCTGTTTTCCCTGGTGATGGCGACCAGCGGTATCCATGCTAGGTCATTGATGTAAATGATTTGGATGTGAACACAGAAGGCATTGTTCCTAAGTTTGCAAATGACACAAAAATAGGTACTGTAGTGGACAGTGAAGACTATCTCAGAGTACAACCGAACCTGGACCAGATGGGCCACTGGGCCAAGGTTTGGCAGATGAAGCTTAACTTAGTTTAATTTTAAATTGGCAGGTACGATATTGGGGGCATCGCAAGCAAGTAGCTGCAAGGGGATCAGGGTCAGGTACTAAATATCCAAAGATTTGTGTCCTATTGAAAGGACAGGCAGATGGGCAGAGGGGATGGGGTTACTTTGTTAGGAAGAAATGAAATTAAATTGGCGGCAAGAAGTGATATCGGGTCAGAAGCATGGAATCGGTGAGTAAAGGGAAGCATCTGCAAAGGAGAAAAGATCCTGTTGGGAGTTATGGCTTCCGAGCAGTAGTCAAGAATGTGGAACAAAAAAAAAAATCAAGAGATAGTGCTTTTCTTACGTGCCTTTTCTATCTCAATAATCATGGGGGACTTCAATATGCATGGACTGGGAAAATAGTGGATCCAAGAAAAGGAATTTGTGGAATGCCTACAAGAATTTTTTTTAGAGAAGCTCGTGGTAGAGCCCACTAGGGAACTGGCAATTCTGAATTTAATGATGTATAATGAGGCAGACTTAAGCAGGAAGCTTATGGTGAAGGAACCCTTGGGTGCAGTGACCATCATATGAGAAATTCACCCTCTAGTTTGAGACAGAAGCTTGAAGAGGATATTATAGTATTACAATGGAGTAAAGATAACGGGAAGATGGTGGAGCCGCAATGGCTAGGGTTCCTGGGATTAATTTGGGAATCACAGCAGAAAATGAATCCCAGATGAAATATTCTAAGGGGAGGATGGTGCAACCACAGCAGACAAGGGAAGTCAGGGACAGCATAAAAGCAAAAGAAAAATCATACAACACAGTGAAGGCTAATGGGAAGCCAGAGAATTAGGAAACCTTTAAAAATCAGCAAAGGACAACTAAAAAATGAATGTTGCGGGGGGTGGGGGGAGATGAAATGGCTAGTGATTTATGGAGTTCCACAAGGGTCAGTGTTGGGACCAAAATTATTCATGTTAAACATGAGCAATCTGGACGAAGGAACTGCAGATGACACAGATAGATGGAGGAATAAGTGGACATGCTGGCAGTGTTGAAGAGGTAGGGAGGCTGCAGAAGGAAATGGACAGGAAAGGAGAGTGGGCAAAATGTGGCAGATGGAATACAATCTAGGAAAGTGTGAGGTTATGCACTTTGGTAGGAAGAATTTTATAAATGGGGACTTGAGAGTCCTGGTTCAGGATTCTCTTAAGGTTCACATGCAGGTTCAGTTGGCAGTTGGGAAAGCAAATGCAATGTTAGCATTCACTTCAACAGGGCTAGAATACAAGAGCAGGGATGAACTGCTGAAACTATAGAAGGCTCTGATCAGACTGCATTGGAATATTGTGAGCAGTTTTGGGCCCCATACCTCAGGAAGGATGTGCTGGCCTTAGAGGTGTGTTCAGAGTAAGTTTACAAGAATAATCCCAGAAATGAAGGGCTTGTCATAAGAGGAGCAGTTGAAGACGCTGGGTCCGTGTACAACAGAGTTTATAAGGATGAAGGGAGGATCTCATTGGAACTTATAGAATACTGAGAGGGCTGGATAAAGTGGAAAAGATTAGAGACCACAGGGCACACCTTTAGATCTCAGATGAGGAAGATCTATAGTTTTCAACTATAGGGTGGTGAATCTGTGGAACCCATTGCCACAGAAGACTGTGAAAGCCAAATCATTGAGTGCATTTAAGACAGAAATGGAAAGTTCTTGATTAGTAAGGGGATCAAATGTTCCAAAAAGAAGGCAGGAGAATGGAGTTGTAAAACATATCAACCATGATCGAATGGTGGAGCAGATTTGATGGGCTAAATAGCCTAATTCTCCCCTGCATTTTAATGGTGTCATGGTCTATTTTCTGCTGAACATGGATGATAGATTTTTGTTATTCATGTACAAGAACCCCCACTTCCCTCTGCAACTTTCTACAGTCTTCTGCAACCTCTGACTCTGCTTGGAGGTTTCTCTCCCACTTATCCCTGGAATGCCACAACCAGACACACTTGGCCCCTCACACTTGGTTGGAGAACTCTGGTCAGTTTCCTTTAAATTAGGCTCAATAAGAGGCAGCTTACAATGCAAACCTCCATAGCCACCTCAAAAAAAAAAGCCTAATGGCAGGATGGAGCTGGGAAGCTGACATGCCAACCAACTAGCCTATTATGGGCACTCACTCATTTCCAATCCAGGATCAAAATTCCAACCCAAAATATCAGCTGGAGATTGAACTGATGGAACATCACAGAAGTGCTCAATCCTGTTTTTAATCAAGTATCCACGCACGCAGGAGTTCTTTACACAGCAAGCTAAAATTGATTCTCCATCTTATCCACACCCAATTCCAAGGGCCATTTAAGAAAATTTTAGCTATGTTTAATGCCACCCAAAATCAGCAAACACAACTCAAACTGGAAGTCAAACTAGAGAATCTTCCTGATCTATGTGTCTCTATTTCACAGTAGCATTTCAATTATCGTTTAAATCATAGTTTGCTAAAAACATCTTATTTTAAGCAGTAGCAACACTCTTGGTTACCCACACACAAAAAATTATGAGGAATAGTACAATTTTCTGTACATCAAGTGATGCGTCAGTAAAACATAAAACAAATGCAGAGGCATTCAAGGCCATGACGCTCGGTATGTTTTCTTTTTGGTACATGTCTCTTCACACATCATTTCTTGGCTTTGCACTCTCATCTTTCCAAAGAATGAAAAGTATGAGATTCTACCTTGGCAATTTCAGCATTAAGTTAGGTTTATTTGATATCTTTTAACATTAGCATGGCGTTAACTGGCAAACTCTTAATGTTAGGGAGTAAAATCATCAATTTATCGTTGTGGTTCTGTTCGCCGAGCTGGGA
Organism: Chiloscyllium plagiosum; assembly: GCF_037043375.1. NCBI lineage: Eukaryota > Metazoa > Chordata > Chondrichthyes > Orectolobiformes > Hemiscylliidae > Chiloscyllium > Chiloscyllium plagiosum. The sequence continues at coordinate 27,628,130 of NW_028270161.1, read as the reverse complement.
ATTTGTATTGCAGATATTTCGTCCCCTGTCTAGGTGACATCCTCAGTGCTTGGGAGCCTCCTGTGAAGCGCTTTTGTGTTGTTTCCTCCAGCATTTATAGTCGTTTGTCTCTGCCGCTTCCGGTTGTCAGTTCCAGCTGTCCACTGCAGTGGCCGGTATATTGGGTCCAGGTCGATGTGTTTGTTGATAGCATCAGTGGATGAGTGCCATGCCTCTAGGAATTCCCTGGCTGTTCAGTTTGGCTTGTCCTATAATAGTAGTGTTGTCCCAGTCGAACTCATGTTGCTTGTCATCTGCGTGTGTGGCTACTAAGGATAGCTGGTCGTGTCGTTTCATGGCTAGTTGGTGTTCATGGATACGGATCATTAGCTGTCTTCCTGTTTGTCCTATGTAGTGTTTTCTGCAGTCCTTGCATGGGCTTTTGTATACTATGTTGGTTTTGCTCATGCTGGGTATCGGGTCCTTTGTCCTGGTGAGTTGTTGTCTGAGAGTGGCTGTTTATTTTTTTATCAATTTATCTGTTTATTTTTATATATCAATTTTTTAATCACACACAACTGAACGAATTTGCCACCATCAAATCATTGTGACTTATTTTTTGTTTTTTCTTAAAAGTATTAACCCTCATCAGTAATCACCATGCAGCCAATTAGATATTTACATGCAAAGCTCATTACAGGCAATGTAAACCATCAAAATGAGGCTGTGTAGGGAGACCAGGAAGGGGCCAATTTGACTGATTATTGAACAGGATCAAATGAACTAACCTGGAAGTGACTGATTCTGATAAATTGCAAAGAATGGCAATCCATTTAATGTAAGGGAACATTGAATACACACAATTTTTTAATACATCGAGAAAGAAAATCATGCAAAAATTGACATACCTTGGTTCATAGGCTCCAATAGGAATGGCAGCAAGGTCAAATGGTCCGTATCTTTTCCCTATTTGTTCAAAAGCTACACAGTAACCTGTATCTCCAGCGAAGAAAAATCTATTCCAGGGTCCCAGGACACACCAACTTCCCCACAGCACCTTGTTGTCATCTGTTACAGTTCGTTTGCTCCAGTGTTGCACTGGTGTAAACACAAATGTTACCTCATCATGGCCAGGGACACAGTTCTCCTCCCACCAGTCCAACTCTATTATATTTTCACAGCCACACTTTTGCATCCAGTCTAAGAGACCCAGTGGTACAAACCATCTCAAGTCACCCCCAAAGCGTTCATTAAGACTTAGCACTGTATTGTAATCCAAATGATCATAGTGCGTATGACTGATTACCACAGCATCTATTTTGGGCAACTGTGCCACTGTGCATGGGGGGTTTCGAAAGCGTTTTGGTCCAAAGAATTGCACAGGTGAAGCTCTTTGGCTGAAGATGGGGTCCGTCAGAAAAGTCAGTCCTTCCATTTCTACCAACAGTGATGCATGTCCCAACCAGGTCACTCGAATTCCATTCGTCAAACTCCCGACCAGTTGTGGGTTTTTTACAAAGTACGGTTCTAATATTGGCAATCCTTCATCAAGTTCCTACAAGCAGAGAGAAAAAGATTTTGTTTTTTTTTTAAAATATAATTCTGCTCTATAGCTTGCTTGTACAAATTAGTGTCACACAGCAAGTCTAGGTGAAGTCAACATAATTTGATAGAAATGCAGTGCAGTAAAAGCCATAATTCTGAATGTGATTTTACATAGTCTTTGCAGACAGATGGACTCCTGTAACTGAAGTGTCTAAATCACAAATTGAACAGTTAGTGTGATCATTATTGTGAGTAACCTTTAGGAATGCTTCCAGTACATTTAGAAGTTAATTTTTCTATTAAGTAATTTGCCAAAACTTTCTAGCTAAAACCCACACTTGGAAATGGTACATGAGGAGAGGTATTTGACAATAACTTGAAACTCAGAAAAGAACAAAAGAGTTTCGAGTTATTGTCAAGATGGGGATCTAGGCTAGGTCAGTATTTGTTGTGGGACAGCACAGTGGCTCAGTGGTTAGCGCTGCTGCCTCATAGCTCCAGGATCCCACGTTCGGTTCCAGCCTCGGGTGACTGTCTGTGTGGAGTTTGCACATTCTCTCAGTGTCTGTGTGGGTTTCCTCCGGGTGCTCCGTTTCCTTCCCACAGTCCAAAGATATGCAGGTTAGGTGAATTGACCATGCTAAATTGCCCATAGTGTTAGCTGCATCATTCAGAGGTAAATGGGTCTGAGTGGGTTACTCTTTGGAGGGTCAGTGTGGACTTGTTGGGCTGAAGGGCCTGTTTCCACGCTGTAGGGAATCTAATCCTCAAACTGCCCTTGAAAAGGTGATGGTGAACTGAGTTCTTGAATCATTGCAGTTCATGTAGTGTAGTAACACACTCAACACATCAGGAAGGGAGTTCCAAGATGTTGACCCAGCAACAGTGAATAAGCCACGATATAGTTCCAACTCAGGATGGTGCATAGTTTGAAGGGAAAGTTGCAGGCAGTAATACTCCCATGCATTTGCTCTCTTTGTTCTTCTAGGTGGTAGAGGTCACAGGTTTTAATGGTGATGTCGAAGGATCCTTGGTGAGGGCATTTGGTAAAAGGTACACATTTGTCTTGGATGGTTTTGAGCTTCTTAAATGTTGTTGGAGATTCACTTATCTGGGCAAGTGGAATCACACGTCTTGTGTCTTGTAGATGGTGGCTAGGCTTTGTGGAGTCCCAAAGTGAGTTATGCATTACACAGTTCCCAGCCCCTGATCTGTTCTTATAGCCACTGTATTTATATGGCTAGTTCAGTTCAGTTTCTGATCAATAGTAATTGCCAGGATTTAGCCAGCTCAGTTACTAAATCACAATTTAGATTCAAGTCAGAATGGTTTGAGATTTGGAGGGGATAGTTATCTTACTGTTTTTGATCTTCTTGGTGAAAAAGGTTGTGGGGCTCAGAAGTGTTGTTCAAATAAACTTGGCTAGTTGCAGTAGTGCATCCTGAATGCTGTACATATCACAGGAGATGACTGATATTAAGTTTAATGGCAGACATAATAATCAAGTGGATTGCCCCACTCTTACTGACGTTGTTGTGGTTCTGTTCGCCGAGCTGGAAGTTTTTGTTGCAAACGTTTCGCCCCCTGGCTCGGCGACATCATCAGTGCTTGGGAGCCTCCTGCGAAGCGCTTCTTTGATGTTTCCTCCGGTGTTTATAGTGGTCTGTCCCTGCCGCTTCCGGTTGTCAGTTTCAGCTGTCCGCTGTAGTGGTTGGTATATTGGGTCCAGGTCGATGTGTTTGTCGATGGAGTTTGTGGATGAATGCCATGCTTCTAGAGGCTCCCAAGCACTGATGATGTCGCCGAGCCAGGGGGCGAAACGTTTGCAACAAAAACTTCCAGCTCGGCGAACAGAACCACAACAACGAGCACCTGAGCTACAAATCTTCGCACAAACTTTGAACACTCTTATTGACTTTGAACAACCTTCAGTGTTGATTCAGTTGCACATAATCAGGCAACTGTCTATTACTCTTCTCATTTGAAATTCGAAGATGATGGAAGATATTTTTGGAATAAGGAAATGGGTACTCATTGCAGAGCATTCAACCTGCAAATTCAGCCCATTCTTCCAGCCACATCTTGCAAAGAGTAATAGTATTCAAGTGTCAAGGCAACAGTGATTCCCCCAGCTGTTGATGATGGAGGTTCACAGTGATGGTGTTGATATTGAAGGTAGTGAATGGTGGGTTAGAATACGTTTCTGGCCAGAAATCTTATTAACTGCTAATTATAAGACACATATGTTGTCAGCCAAAGACTGAATATAGTTTTTCTATAAACTGACATTGGCTGTGAATGACGCTGAACACTATTCTATTATCAGCAATTTGCCCATAACTCTGACATTAAGATGAAGTAAAAGCCATGAATTAAGCTGCTAGGGATAAACGTCTGAAATGAGACCCAGTGACTGAGATCGCTGAATACCCAGAAACATTATCCTTTGCATCAGACAGACCTCCAGTTACTGAGGGATTTGACAATTTACCCCAATTTTCACCTCAATTTTTCTAGTGGTCCACAGTGCCTTACTATTCAACTTTTCTTCCCTTTTTGTCTGGCAGTCTAGTACACAAGATCCCTTCTAAGCAACCATCCTGGCTTGGAACTCTATCAGTGTGCCTTCAGATTCATAAGGAGAAATCCTGACACTACCTTCTTGACAGCACTGTGGATATACCTATACCCTAAGCATTGCAACAGTCCAAGAGTACATCTCACCACAAACATCTGAAGGCCAAATCGGGATAGATAATAAATGTTAGCCAAGCCAGTGATGTCCAACATCCAGTTCTACATTTGGATCTATGTTTGAATCAAGATTATTATGAAGGGCTTGGAAGCCAGGGTATTCTGGCAAAATCCAAAGTGACATTGCTGAGTGTCTTGCTTGCTGGCACTGTTACTGTTTGCCTCCATCATTTTTCTGATTATTGGGTGTACAGTAGAATGGGAAATTGCCCAGGCAAGTTTTATTGTTATGTTTGAAGACTAAATATACTTGGACAACTTTTTAATATTATCAAGCAGATGCCAGTGTAACAATTTAGATATAGGAACGGCTAGTTCTAATATGGAAGCCGGTGTCCCTTACTAAGTAAAGCACATTCATCATGACATGATGGTGATTTCTGAATAAAGTAAACATGCTATATTGTTATATGTAATAACTAGCAATTTATAATGATGTTGTAAGAACTCTAAATAAACAACGGCAGAACACCTATTTGTTTAGCCAAAGGATAGGAGAATTATTTGTATATTTTTGGAAAAGTTTCCTTTGATCTCTATGTTTAATTTTCTTTAACATTTATTTCTTTTTTCAGACATGCAGTAGTAGTGCTCAAATTAATATGCAGGCAATAGTTTGCACCTTCAACATCGTGAAATTTATCAAAACACTTCACAGCAATGTACATTAAGTGACACCACGACAAAGGAGATATTAAGACTGGTGAACAAATGTTTTACACTGGTCTCAGAAGTATCCTAGCTTATAGTTAATTATATTGTATTACAATTAGAATTATATTATCATATAAATAATACCAAATGTTTATGCCAGTAACATATTTTGTATTGATGCTGAAGTTTATAACTTAAAATGTCCAAGATGCTAGAATGTGTAGCATTCTTACCCTGTTTTGTCTGACCCCAAATGAAACTCTCACATCTTCAGTGTTGTGCATATTTCTCTTCCATAATATTCCATAGGATCAATATTCTAATCTTTCATTCATTCCAGACCATGACATTCCTCACTGCTTTTAACCTTTTATTCTCCTTATAATCTACAATATGTTTAGAATCTGAGCATGGAAACAACTCATCTCTAGTTCTGCAATGGCTTCAACTATCCTCCTAATCTAAGTAACATCCTACATTGTGAGTTTAGGCCTTTCCTCTGAGATTCTTAATAAAAATTCAATGGCACTTTTAACAGCTAACACTGTCAAGCCAGATAAATGCAGTGACAAACATAACTTCATTTTGAACCTTTTACCCCAACAATGAAATTAAAGAATCATGTTTCACTGGTCCAAGTGGTGCTGAGTACCTCAAGCATCAGCACAAGAAATAAATAGATCTAATAGCATTCTTGAATTATTCCCAGTACAAACTATTCTAAAAATAAACTGTATCTTGACATTCATCTGTAAATCAGCATAGCTCACTATATGTAGCATAACCTTTAAAGGATAGTTTAATTTTAGGTAAACCACCATTTCATCAACATGAATTTATAAGTAGGTTTGTGACTGAAGTTGTAACAAGCAACTTTTTTTGAAGAGAAAATTATTCAGATTCAGCTATTCACTTACTGAACAAGAAAGCTGTCAAGAGTAATATACAACTGACCAGTTTTTAAGGATAAAGTGGTGATCTCCAGCCTGTCTCCTCCTATGCTTAGCATTCCTGTCATTTTCTTTTGTTTTATATAATCTTAATGTTATTGCTTCATTGAATTTTCTTCATTCTTCCTAAACTCTAACATTTTGGGGCAGCATGGTGGCCCAGTGGTTAACATTGGACCCAGGTTCGATTCCAGCCTCGGGCGACTGTCTGCATGGAGTCTGCACATTCTCCCAATGTCTGCGTGGGTTTCCTCCAGGTGCTCCGGTTTCCTCCCACAGTCCAAAGATGCACAGGTCAGGTGAATTGGCCATGCTAAATTGCCCATAGTGATAGGTGCATTAGTAGGGAGTAGGCCTGTGTGGGTTACTCCTTGGAGGGTCAGTGTGGACTTGTTGGGCCAAAGGGAATCTGTAGGGAATCTAATCTTAATCAGTGAACTTTGATTTCAGTTTCATCTTGTGTCAGACTAGGAAAGGTGAAGAGTAGATTAATCAAATCAATTCCATTTTCTACAGGGCACTAAGTTTGAGAACTCCTACAATCAGTGCCATCAGGTTGCTACATAAACTGGGTTATTTTAAAATATTTTCATTATGAGAACTATAATTTACACCTTGAAATAACTATATTCCATCAGCAGATATTAATTATGTAATTATATAAATTACCAAAATGCTACTTATGTTGCAAGAATTGCTTCATATGATCACTTACTGTGGATAAAATGAAAATAAACTTCAATAAATAATAAAATAAACTACTATAAATCATATGTGAGCAACAAGCAGTTGAAATACTTGCAACTTTAGATTTGGTCAAGCCACTCACTGCCTTTGAACTTGGGATGTTGGTATGGTCTCTCTCCATCATAGCGAACTTTAGCACGTTGGTGAAAGCAAGGTCACTCCAGGTTGGCCAGGGATTGACAAATCTGCCATCTTTTCCTCTTTTGGATCTTGTTACATCTTCTTCCAGACGGTAATCCAATCTGAAGCTTTTCCTGGAGGTTCGGGATGATGAGCTCCCTCTTGCCTCACGGCTTGCATTTCCTGATCGTTTCTTCACAGCTTCCTTTGGATAATGGCTGCTTGAAATGGGGACCTGTTCTTTAAGCTGTGCATCCATGCTTCCTTCTGCTCCGTTGTGTAATCTAAAGACAAGCAATTACATAATAATCACTAAGAATGTACTTCAAGACTCTTGAAACTTCTGTAAGTCTTCAAAGTACAAAATCCCAGTTCACATTTCTAATTGTTATCTAAACAATGATTTAATGTTAATTGTCACTTTCATAGCTATATGGCTCACAATAGTGCCAAATGATGCCAATACCCTCTCTGCCAGAAAATCATGTAACAACTTAAACAATGCACCTTACAACCTGGTGCATAATAACAAAACCAGAGCAAAAGCTGTATTTTAAAAGTAATCAGATGATCTATTTGACATTTAGAGGAACTGTATAGAGTGCTTCTGATATTTTACTTTCCGATAAAAACAACGAACTCTTGATACAACGTTCTCTTAACGTTAATAAGAACATCTTCCAATGTTGGCGCAGAGGTCCAAGCATCTCGGTGAGAGCTGGGATCTAGGCAATTCGGCAGTATAACTCAATCCAGCAACTGCGCATCGCATTCCACCAATACTGATCAACCACCAGGAACAGCAAATTAAATGACACTGCGGTAAGGTTACTCGGCAACTTCGGCTTATAACAGCTTGGAACAAGAACGACCTACAGCCACTTGATCAATCAGTCAATTTTCGTGAATAAAAACCTATTAATTTACCCGTAAACAAATGTAATACTGAGATAACCTCAGTACCACTGTCGAGCAGATTTTCTCCTAAACCACTGTCCCGGTGCGAAACCATGTTTTATGTAACAGTAATACGATTACAACGTGAAGCTGTAAAGTACATTTCACAAACTTTCTGACTGGTACGCTATTAAAAAGATACCCGGTTAACTATCACGGTACAAACTTAATCTCTCAAAACAATAATAGTAACGTTACAGTTTGTCGCAAGGGTTGGAATAGTTTCTTAGCTTACGTCGTTGCATTTAGACAAAACAGAACTGTTAACTCCAAAAGTAGCAAAGAAGCGAGGGCAGAACACAAAAAAGAAAGGGAAAACATTGTGGACCTTGCTGGATGATAACGATGTATTGGAAATGCTCCAGGAGGCAACGCCGCAGTCTCTGACTTTATCCACTTAATGTAGATGATCCCCCCCTTGTTGTTCCCGCCCGCAGATGATGTGACAAGAGGAACAAGTCAGGACTCTGATCTCAGCCTCTGCCCAGATCCAACACGTGATCGCCTTATTATCCCTGAAAACCAACCATTCAGCGCCTGAGTCAAAATGCTGAGAAATGCACTGTCAGAGGCACAAAGGGAGATTCTTTCTGGATCTAACAACCTCCATTTAAAATAAACGACTGCACCAACTATATACTACCCAAACAAACACGTTATCATTCGCTGCTGGGACTGTAGAAAAAGAGCTTTAAATCAGTAATAACAAAACGACCAAGAGTTTCCTTTTTTAAGTTGTGAGATTCTGCAGCTGTGATTTGACATTTTAAAAACTGTGCTCACTTTTCTGAAACACGAATAAAGTCGGTTTACAACCCGAATGATTATTGTTGATTGCGTTCTACATAAAATGAGTTAGTAACAAATACGATTAAAAACTGAAAAAAATAAAGTCACTTTCACAATTACAACGACTGGAACACTATCAGTTTTTTCTGGAGATTGCCTGATTTAGTCCTCACCTCTATCCTCTAAAGTTGTACAGCAGCGACTGGCGGCAGCCACGCCAGTAAACCAATGGAAAATAAGTGATTCGACTAAGTTTCAAAACCGCAAGGTCCGATTGGAAGACAAACTTTCTCTAATAATGATTCTTCAAGACAATGTGGTAGTCGAGTCCGTCCTGTTGCCGGTCAGACGAACCTGAATTACAATAACTTCCTTTGTTGAAACTCCTCCCAGAACCGTGCACACGGTATCAGCACTGTCACTAAAATCTAGGGGTGATTCAATTGCCCAGAACAAAAAAAAAGCATGTTGCAAATTTGTAATACTGGAAACGAATTCAAAAGTTGCTAAGAAAATCTGTTAACCATTCAAGATACGTCATGTTACTTTTGAATCAATTGTTAATCAGGATCCATGCGACTTGGCTGAGGCTGTGCTAATAAAATAGGAGAGAATTAGATCATTTCTGAAACTAAAAAACCCAGCATTTAGGATGAAAGTCGACAATTGCCATAAAATATGAACTCTACCAGTTAAAAGGAACTGATCGTTTGGGATTCACCTGGAAAGGCAGTGGGACTTTGCCTCTGCCAGTTCGCCTCCTGGCGCACTCTGGCCGCATTTCACGTTTCTGTCGAATAAACTCCCGAATTTCGCCGCTGCTGTGAGACAAGCAGCCAAGAGAGGCCGACAGATCCCTAGGTACGTAATCCTAGCCCTCTCTCTCAGCATCGCCTCTCACACAACCATAACATGCTATCCAGATCCATCCTAAAATAAATTGTACTAACTTCAGAACGACTAACTGCACGCCAAGTAAAGATGATCCCCACACATTTCCCCGGATCAAATCTCACGTCCCCGACATGCTTCTGCAGGCATCCGGAAACCAGAAACTACTTGTGCTGCACATAACTGTTCCCCGAATAAAGAAAGGGCACCACAAAGTCGGTGACAGCTCCTCTCCTACAGTTCCATTGTTTAAATTGACCAGCGGTTCGAATTCTGGACCACCAATTTGGTTGGTTTCTGTTGTATTGAGGTTTCCAAAAGTCCAATATTCTCTATTTAAAACTATGATGAATTAGTTCTCTAAAATGATATTCCCAAGAGTTCTGGGGAGTTTCCGAGTTTATAGACTGTTTCCATAACATTCCTAATTAAAAACAAAATCAATCTGTCGCAGCACACATTTTGTAGTCGAGTACGTTTTGTGTTGTAAGTTAGTATTTACGTATGAACAATTCTGATTGGCAATAAATGCTGTTCTTGTTAGTGGCTCTATAGTATCCCGGAAACAAATGGAAAATGTAATAAATCTAAAAATATTCAATTCTCACACTTAATCCCTAAAGCACAAAAAGTGTCATACACTCAAGGTCAGGTTTAGTCACTGAAATATTTCGTTAATTGCAAATGTTTTTACTTCAAATGCATAGTTTGAATCAGTATTATTATTTCATATTATATTTCACATTTCAAAGTAATCATGTTCCAAATTAGAATTCTGAATTAAGAACATAATAATACAATTCATACATATATTTATGGACACATTTCTGCAGGTCAAGTTATGAGTGACAACTTAATGGTGTCTGTATAAACTTCAATATATTCCACTGGTGAAGAACCCAACCTACTTATTATTCACACAAACCAAATTTGGATTTGTATCACAAACAAGTTTGTTATACACAATAATATAGAATCATAGAATTGTTGCAATATGAGGTCATTTTACCCTTTGTTTCTTCACAAAATTCTAACTGCTGGTCAAATTAAACAACAGGACCACAGGGAAGAAACTATCATCTAATTGTGGTGGCCTTAACAGTTGGATGCAGCGATAAGATAATAAGACATAGGAGCATTATGGATGATCTTATATTCCTCAATTCACCTTTCTACCTTTTAGTGGGTGGCACGGTGGTACAGTGGTTAGCACTGCTGCCTCGCAGCGCCAGAGACCCAGGTTCAATTCCCGCCTCAGGCGACTGACTGTGTGGAGTTTGCACGTTCTCCCCGTGTCTGTGTGGGTTTCCTCCGGGTGCTCCGGTTTCCTCCCACAGTCCAAAGATGTGCAGGTCAGGTGAATTGGCCATGCTAAATTGCCCATAGTGTTAGGTAAGGGGTAAATGTAGGGGTATGGGTGGGTTACGCTTCGGCGGGTCGGTGTGGACTTGTTGGGCTGAAGGGCCTGTTTCCACACTGTAAGTAATCTAAAACAGTATAACCTTGATTCCCTAATTGATTAAAAATCTGTATCTCATTATTGAATATACTTAACAAGCCAGCCCTCTACAGGAAAGAGTTTCAGATTCATTATCCTCTGGGAGAAGAAATTCTCCTTATTTCTTTCTTAAATGTGATGTGGAGATGCTGGTGTTGAACTGGGTTCGACAAAGTCAGAAACCACACAACACCAGGTTATATAGTCCAACAGGTTTATTTGAAATCACAAGTTTTCTGAGCTTTGCTCCTTCGTCAGGTGAAGTGGAAGCAAGTGCACAGGCAAAGAATTTATATGCAGAGAGATAATGGCAAGATAGTTCCAGGTAATTAAGAGTGTCAAAAACATAAGTACAAATAGTGTGAGTGGAGTGTCCACAGGCTAAATTGCAAGTGAAGAGGTAACTCATGATCCAAGGAATTAAAGCAAAGAGATAATTACAAAAAAAAATCAAAAATAAAATGTCACTCACACTCTTTTGTATTTATCTTTTGACACACTTAATTATCTGGAATTGTCTTGGCATTATCTCTCTGCATATAAATTCTGCGACTGTTGCTTCTCTTCACTTCACCTGACGAAGCAGCAGCGCTCCAAAAGCTTGTGATTTCAAATAAACCATTGGACTCCAACCTGGTGCCTTGTTGCTTCTGACTTTGTCTTAAATATGTTACCCCTTATTCTGAGATTATGCCCTCTGGTCCTATCTCCCACAAGGGGAAACAAATTTTCCACATCCAATCATTCAAAACCTTTAAGAATACTGTATGGTTCAATAAGGTTGCCTCTCATTCTTCTATATGCTAATGAGTTCAATTTAATTGGCTCAACCTCTCCTCATAAAACAGTGCCTCCATATTTGGTATCAGCCTAATAAACCTTCTCTGGACTGCCTAAAATGCCAGTATATCTTTCTTTAAATAAGGGACCCAAAACATTTTACTGAATTACCCCAGTTGTGGTATGACTAGTACCTTGTATAATTTTATTAAAACCTCTTTACTTTTATCCTCCATTCTTTTTGCAATAAAAGCCAACATTCTATCTGCCTTTCCTATTACCCACTGAACATTCATGCTAGTTTTTTTGAGATTCCTGGATGATTCCCAAATCTTTCCTTTCTGTCGCTTTCTGCAGTCTTTCCCAATTTAATAATATTCAGCTCTTCTTTTGTTCTTGCCAAAGCACAATGTCACATTTTCCCACATTATATTCCATCTGCCAAGTTTGAGCTCATCGGACTATATCACTCATCAGAGTCTTTGTATAATCCTCACCACTGCCTTCCCAATGATTTTTGTGTCATCTGCAACTTGGTGACAGTACATTTACTTTCCTCATCCAAATCATTAATATATGTTGCAAAACATTGTGGCCCCAGCTCCTGTGGCACGTAACGTTTTACAGGTTACCACCCTGAAATTGCTCCCCTTATCCCAACTCTTTGCTGTCCATTAGTTAGACAATCATCTATCCATGCTAATATACTACCTCCAACACCATGAGCTCTTAATTTAACTGTCTGATATGTTATCAAACACCTTCTGAAAATCCTAAATATATTACATCCACTGGTTCCAAATTATCAATTCTGCTTGTTACCTCCTCAAAGAATCCTAGTAAATTTGTCAGACATGTTTTTCCCTTCATGAAGTCATGCTGAATCTGCTTGATCATATTATAAATTTTCTACTATTAACATCCTTTTATAAAAAAACTCTGACATTTTCCCAATAAAGCTAGTTACCTGTCTTTATCTCCTTTTGTCTTTTTTTAAAAAGGTGTTACATCGACAATTTTCCAATCCTCTGACACTTTCCAGAATCTAAGGATTCTTCGAAGATTACTACTTGTGCAGCCACTATCTCTATAGCTACTTTCTTTAATACCCTAGGGTGCATCCCATCAGGTCTGGAGGCTTATCAATTTTAGACCCATTAGTTCTGTAGCTTTTTTTTCTCTAGTGATAAATATTGTGAATTTATTTTATTTATTCAACAACTTTGCCATTTCCTGGTTCCCTGTGATTTCTCCAGGTCATTCTCCAAGTAGCCCATATTCATTTTGGCTTCTCACTTTGTTCTTATATATTTAAATAAGCCTCTGCTGTCCATCCTGAAATTGCTTGTAAGTTTGCCCTCAAAATTTATTTTCTCCCTCTTTATTACCGTGAATTTCTAGGTGCCCACAAGAGTATGTAGAAAATTCACAGATTGTCATTTTTTTCTACATCTTGTCATAATAAAGTTAACAATTTTTAAGATCTTAATCACTCGCTGCAAAAAAAAGGTTTTCTTTGTCATCTTGCTTATTTTGCAAATTAAGTCTGTGCCTTAACAATCTGAATCCTTTAGGCGAAGGTGAGGACTGCAGATGCTCGAGGAGGTTGAGTAGTTCATCAATTTCACATTCCACCCGACCATCTCTGACACCTCCCTCCTCTTCCTGGGCCTCTCCATCTCCATCAATGACGACCAACTCAACATTGACATTTTTACAAAGCCGACTCCCACAGCTACCTGGATTACACTTCCTCCTGCAAAAATGCTATCCCGTATTCCCAATTCCTCCGCCTCCGGCCATATCTGCTGCCAGGAGAACCAGTTCCACCATAGAACACACCAGATTGCCTCCTTCTTTAAAGACTGTAATTTCCCCTCCCATGTAGTTGAAAAGCCCTCCAACGCATCACATCCACGTCCCATACCTCCGCCCTCAAACCCCACCCCTCCAACCGCAATAAGGACAGAACCCCCCCCCAGTCGTCAGCTACCACCAACCAACCTCTGCATAAACCGCATCATCCGCCGACATTTCTGCCACCTACAAATGGACCCCACCACTAGGGATGCATTTCCCTCCCCACCCTTATCCGCTTTCCGCAAAGACTGTTCCCTCCGTGACTACCTAGTCATGTTCACACCCCCAACATCCCACCCTCCATTCTTGGCACCTTCCCCTGCCACCACAGGAATTGCAAAACTTGCACCCACACCTCCCCCCTCACCTCCATCCAAGACCCCAAAGGAGCCTTCCACATTCATCAAAGTTTCACCTGCACTTCCACAAATATCATTTATTGTGCTCATTGCTCCCGATGCGGTCTCCTTTACATTGGGGAGACTGGACGCCTTCTCACAGAAAGCTCCAGGGAACATCTCCAGGACACCTGCACCAATCAACCCCACCGCCCCATGGCCAAACATTTCAACTCCCCCTCCCACTCTACCAAGCACACGCAATCCTGGGCTACCTCCACGGCCACTCCCTCACCACCCGACACTTGGAGGAAGAATGCCTCATCTTCTGCCTCAGAAACCCCTCAACCCCATGGCATCAATGTGGACTACACCAGTTTCCTCATTTCCTCTTCACCACCTTACTCCAGTTCCAAACTTCCAGCTCAGTACCATCCTCGCGATCTGGCCCACATTTCCTTACCATCTATTCGCTCCACCTTCCTCTCCGACCTATAACCTTTACCCCTTCCTCCATCAACCTGTTGCACTCTCAACTACTTTCTCCCCAGGCTCACCCCCTCCCATTTATCTCTCTACTCCTGAGGCTTCCAGCCTCATTGCTGATGAATAGCTCCTGCCCTAAATGTCAATTTTCTTGCTCCTTGGATGCTGCCTGACCTGCTGTGCTTTTCCAGCTCCACTCTAATCTGGATCCTTTCACAGACGGCAATGTTTTCTAACAGCTTTGCAGCCTACAGCCTGGGAGGACTTAACAGGAGTTCTTGAATTTCAAATAACCTTCCCACCCATTCCCCAGCTCCCTTTCCAGTCCCACTTTCACCTTTCCATTCCACCTATCGACCCTCCATTCCAGCTACCAACCAGATTCATCCCTCTTAACGACTAAAGCAGAATGGTGAGGTAGGGATAGGTGAACATATTACCTGGGTTCATCTATCCCTACCTCACCATTCTCCTATTTTAGCCAAACCACCCAGCACCTTTTTTTTTGTAGCTATCCCTTCCCCCACGTCTAGTCCTGAAGAAGGGTTATACCCAAAACATTGACTTAGCCACCTCCTAATGCTGCCTGGCTTGTTGTGTTTTTTTCCCAACTTCCTGTTTGTCTACAACGTTTTCTCCTGAGCTGTCCAGACTCCTCATCATCTAGAAATCCGCTATCAGAGACTTAGTGATTTTACGTTTTATTATAACACCTCCTACTGACCTTCTATTCTCCGAGGAAAATAGTCCCAACTT
Organism: Chiloscyllium plagiosum; assembly: GCF_037043375.1. Classification (NCBI taxonomy): domain Eukaryota; kingdom Metazoa; phylum Chordata; class Chondrichthyes; order Orectolobiformes; family Hemiscylliidae; genus Chiloscyllium; species Chiloscyllium plagiosum. Next base: position 27,613,026 of record NW_028270161.1, on the reverse strand, counting down.
CTCCAATCTAGTTTTATAACTGACATTCCTCATACCTGAAACTAGGATATTTCCTGCACCGTCTCCAATGAGTTTCCCATCTTCCCTTTTATTTTCTATTTATGAAATCAACGGAATTCATTCATATTTGGAATGGAACATGCAAAATTAATCTTCTGTGACTTCGTAGTTATACCGTATCCACAGAAATAAGCAGCGCCCACAAAACGAGAGGCAGAGCTGGCGCTATTTTTGTACTCGGAGCTCCCATGCAGAGTTGCCAATTCATCGACGCGGTCGGGGATCGATTGGATCAGTTTGCGCGTGGCTCCCCGCTGACGACAGAAAACACGCCGCTCGGCCACGCGCATGCGCAGTGTGCCAGTAAGATGGCGACGTCTTTGCAGCGGTTGAGTCGTGTGGCCGGACTGAGACATCTCGGAAGGGCTTGGACTAGCTGGAAGCGACAGGTAGGTCAAGGATGATTTAGCATAGCCTACACACTACAGCAAATCATCTCGGTTGTTGGAAGTGGGAATCTTTTATAACCGATCATTTCGGGCTCGCTGATGCCGTTAATACGAATCTGGGAAATGCAAGACGTGTGTTGTTTATGTGAAGGAGTTGTTTGGTGAGTTAAAAATCACACAACACCAGGTTATAGTCCAACAGGTTTAATTAGAAGCACACTAACTTTCGGAGCGAGGCTCCTTCATCAGGTGATTGTGGAGAGCTCGATCGTAACACAGAATATATAGCAAAAATTTGCACTGTGATGTAACTGAAATTATACATTTGAAGAATTGATTGTCTGTTAAGCCTTTCATCTGTTAGAATACAGTGATAGTTTCACTTCTTTCATGTGTAAATCACAAAACCCTTTTTTTTAAAGTTGCATTCTCGGGTTAGCTGTTAACAATGGTGATAGCTATACAATATGTTGAAGGTGTTAGCCCCCTGTGTTCTCTGTCTGTGACCTGATGTTTAGATTGATTCCAATCTAAAAAGTGAAATAACAGAGTTTTACATAAATTCATTCATTCACCCCAGACAGACACACTCACAGACAGACAAAGACCCACATGCACACATATATATTGTGTGTGGTGAATTTTTTGGGTACTTTCAAAGTTACATTGCACTTTGCTCAAAAACCACATAGATTCATGTCGAACTCTGAGCTCAAAAACTCAATGAATTTATGTAAAACTCTGTTATTTCACTTTTTAGATTGGAATCAATCTAAACCAGGTCATAGACAGAGAACACAGGGGGCTAACACCTTCAACATATTGTATAGCTATCACCATTGTTACCAGCTAACCCGAGAATGCAACTTTTTAAAAAAAAGGGTTTTGTGATTTACACATGAAAGAAGTGAAACTATCACTGTATTCTAACAGATGAAAGGCTTAACAGACAATCAGTTCTTCAATGTATAATTTCAGTTACATCACACTGCAAATTTTTGCTATATATTCTGTGTTACGATCGAGCCCTCCACAATCACCTGATGAAGGAGCGTCGCTCCGAAAGCCAGTGTGCTTCCAATTAAACCTGTTGGACTATAACCTGGTGTTGTGTGATTTTTAACTTTGTACACCCCAGTCCAACACCGGCATCTCCGAATCATTGTTTGGTGAGGGTTTTGATGTGGGCCTGAGAATGGTGGTCAGGACAAAATAAATATTTGGAATCGCTAATGCTGGCTGGCCGGTTATGCTTTCGCTGTAATGCATTAATGACAGTTGAAGCTGCAAATTGAAGTTTTACTTCTAAGTGATGATATACACAGAAAATAAGTATAGGCCATTTGGCCCTTCGACTCTGCACCACCATTCAATATGATCATACAGTTTCAGTATCCTATTCCTTCAGCTGCAAGGGCCTCGACCAGCTCCCTTTTGAGTATGTCAAATGAACTTGCCCCAACAGCTTCCTGAGGTAGACAGTTCCACAGGTTCACAGCTCTGAGTGAAAACATTCTTTCTAATCTCCGTCCCAAATGGATTACCCCTTATTCTTAGACTGTGACCCCAGTGCTGGACTTCCCCAACATTGGGAACATTCTTACCTCATCTAGCCTGTCCCAAACCCATTGGGATTTTATATGTTTCTAGGCGATTCCCCCTCCTTCTTCTAAATTCCAGTGAGGACAAGCCCATTTAATCTAGTCTTTCCTTGTATGTCAGTCCTGCCATCCTAGGAATCAGGGCAACATTGTGGCTCAGTGGTTAACACTGCTGCCTCACAGTGCCAGTGACTATCTGTGTGGAGTCTATGTGGGTTTCCTTTGGGAGGAAACTGGAGTACCTGCAGTCCAAAGATATGCTGGTTAGATGGATTTGCCATAGTTCAGGGATGTGCAGCTATCAGAAATGCAGGGTTACAGAGAGAGAGTAGAGAGATGTTTCTGGCTGGGATGCTCTTTGGAGATACTGTGTGGACTCAAAATGGGGAATGGACTGCTTGCACACTGTAGGGATTGTATGAATCAGTCTGGTGAACCTTCGCTGGACTCCTTCAATAGCAAGAATATCCTTCCTCAGACTAGGAGAGCAAAACTGCACACAATACTCACCTAGATCCTATATAACTGCAGCAAGACATCTTTCCTTCGATATGCAAATCCTCTTGCTATGAAGGCCAGCATTGCCTGCTCCACCTGCATGCCAACCTTCAGTAACTGTTCCATCAAGACACCTAGATCTCATTGCACCTCACCTTTTCCTAAACTGCTACCATTAAAATAAATAATGTGCCTGCTTTTTTTTTTTGTAACCAAAGTTGATAACCTCACATTTATCCACATCATATTGCATTTGCTAAATATTTGCCCACTCAGCCAGCCTGTCCAAGTCACCATACGGCCTCTTAGCATCCTCCCCACAGCAGACACTGCTACCCAGCTTGGTATCATCTGCAAGTTTGGAGAGATTGCATTCAATTCCTTTGTCCAAATAATTAATGTATATTGTGATTGGCTGAGGTCCCAGCACTGAATCCTGCAGCACTCCACTCATCACTGTTTGCTACTCTGAAAAGGATGTGTTTATTCCAATTCTCTCCTTCCTGTCTGCTAACCAGTTCTCTGTCCATGTCAATACATTACCTCTGATACCATGAGCTTTCATTTCCTTACTAATCTCTTGTGTGAAACCTTGTCAAGAGCCTTTTAAAAGTCCAGATGCACAACATCTACTGATTCACCCTTGTCCACTTTACTGGTTACATCCTCAAACAAATTCCACATGATTTGTCGAGCATGATTTCCCTTTAGTGAATCCATACTGACTAGGACCAGCTCTTTCACTGCTTGCTAAATGCTCAGTTATTACATCTTTAATAATAATAATTACTCCCTTGCCGATGTCAGGTGATTCCTCTCTCTCTCTCCCCTCCCCATTTTTAAAGAGTGTACATTAGCTGTCCATTGGAACTCTTCCAAAGTCTACAGAATGCTGGAAAGTGATCACCAATGCATCTGCTATTTTTAGGGTCACTTCCTAAATACTCTGGGATGACAGATTTGATAAACATGTAAGTGTGAGCATGCACTCAATTATAAATCCACATGGTGGGATCAATTCCAGTGATTTAAGTGTAGATGGATAAACCTGAGCAGAAGTGAGGGAATGCAAAACTGTAGAATGTTCTGTCTTTTGGATGAGGTGTTAGTCATTGTGAAGTAAATGCAGAAGGTCCAATTACATTTTATTGAAGATGAGAAGCCGATTACCTCCACTGTCTTGGCAAATTATCTGATCATTTATTTCATTAATGTTTGTGGCACCAGGATGTGTTGAAAGTTATTACAGCTCTTAAATCCCTTTTGGCCCATTGAGTCCACACCGACTCTCCAAACAGCATCCCAACCCAGACCCATAACGCCTACCCTATTCCTGTAATCTTGCATTTTCCATGACTATTCCACCTAGCCTGCACATCCTTGGACACCATGGGCAATTTAGCATGGCCAGGTCATCTAATTTGCATATCTTTCGAGGAGACCAGAGCACTTGGAGGAAATCCATGCAGGCACGGGGAGAATGTGCAATCTCCATACAGACAGCTGCATGAGAGTAGAATCAAACTCTGGTCCTGGTGCTTTGAGGCAGCAGTGCTAACCACTGAGCCACCATGTTGCAAGTGTGTTATGAGTTTTTCTGAGGTCATGAAAGTCTGCAGGAATCGCAAGTTATTCATTTGTAACTCGTGATATGTTTGTCTCTGACAAATAGAAGCTAAGTTTTCTTTCACTTAATTGGAATGCAGTTCTGCTGCTATTTGTCTGTTAGAGTTTTTTTTGAATAAGTTTACTACAGTAGTCCTGTGAGGTAGTATTGCGTATAAAATTGTAAAATGTCACATTTGAATCTAATTCTTGGATGTATGTTGGGGAAAGGAAGATATCTGTAACTCTTCCTGACATGTAAGACTTGGTAAAAATCAGAGCTCACGAAAATACATATTCGGCAATTTTGACTAGTTTGTGAGAAAGAAGTAAAAGTGAATTGCAAATATAACTAAGTATCACTTATAAGTCACAGCAATGGAATGACTGGTTAAACAAAAATGCTTATTTTCCTGTGGTAGTAAAGAGTTTAGTAATGCTAAGTGACTTTCAATTTGCTTTAGCTGGAGATAATTGCAAATATGAGACTTAATTAGAATTATAGATGTATTGCATCACTGGGCAAATACCTGTAGTCAAGAGTCCTGGGCTGATGCCCTGAGAAAAGCTGAAAATGTGTTGCTGGAAAAGCGCAGCAGGTCAGGCAGCATCCAAGGAACAAGAGAATCGACGTTTCGGGCGTAAGCCCTTCTTCAGGAATGATTCCTTAAGAAGGGCTTAAGCCCGAAACGTCGATTCTCCTGTTCCTTGGACGCTGCCTGACCTGCTGCACTTTTCCAGCAACACATTTCCAGCTTTGATTTCCAGCATCTGCAGTCCTCACTTTCTCCTCGATTGATGCCCTGAGAACACATACAACTAGTGGAATTTGAATTCAGATCATAAATCTAGACTTTAACACTAGTCTCAGTCATGGTGACTGTGATAACTTCCCTTGATTGTTGAAAAAGTCCATCTGGTTCACTCATGTCTTTTAGGGGAGAAAATCTGCTGTTTTTATCTGATCTACCCTGCCCTATGTGTGACTCCACAACCGCAGCAATATGATCGATTCTTAAATGGCCTAGCAAACCACTCAGTGTGCACATCCAAGTAAACAATAAATATAAACCAATCCTGTAGAAGTTTTCCATTCTGAAAGACCTAAAGAATTGTCTTTACAAACACTGTGAATGCTTCTATGTAAGAAAATGATAAATTACAAATCTATTTTTTATTGTGTTTTGCTGCAATTATATTGTCTCTTTACAAATTACCAAAATATATTTTAGCCCATCCTACACAACTGGAATAGATTCCAGGCGACACAAGCAACAGCTGCACATGTTGTTCTGAATATTCCAGAAACAAAAGTCACTGTTTTAGAAAATGGACTACGAGTGACATCTGAAGACTCTGGTCTTCCCACGTGTACAGTAAGTATTAAACTGGTGCACTTTGTATGTATCATTTATATCATTACTGTAATATAGTCTTATATTACAGTAATTAGGGATGCGATTGCTATAGTGTGTGTGTATTTTTATCTTTATTGCAATACTTATTTCAGATGTAAAAAAATTTTCTCAATCATTTGGTTGATGTACCTCAGGATTCTTAGACCACTTATGGGTGTTATCATATTTTTTTATAAGAAACTCCAAAAGACAAATATTCAACAAAGATGTTTTTGCAATAACACTACATTGAGCATGTTAAATAAGTATAAATACACCAGTTTCTTGGGTACAATATGCTAACTCAGATCATTGCTTTATTGTTTGACTCCTTGTCTAATCTGTTGTGTCGCTGAAACTGTTATTTATTTCTATATCACCTACAAACACATTGACCATAAAGCTGTCATTGTTAAGATTCCCATCCTCTATAAACTTGCAGTTGTCTAAACTACTGCCAAAAGTTTCTATCCCACAGCAATTTCCATTTGGCTATTGCCCATATTCTTACTGTCTTTGGTCTGTATTCTCACTGACTCTCATTGGCTTAGTCAGAGGATCTAGAGAGTGATATTGAAAATTATAATGCTATGAGTTCTAAAGCTGGGAAACTGGTGTGGCAGGGAGGGTTGTTATAGTGGGCAGGGTGGAGATGCTGTCTATAATCTCCAAAACTTTCAATAATAGTTTAAAGCAATAAGCACTTCAATCTTTTGTCCACTGTTAATGGCAAGTTAATGCTTGGGAAAAGATGTAAAACCTAAACTGAAAATGGCAGTGTGTGTTGGTCTGGATTGCAGTATCTGGGATCATACAAGCAGATAGCAAAAGACGGCTGCATCTTAAATCTCTCCAGGTTAGCCTTTGAACTGGAGTGTGAGTTTGAGACATTTTGACACACGAAAGGGGAAGCGATATCTTGATAGTTTGTTGCACGATCACACCTTGTAGAGAGGTGAAGGATCAGAATGGCATAGATGTTAGTCAGATATGTTCATGTAATGAGAATTCTGATAAATAAGGGAATTGGGGAGCCATTGACCCTGATCTTATCCAACTTTCTGCATGTGAAGACAACAAACAATTGCAGCTCAGCTAATGACATCTCAGAGCAGGACACAAGAGATGGAGGGGGGAGGATGGTGAGAAGCCTAATGTGGTACAGATTGTAGGGGATTCAGTAATTAGGGGACAGGTGACATCAGTAGGATCAAAACTCTGCATGCTTTGTTGTCTGCCCAGGAGATAGTACGAGGAAGGACAGCATCTCATGGTTGTAATTTTTGTATTATTACCTGAACCATTTTCAAACAGGCATAAACAAGCAGATTAGAGAGGTAAAGGAGTGGTGTGAGAAGGAAAAGTTCCATTTCATGAGATACTGCCACCAGTGCTAGCGCTGGGACAGGAAGGAACTGTACCACATTACCTCAAAACACATTTGAGGTAATGTGGTATGTATTTCACTGCTGGTGTAATACTGTAACTCCCAAAGTCTGGTTGATTCTATCAAAATGCATTAAATTAGCTTTTGGTTGTTTGCAACGAGAAGATATTGATTATACATAACTGATATGTGTTTGTAAAACTCGCAACAGTGTTCAACATTGGATCTGATTCTGTATTTAGAAACATTTGCCAGGTAATAGTAAGTGTGTAAGGAATTAAGTTGATTAAACACTTGTGTGTACTGGAAGCTACATTTTTTTAATGCATGTGCCTATTCTTTTCAGGCAAAGCAATATGTATATGTACTATACCTGTTACAACTCAAAAAAATAGGTGATAGACAGTCGCTCTTTCAGTTCTCAGACTCTGCCCAGCCCATTCAAAATCAACCTCCCAGTTTAAAATTTAAACAAAAACTGGCAGTTAAATGTCAATCATCATTAATTAGTCCATTCTCAAGAACAATGCCTCTACTAATCAGAGTTTGCTTGCCAAACAGTCAGTACCCTTCCCTTGAATTGATATTCATGCAAATTGTCCTGATGAGTACAAGATAACAAGCTTCAATAAAATGTCTTTCAGCATTACTTAGGATATTGATAGGTTAAGTTAATTGGCAAAGCTGTATAAATTTCATTGTAATCAAATATGAGGGAATCCATTTCGGATCTAAAAAGGCTAAAACATTTGTAATAGGTTACAAGCTGGAAATGATGGAAGTGAAAAGAGTCTGGGGGTGCTGAGGTATAATCGTTTAAATGACATGAACATGGCAGAGAAAACAATCAAAACCGCAATGGCCTTTGTATTTGGAGGAATGGAACACAACAAGATAAATCATGCATCTGCTTTATAAAGCTCAAATAAAACCAGACCTGAAGTCCAGGGTACCACACCTGAGAAAGAATATATTGACCTTAGAAGGAGTGCAGTGTAGCTTTACCATGTGGATTCTAAGGGTTAAGCTGCATGGAGTTATCAAACAAAGTAGAGTTGTATTCCCTGGAATTTAGAAGCTTGAGTGTTTTGATCAAAGTTTTCAAAATCTAAAGACAAACAGATAAGGTAAATAGACAGAAACAGTTTCTAGTAGTTAGGAAATCTGTGGCAAATTTGGGAGCTAGACTTAGTAGGAGTGAAATTAGGAAACATTTCTTAAACCAAAAGTAGTAACTTAGGAACGTGGTGGAGGATTAAACAACTCCCTGGAGGAGGAGGAGGCTGCACAAATATCCCCATCCTCATATGATGGAAGAGCCCAGAACATCAGTGCAAAAGATAAGGCTGAAGCTTTCATAGCAATCTTCAACCAGAAGTGCCGAATGGATGATCTATCTCTGCTTCCTCCAGTGGTCCCCAGCATTACAGATACTAGTCTTCAGCCAATTTGATTCATTCCACGTGATATCAAGAAATGGTTGGAGGCACTAGATACTGTAAAGGCTATGGGGCCTGACAGTATTCCTGCAATAGTACTGAAGACTTGTGCTCCAGAACATGCTGCTCCCCTAGTATAGTTACAACACTGGCATCTACTTGACAAGGTGGAAAATTGCCCAAGTATGCACTGCGCATAAAAAGCAGGACTAGTTGAACCTGGCCAATTACTGCCCCATCAATCGACTGCCGGGCATCAGTAAAGTGATGAAGGTGTCATCAACAGTGCTATCATACAGCACTGCTCAGCAATAACCTGCTCCATGATGCCTAGTTTGGATTCTGCCAGGGCCATTCAATCCTGACCTCATTACTGCCTGGTTCAAACATGGACAAAAGAGATGAATTCCAGAGGAGAGATGAGAGTGTCAGCCCTTGACATCAAGACCGCATTGGACCAATTGTGGCAGCACGGAACCCTAGCAAAACTGGAATCAATGGATATTAGGGGGAAAACTCTCTCTGGTTAGTCATGTTACATGTAGGAAGATGGCCATGGTTGTTGGAGATCAGTTATCTCCCTCCAGGGCATCTCTGCAGAGTTCCTCAGGGTAGTGTCCTAGACCCAACCATCTTCAGCTGCTTCGATGACCTTCCCTTCATCATGAGGTCAGAAGTGGGGATGTTCACCAATGGTTGTACAGTGTTCAGCACATTTCACGATTCCTCAGACACTAAAGCAGTCCATGTCCAAATGCAACAAGATGTAGACAATACCCAGGCTTAGGCTGACAAGTGGCAAGTAATATTCATGCCACATAATGCCAAGTTATGACCATCACCAACAAGAGACAATCTAACCACTGCCTCATGACATTCGATGGTGTTACCATCACTGAATCCCCCAGTATCAACATCCTTGGAGCTATCATTGATCAGAAATTCAACTGGACTCTCCACATAAACACCATGGCTACAACACCAGTTCAGAGGCTAGGAATACTGCAATGAGTAACTCACCTCCTGACTCCTGAAAGCCTTTAAGCCATCTACAAAGCAGAAGTCAGGATTGTAATGAAACACTCCCCACTTGGCTGGATGAGTGCAGCCCCAAAAACACTCAAGAAACATGACACCATCCAGGATAACGCAGCTCACTTGATTGGCACTGCATCTATTCCTTCCATCATTTGACGCTCAGTAGCAGCAGGATGTGCTATCTACAAGAAGCACTGCAGAAATTCACTGCAGAAGATCCTGAGACGCCACCTCGACCACTTACATCTAGAAGGACAAGGGAAGCAGATATATACACCATCACCTTCAAATTCCCCTTCAAGCCACTCATCATCCTGACTTAGAAATATATCGCTGTTCCTTCACTGTCGCTGGGTCAACATCCTGGAATTCCACAATGGTTTTGTGGGTCAACCCACAGCAGGTGGATTGCAGCAATTCAAAAAAAACACCTCACCAGCACCTTCTCAAGGACAACTAGGGATGGGCAATAAATGCTAACCAGCCAACAACACCCACCTCTCATAAAATTAATAAATACAAAATTATCAATTTGCCCATCGCGTCTTCCAAGAGTCTCACACTTTAGCTACACTTTCTTTTTGGCACTCCCTGCTTGATTTGATATTTCTTGTCAATTTACTTTCATAGTCAATTTGTCCCTTTTTAGTAGCTTTTTAGTTGTCTGCTGCTCAGTCCAAAAAACATTCCCAATCCTCTGACCAAACACTAGTTTTTGCTGCTTTGTATGCCTTCGTTTTGAACTGGATACTCTCCTTGATCATTTTCGTTAACTGTGGGTGATTCATCCTTCTCATCAATTCCTTTGTTTCGATCAGAATAAATTCTTGCTGAGCATTATGTAATATCTGCTTAAATGTCTGCTACTGCTCATTTACTGACCTTTTCCCTCAGGCTATTTTCCCAGCCTGTTTTAGGCAGCTGCTTCTTCGTACCTCCCAGTTGTCCTTATTTAAATTGATGGTATTGGTTTGAGTTCCAAGCTACACTCCCTCAAACTGATTTTAAAATTGTGTTATGATTGCTACCTTCTAGAGAATCCTTACGAGATTTCTTATTAATCCTACCTGAATACACATTCTACGTTTAACATAGCATGTTCCTGTGTAGGTAGTGCAACATTCAAAGAAATGATCGACAAAGACTCCATGCTCTCTACAAATTGGTTTTCCATGTTACCCTTGCCCATCTGATTTGTCCAGTTAATATATAGATTAGAAATCACTGATGACCATTGTCCTTATCGCACGCCTCTATTATTTTTCTTTTATCCTATTTTAAACTTTATCCTCTGAGATCTACAAACACCCAGTCATGAATTCCTGCCCTTACTATTCCTTATTTCAAACCAATCTGATTCCAGAGCATGCTCTGTTGCATCTATATCACTATCCACCACCGCATTGATAAACTCTTTTATTAACAACAGTACCCCACCTTCTTTTCCTTTTTGCTTATTTTTCTTGGATGTCAAATACCCTTGAATATCGAGTTCCCAGTTCTGGCCACCTTACAACCTTATCTCTGGGAGAAAGTGAGGACTGCAGATGCCCGAAACGTCGATTCTCCTGCTCCTTGCATGCTGCCTGACCTGTTGCGCTTTTCCAGCAACACATTTCTCAACCTTATCTCTGTAATAGCTATTGAATCACATTCATTTAGTTCTATTTGTGCCACCAACCCCTCATTTCAAATGCTGCACGTGTTCAGATAAAGAGCCTCAAGTTTTAACTTTTTACCATTACTACTTATTCTGGTTCTAATGTTTGCTGCTCTCTTGACATTTTCTAGCATTTCCTATCACATTTTGATTATTGTTTACCTCTTCACTACCCTGCATGTCCGCATGCTCATTTTGTTTTGAATTTTTAAACTTCTCTTCAGTTGACTCCTCTAACTAAGTTAATTGATAGCTTTAACTCTAAGCATAGTTAAAATTCTTAATCATTTATGAATCCTTAGGCATCTGTCTAAACTGTGTGGCAAGCTTCCTCCAATCCCAGTGTACTTGTTTGATCTTGTCTAGCTGTTGCACAATTATTTGTCTGCTCTGCATTTTCAGTTACTTTATTTGAACTGAGTTCTTGCTTCTTGATATCTATGTATCATATGAGAGGGCATGATTAGCAGGAATGCAGTATGTACAAGTGGAATAGTACCTAGACAGGGTATGTTGACCTGTGTACCTGTGAGGAATTGATAGCTGCCTTTGCTGACGTGCTATTCTATGATTTTGTAAAATGAGTAGGTTTGTACCAGGGCCAGTTTTTAACTTTGGAGGTGATCAAGTGCCAAATAGAATGAGCTTCAATTTTTTTTAAATGTTAGCTGGTCGACTTTTACAAGGGATTGAACAGTACTTGATTTTATCTGGTCGTTCCCCAGTTTGGAACACCCTCCTTGAGCCATGCTGCCTGTCCAACTTATAAAAACCCCTGTTCACTAATTCTAATCTGAACCTGTATAACTCTGCATCAATCTCAATTGCATCTTTTTTTTAAGATTCTCAGCTATTTTTGCCTTGAAAGCAATGAGTAAGTACTTGTTATCTTAGTCCAAACTTTTTTCAGCGCTATTGCACTGGCCAGCTAAAATAGGCTGAGACCCCAGCCCAGATTGATAGAGAGCAGGCTTTTTCTTCTTCCTCATTTACCAACTCAGCTACATTTGCTACATTTTAACTTATACACATGCTCATAACATGAATGTTAACAAAAAATGATTCACCATGGCACAGTAAAGCTGGAAGCAAGTTATATCCACCTTGAAGAGAAGAAAGCCTAGAAAAAAATCTGAAAAGATGAGACTTTAACATCAGATTGTCTGGAGCAGATGACTGTCAAAATTTAAATGGTATTTTATGAAAGAGAATCATAGGCTGTCATTATTGACAACTATGGGCAAACCACTGACATCAGTAAGATTAAAAATAAACTTCATTGTGGCTGTATTACTACTTAAAGTCAAGTTTTTTTTAAAAGGTTAAAAATAATAATACAATAAACAGTAAGTAAAATGTCTTTTTAAAAAATGTTATGGGAAAGGAAATACAAAAAAATCCACTTTGATACTTACTTTTCTGTTTCTGTGTTGTGTTGCCTTAGCTTCTGGTTTACTGCGGATCTTTGTTCTGGCTTATGCTGACTGTGCCTTGCTCTGTAGCTGAGATTTAAAGAATGTGCAATGGGAGGAAGAAGTGCAGTGCAGTTCTTGAGATGTTCTGGATCTAGTTGAGCTTCCAAATTCTTAGCAATTACATTTGCTTTTGCCAGTATTTTTCTGTCTTCATGATTCTGCAAGCATCCACAACTACAGTTTTGAAATCGTTCAGTGACCTGCATTTAACCTGACATTACAGATTTGGATTCAGTGCAGCATTATTTTACCTATGATGAACTTGGCCATCTTGACTTGACTTTAAACTCTACCTCTTAAAACTTTATCTAGTGAGTCTTTCTTTTGATGAAGCTAAGAATTTCTCTGCATCCCTGTGTTTGTTAAATTTCTTAAAATGCTCATTCCTTCTCTACATTGGCTATTGTAATAAAAATATATTATGTCATTTCCTGTGATGTGGCATAAAAGGGAACTGCTAATTGGCCTTACTGCACCCTCAATGCTACAACTTATAAACTGCAAATAGATTTACACTTGCTGAGTTATTGACTCTTGGAATTGATATGGGTTCATTACAGTCTCTTAATAATAACCTGCAAACTCCACTGAATATGTTTTGTTTTTAAAACCTTTCTTTTTCTCTCACTCACAGGGAAGGTTTGTTTGAGAAACTTTCAGCTAAGTAACTAACTGCTCTTGACTGTCGTCAACAATATTGAGGGTGATGATGGATTCCCTGAGATTATCTCTCTCTGTTTCTCCCCCCCCCCCCAACCCCCCCAAAAATCCTTTCATGAAATGTTAAAGTGTGCTGGAAGAAGAGATCATCATTCAGAGAGGAGGGGAAAAAAAATTTGATTAATCCTAATGTTGCTGTGAAAATGTCGGTTAACCTTTACAAGTCAAGAGATTCTTTAGAAATAGAATTATGTACCAAAATTATGTCTGTCCTTGATATGATCACATTTGGAGTGTTCTATCTCCAATAACTGCTATCATCTATGTTTGTTCTAGGTATAACTCCAATCAGCAGAGTTTTCTCTTTTAATTCATTGACAAGTACAGCTCCTTTATTGTACTTGGTCAAATGATGTTTTGATGTCAAGCAAAGTCATGTTCCATCATTCCTTTGATCCAAATTTCAACAAACAAGTCTGGAGTTGGGTTGCTCAAGCAGAACTCAAACTCTGTATAATGAACATGCCACTATTCAGAAAGTGCCACTTGGAACATAGAACATAGAACAATACAGCACAGAACAGGCCCTTCGGCCCACGATGTTGTGCCGAACGTTTGTCCTAGCTTAAGCACCCATCCATGTACCTATCCAATTGCCGCTTAAAGGTCACCAAAGATTCTGACTCTACCACTCCCCACAGGCAGCGCATTCCATGCCCCCACCACTCTCCAGGTAAAGAACCTACCCCTGACATCTCCCCTATACCTTCCACCCTTCACCTTAAATTTAACACCCTTGTAACACTCTGTTGTACCCGGGGAAAAAGTTTCTGACTGTCTACTCTATCTATTCCTCTGATCATCTTATAAACCTCTATCAAGTCACCCCTCATCCTTCGCCGTTCCAACGAGAAAAGGCCTAGCACTCTCAATCTATCCTCGTACGACCTATTCTCCATTCCAGGCAACTTCCTGGTAAATCTTCTCTGCACCCTCTCCAAAGCTTCCACATCTTTCCTAAAGTGAGGCGACCAGAACTGCACACAGTACTCCAAATGTGGCCTAACCAAAGTCCTGGACAGTTGCAACATCACTTCACGACTCTTGAATTCAATCCCTCTGCTAATGAATGCTAATACACCATAGGCCTTCTTACAAGCTCTATCCACCTGAGTGGCAACTTTCAAAGATCTATGAACGTAGACCCCAAGATCCCTCTGTTCCTCCACCTCACTAAGAACCCTACTGTTAACCCTGTATTCCGCATTCTTATTTGTCTTTCCAAAATGGACAACCTCACACTTGGCAGGGTTGAACTCCATCTGCCACTCCTCAGCCCAGCTCTGCATCATATCTAAGTCCCTTTGCAGCCGATAACAGCCCTCCTCACTGTCCACAACTCCACCAATCTTCGTATCATCTGCAAATTTACTGACCCACCCTTCGACTCCCTCATCCAAGTCATTAATAAAAATTACGAACAGCAGAGGACCCAGAATTGATCCCTGCGGAATTCCGCTTGTAATTGGGCTCCAGTCTGAATATTTACCATCTACCACCACTCTCTGACCTTGACCGGTTAGCCAGTTTTCTATCCAATTGGCCAAATTTTCCTCTATCCCATGCCTCCTGACTTTGCGCATAAGCCTACCATGGGGAACCTTATCAAATGCCTTACTAAAATCCATGTATACTACATCCACTGCTCTACCCTCATCCACATGCTTGGTCACCTCCTCAAAGAATTCAATCAGACTTGTAAGGCAAGACCTACCCTTGACAAATCCGTGCTGGCTGTCCCTAATCAAGCAGTGTCTTTCCAGATACTCATAAATCCTATCCCTCAGTACCCTTTCCATTACTTTACCTACCACCGAAGTAAGACTAATGGCCTGTAATTCCCGGGGTTATCCCTATTCCCTTTTTTGAACAGGGGCACAACAT
Source organism: Chiloscyllium plagiosum (assembly GCF_037043375.1). NCBI lineage: Eukaryota > Metazoa > Chordata > Chondrichthyes > Orectolobiformes > Hemiscylliidae > Chiloscyllium > Chiloscyllium plagiosum. Next base: position 27,597,873 of record NW_028270161.1, on the reverse strand, counting down.
TCGCCACTCTCCAGTCCCCTGGTACCACCCCCATTGACAGTGAAGACGAAAAGATCATTGCCAACGGTACTGCAATTTCCTCTCTTGCTTCCCACATAATCCTAGGATATATCCCATCAGGCCCGGGGGACTTGTCTATCCTCAAGTTGTTCAAAATGTCCAGCACATCTTCTTTCCTAACAAGTATCTCCTCTAGCTTACCAGTCCGTTTCACACTCTCCTCTTCAACAATACGGTCCCTCTCGTTCGTAAATACTGAAGAAAAGTACTCATTCAAGACCTCTCCTATCTCTTCCGACTCAATACACAGTCTCCCACTATTGTCCTTGATCGGACCTACCCTCGTTCTCGTCATTCTCATGTTTCTCACATACGCATAAAATGCCTTAGGGTTATCCTTGATCCTATCCGCCAAAGATTTTTCATGCCCTCTCTTAGCTCTCCTAATCCCTTTCTTCAGGTCCCTTCTAGCTATCCTGTATCCCTCCACTGCTCTGTCTGAACCCTGTTTCCTCAACCTTATGTAAGCCTCCTTCTTCCTCTTTACAAGACATTCAACCTCCCTCGTCAACCAAGGTTCCCTCACACGACCATTTCTTTCCTGCCTGACAGGTACATACATATCAAGGACACGTCGTATCTGTTCCTTGAAAAAGTTCCACATTTCCACGACATCCTTCCCTGACAGTCTACGCATTTTTTGGACATATGTCCCTCTGGTCAATTTTCACATTGTTTACATAGTAATTACACTTCACAAAGCTCTTCCCTGACAGTAAAATACTTTGAGATACCCAGAATCTGTAAAACACACTATGCTGCTGATGATTCTTTTCTTCAGCAAAACCAGCCCATTTCTATCAAGTTATAATGCCCTATCTCTTTTACAGAATTAATCACTCTAGATTCTTTTTGGACTTACGGATGTTGATTAATCATTTGCTACTATTTAGCTTTCTACTCTCACTAAACTTGGATACATGCTCACTATGCCTCCATCCAAGTCATTTCTAAATATAATGTTAGATAGAACATCAACATTCCAAACAGTCTGATTTTGCCTTTGTCACATTGATTGGGGCAATGATGGACTTGGTGGTTAGGGTGCTTTGTCTGTAGTATAAACTGAAGACAGTGGCTTTACCCTTCCCAGGAAATCACTGTTCATCTGGTACTGAATGTCAGACAAGCAGTGTGACGATGCTTAGAGACATTGGAGGGGTTTAGAGAAGTGATGGTGAAATAGAAACGGGTGTTGTCGTTGTGCATGTGAAAATTAATACTGAGTTTTCAGATGATGTCACTGAGGTGAGGCAGTATGTGGATTCAAAATAATGGAGGGCCAAGAATAGATCCTTGGGGTCTTCAGAGATAACTGTGAAAATAGGAAACAAAGCACATAATTGTCTGGCTATGACTAGGTAGATGGACAGATAGGTGGACAGAAAAGCATTGGAGTGGAATGGTTTAGTCCCAATTGCATTAAAAGCTGCATACAGATCAAGAAAACAAAAGGGGCAAAAGTAAACCATTTGCCTGTCAATCTGCTCCATCACTCAAGAAGATCATGGTTTATCCACTTCATATCCACCTTTCTATACTAACCTTATACCCTATAGTTAGTACCAAAATGTCTCTGAAATTCGCAGTCACCTATGAGGCATGATTTGGAGATGCCGGTGTTGGACTGGGATGTACAAAGGTAAAAATCACACAACACCAGGTTATAGTCCAACAGGTGTAATTGGAAGCACACTAGCTTTCGGAGCGTCAAGTAGCATCGCTCCAAAAGCTAGTGTGCTTCCAATTAAACCTGTTGGACTATAACCTGGTGTTGTGTGATTTTTAACCTATGAGGCAGTTATGGTTATCGTGCTTACATTTTTAAAAAAGTATCGAAACTATTTACACTTTCATTTCCATACATCGTTCAATAGTTGTAGAATTCCTTCTTGAATATCATGGCTGACATTTTTAAAAAATGTTTGTATTCTAATAAATATAGAAATTTTTTTTTAATACTGCTTTTGATGCCCATGGAACTTTACCCTCTCAGTACATTGAGCTTCAGACTTTTGTTTAATTTTCTTGTCCATGTCATCTCATTATTAGCATTTTTCTAGTAAATCTATGGTGCAGCAGAGTCCATATGTCATATAATTGCTTTCATCATCCATAGTCTGCCTTTTAAAAATCCATACTCGGTATCATATTCCTTATTCCATTGGGATTTTTGTGTTCAGGCAATTTTTCTTTTATTTTCAGAATATGCTGCTGCAAACTGACCAGTATAGACTTATTTATACAATGCAATACAGTACAGTACAGTACAGCACTGGATCAGGCCCTTTGGCCCACCAAGGCTGGTGTCAATTCCTATTTGTTATTTAGACCTGCTGCTTATTGCCCATCCATGGTATCTAACCCTCAGTTCATCTTACATTTCATGTGTCTCTCACGATACACTTTAAACATTGCTATGTGCCTGTTTCCACCAGCAGTGTATTACTCCAACCTCCTGTGAAAATTTTTCCCTGCATTTCTCCCTTAAACCTTCCCCCTCTCACCTTGAACCTGTGCCCTCTTGTAGTTGACCTTTCCACCCTTGAAAAAGCTTCTGACTATCCACCCTATTCATGCCTGTCAGAATTTTGTTTTTGTGAAAACAATGAGTTTATCCAACTGCTCCTTACTACTAAAACCTTCCAAATCAGGCAACGTCTCTGCAATCTCTCCAAAGCATTGATGTCCTTCCAGTGTGGCAACCAGAACTGCATGCAATATTCCAAATGTGGCCTAACTAACGTTTTGTACAACTGTAACATAACTTGCCAACTTTTATATTCGATGCCCTGGCCAATGAAGGCAAGCATGCTGTATGCCTTCTTAAACACCTTGTGTTGCCATTTTCAGGAATCTGTGGACCTGTACGCCCAGATCACTCTCTGTCAATGCTCGTAAGGATTCTGCAGTTTATTCCATAATTTGCACCTGAGTTTGGTTTTCCAAATTGCATCACCTCGCATTTGTCTAAATTAAATTCCATCTGCCATTTCTCTGTTAATGTATCCTTTGACAATCCACCTCACTGTCTGCAATTTTGGTATCATCTGCAAACTTTCTAATCAGACCATCTCCATTTTCCCCCAGATCATTTATATAAATTACAAACAACAAAGGTCCAGCACTGATCCCCGTGGAACACCACTAGTTACTGATCTCCATTCTGAAAAGCACTCTTTCACTGCTACTCTGTCTTCTATGACCAAGTCTGTTTTGTATCCATCCAGCCAGCTCACTCCAAATCCCAGGAGACTCTACCTTTTGTACCAGCCTGCCATGAGGTACCTTATCAAATGCCTTAGTAAAGTCCATGTAGACAACATCCACTGTCCTTTCCTGATCAATTATTTTTGTCACCTCTTCCAAAAAAAACTCAATCGTTAATGAGACAAGCCCTTCCCTGCACAAACCCATGCTGTCTATTACTAACAAGTCCATTCCCTTCCAATGTGAATGAATCCTGTTTCTCATACCTTCTCTCAACCGCCTTGGAATTATCCTTAACGCTGCTGGCCAAGGAAATTTCATAACCCCTTTTTGCTCTCTTGCCTTCTCATTTGAGCTCCTTCCTTCTTTCTCTATATTCTTCAATGACTTTGTTTTTAGTTGCCTAGACCTTAGGTATGCTTCCTTTCTTTTTGACTTTTTTAAATTTGCCACATATATCTCTGATTTAACAAGCTGAAATTTTTTCTATTGTCTCTTTCATTCTTTCTCACAGTTTATGTTCCCTAATTTGGTATCATCAGAAAATTTTAATGATGGTCCTCTGTACCCATTAACATTACTAGGTATGCCTTGCCAATCTATAAGTCATGTGTTTGTTCTTACTCTGCTTTCTGTTCTTTAACAACTGCTGTATCGTCGGCAGTGATCAGTTGTACCTTTTTCTAATTGTTATCTCCTATATCATGATTTCCAGCAATTGCCATTTTATCTATGTGCAGCTGAATGATCTATTAAGTAACTAGGTCTTGCAAATTGTTTTGTTAAATGAAACACTTTCTACCAACAAATTATTAGAGTTTTGTAAGTTGAAAAGAAGTAATATTTTTGGGGAGCCAAGATGTTTTTTTATTATTATTATATCTTTTGACTTTGATACAAATTTTTATGTTTTTCTGTGAAGTACACCTTGTTGCTTTCTTTAGGTTGGACTATGGATTGACGCTGGGAGCCGCTATGAGAATGAAAAGAACAATGGAACAGCTCATTTTTTGGAGCACATGGCTTTTAAAGTAAGGCAACACCTGCTTTCATAAAATACTTTAAAATTAGCAACTTTATTTAGTACTTTTAATTACTTTTATTACTTTTATTAAAAGACAGTCAGATCTGAGTTGGAATAGGGAGTAAAATTAAGTGGTAAAGTAAAGCCAACAACTGCAGATGCTGAAATCTGGAATAAAAATAGAAATTGCTGGAGAAGCTTAGCAGGTCTGGCAGCATCTGAGAGTTCTGCTTTAAGGTCAGTGGATCCAAAACAGTGACTCTGCTTTCTGTTTAAAGATGCTGCCAGACCTGCTGAGTTTCTGCAGCAGTTTCTGTTTTTGTGTAAAATTAGGTGCAAATGGACTGATTGAGTAGGATTTCTTTTGATGTTGTAGCCAGCTGGTTTTGGAAGAAAATTTGTGGAAATGAGACATCCTCTTAATTCATTAAAGTATTGATTAAAGAGGGAGTTTTAAGAACAGTGCTAGTAAGAATTTACGATTAAAAGTGAGTGAGAGGGTTTGAAAAATTGTGCTGAGTATGGGAGAACACCAGTAATATTCGCCAAATTCAGGGATAATGGAATTGGAATGGAATAGTTGGAATTTGTGTTGTGTGGAAATTGGGAGGCATGGGAGTATTGTGAAGTTGGACTTGCAAGAGATAAGAGTTGTAATTTCAGCAGAGACAGGTTGTGAATTGAAGGACAATATCTTGGAGCTCGTTTGTCAGCTTTGAGGATGGACTACGTGTTGCGTTTGAAGATCAGTTTGGTGTCAAACATCGTATAATTGACCCAAAAAAGCATATACCTGCTTTTTCATTGCAATTCAATGCATTGCCATTAAACTTACTATTCCTCCCTCACAGGGCACAAAGAAACGCTCTCAGCTAGACTTGGAACTTGAAATCGAGAACATGGGAGCCCATTTAAATGCATACACATCTAGAGAACAAACAGTGTATTATGCTAAAGCATTTTCTAAAGATCTGCCCAGAGGTGATTGATTTAATATCTGTTATCTTTTGAACTTGAATAATATAGCACATAAAAGTTCTCTTACTTTGAAAACTATACTTTGTTAATTTAAGTTTCTTTTAAGGCCTTCTCGGATAAGTTAAGAAGATGTGTTCCCCACCCTTTAAAGGGTTGTGTGCTTTTTAACCTGAATTCATTGTGGAAATAATTAGCATAGTGTTTCCAGACATTCTAAACATTTGTCTACTGTTGAAACATGATATGCTGTATAATACTTTTACAGAATTCGCTGAAGGAAACTTGGTCATTAAAATATCGGGTTTAAACAATAAGTCTACATTTGTAAGCCATATTTTGTTTGATGCTTTGCACGCAGCTGTTGAAATCCTCGCAGATATTATTCAGAACAGTACCTTGGGATCCGCTGAGATTGAGCGTGAGCGAGGCGTTATTTTAAGGGAAATGCAAGAAGTTGAAACCAATCTGCAGGAAGTAGTCTTTGACTATCTGCATGCCACAGCATATCAGGCAACAGCTTTAGGCCGTACCATTCTGGGACCTACGGAAAACATCAAGTATGTATTTGTATTTCTTAATTGTCATCTTGATTTTTCTTCCCTTGCTTTTACACTCACTAAACTTATTATTGTAACAGATCCATAACTCGAAATGACCTAGTGGAATATATCACAACGCACTACAAAGGACCAAGGATGGTATTGGCTGCAGCTGGAGGTTAGAACATTTTCAATTGATTATTCCAATAATAAACAATTGTAATTCTAATGTCAATGCATCACAATTCCTTCAGGCAACAAACAATATAGTTTTAGTGCATTTTCATTTCTTTTGCTACGTTATGAAAGTTTATTTAGGGGAGGGTATGCTAAAGTAGACAGTTTGAGAAGTGTTGCTCCTGAACATAAACTAGAACATAAATATGAAGTTTAATATGAAGTTTAATTTTATGATCAATATAATCAGAAAATGTTTTGATATTTCAAGGGAATGTGGTATTTACTTTTATCAGATTTAAATGTATGGATTTTTCATTGTTGCCTATGACTGAATTGTATAATCAGAATTCCTTTGAAGTATATTTTGCACTATAACTGCTTTCTTTTCATATTTAACACCAAATTCTAAACTGTAAATATCTGGGTTTATTTTGGATGAAAATCTGTTGTTCAGACGAAAATGTCAGTAGAGATGCTAACAATTAGTATTCCAGCCTTGAGGACAGGAAATATCTTCCAGAGTTCCCACTTCAGTCATTATCTGTCAACCTTGCTGGCAATGAATACATGTGATGAATGTCAGCTGAGAATAGGATTGGACTTTATTGTACTGCTCCCTGCTGTCCATTAGTCTGCGCCACTGTTACAGCTCTCAAATGAGCAATGGCCAGTTAAATATGGCAATTATAGATGATCAGAAAGGTGAATACATCAGGCCCACCCAAACAAGGAGTCTGACAACTTCAGGTTGGAGGGAAAAAAAATAAATTGTTTGATATCATGGAATCACTACAGTGTGGAAACATGCCATTTGGTCCAACAAGTCCACATTGAACCTCCGAAGAGTGTCCCACCCAGACCATTACTATATGTGTTCCCTGACTAATGCATCTAACCTACACATCCCTGAACGCTATGGGCAATTTAGCATGGCCAATTCACCTAACCTGCACATCTTTGGATTGTGGGAGGAAACCAGAACACCCAGAGGAATCCCACATAGACACTGGGAGAATGTGCAAACTCCACACGGACAATCACCCAAGGCAGGGATTGAACCCGGGTCCCTGGCGCTATGAGACGGCAGTGCTAACCACTGAGCTACCGTGCCGCCTTGATGTACAGGTATTTAAGTTATGTTTTGCTTAGATTGCATTTGTTCTAATAATCAACTTCATGGAGTATGTACAGTAAATCCAGAAATTAATTGTATTAACTGAATATTTTTCTGTCCATCTGCCAACATAGCTGCACATTTTCTTCAGTTGTCAAGTTTGAATTCCTTTTTTGCAGGAGTGGATCATGATAAATTGGTTGACTTGGCAAAGCATCATTTTGGTAATCTACTAACAACCTACAATGGTCATACCACACCAGACCTGCCTCCTTGTAAGTTCACAGGAAGTGAGGTATGTACATAACGATTTAATATTTCATAAAGCATGTGAACAGTTTACTAGCTACCATTTCCCTCTGTACACAGATTAGTTGTGACCAGTAGCTGTGATAGGATCAATCTTGTTTTCTTCACTTTGAATGTGGCTTTGCGTACTTCCTTGTGATCTTGCAGAGATCTGTAGCATCCCTGTGAGAATTGAGAGCATGATGCAAAGTGGATCACCAGCTGATAAACCACCTGGCTAGCTGGTGTCTACCCAGTTCTTTCACTCTTTCCATCTATTAGTGTGTCATCTCTTCAAGTCAATGAAGCATAAATGTATTTATTATTGTGAAAGAATTGGGAAAACAAAGAATTGAGTGAGTTACTTTATTAATCATTCTGAAATGTTACTTAATTGCACAAATTTGTGTAAACTTGCACCCTGAATGTCAGCTAGTAAGTGGGAAGAGGCAAGGAAGAAACCGAAAATGTAATTCTTTGGTAGCTACTTGGATGTACTGTGGTGAGTTTTGAAGATTGTACAGATCGCGTAATGTTGCTCTAAGAGTTTTGATTGAATAGTGGAAGTCGTTTAATTCAACTGTGTAGGTTTGAGTCACTCTTGGAACTACGTATTCGAGAGCTGCGAATTTCTGATTGCTTCAATAACTGGAATGTTGACATATTAGATTACTTACTTAGTGTGGAAACAGGCCCTTCGGCTCAACATGTCCACACTGACCCGCCAAAGCGCAACCCACCCAGACCCATTCCCCTACATTTACCCCTTCATCTAACACTACGGGCAATTTAGCATGGCCAATTCACCTAACCTGCACATTTTTGGACTGTGGGAGGAAACCGGAGCACCCGGAGGAAACACACGCAGACACTGGGAGAATGTGCAAACTCCACGCAGACAGTCGCCCAAGGTTGAAATCGAACCTGGGTCTCTGGCACTGTGAGGCAGCAGTGCCATACACTGTGCCACCGTGCCACCCACAAATTCTTCAAAATATACATAAAGTTTAGCCTGTGGTGGTGTGAATTGTTACAATGCACAATTTATTTTCTCAATTCTCAACTTTGATTTTAGTTCAGATTATATTTACATGTCTGTGGGCTCATTGTTTAAGTTTTTTTTGTATTGTGATAACTGCAGCAGATATACATTAAAGTGATAACTGATTTTGTTTACCAGATTCGGGTAAGAGATGACAAGATGCCATTGGCTCATATTGCAATTGCTATTGAAGCTATTGGCTGGTCACACGCAGATACTATTCCCCTCATGGTAGCAAATACCTTAATTGGTAATTGGGACCGTTCTTTTGGTGGTGGTGCGGTAAGTAAATAAAATTAGAACAATATAATTTTTTGTTTAATGGAAGCCTATTATAATTTGACCATTGATTTTACTGGGGTAAAATCCTAGCTTGAGGGTTTTGTTTTCAGAACAGTGTATCTAATTTGCTAATAAACTACAATGTTCTTTCATTGGTGATGGAGCTAAATGAGCATTCCACATTTGATAAATTCCAGCAGTACCAGAAAGTGGGAAATAAACACTGCCATCACTTTAGCAGGCTGCTCTGAAAATTCCACTCTTACATATAGTTAATATTTTGAAAATGTTAACTCTGCAAGTATTGAATCTGGTAGAGTTCCATCAATCACTGACAACTCAAAACAATCTTTTTTTTTTCATTTTCTGATTTATCAATTGGCTGACTGTTCTATCCATTTCGCAGCTGATTTGGGCTATTGAATGTACATGTGACATAAAGATCAATAGGTATCACCCACTGGGACCAGTCAGTTAGCTGGACAACTGGTTTGTTATGTAGGGTGAGGCCAATGGCACACGGCTCCGTTCCCACACTGACTGTGGTTACCATGATGGTCTCCCCTCGCCCAAGGCTTAACTAAATTACCATCAGTTGCGTCTCTTTAATGAAACAGTAGCCCTATATTACTGAGGTAACTTTACAGCTATTATATAAGCATTTTTGAACATCTCACCTGGTTTCAAATTGCATAATAGTTGAATAAACTTTTCCTTTGCCACTATTCAGTTTTAATTGCTTGACAGAGTTCATTTTTATAATTCAGTTGGCTGTCTAAACAAACAATTTTATTTTTTGAAAACAGAACTTGTCCAGTAAATTGGCACAGATTGCTTGCCAGGGTAATCTCTGCCACAGTTTCCAATCTTTCAACACCTGCTATACAGATACTGGTCTGTGGGGGCTTTACATGGTCTGTGAGCCCAATACGATTGACAACATGCTGCATTTTGTTCAAAGAGAGTGGTAAGTGAATCAATAAACCCATCAGTCACACAGCAGCAATAGATAAACTATTGGAAAAACTCTAAAGGGAGAGGTTTAGAGGCAAAGTTTGATCAAAGATAGTCAGCATAGCTTTGTCAGAGGGAGGTCATGCCCAACAAATCTGGGTGATTTTTGTTTTGAGGCAGTGATCAAGTATGTAAACAAGAGTAAGGTATTTAGAGCCCATAGAAATGTACAGCATGGAAACAAATTCTTCAATCCAACTCGTACATGTGGACCAGATATCCTAAATAAATCTAGTCCAAAACTAGGGGACATAGGTTTAAGGGGAGAGGGAAAAGATGTAAAAGGGACCCAAGGAGCGACCTTTTCATGCAGATGGTGGTGCATGTATGGAATGAGCACCAAACCCTTCCTATTCATATACCCATCCAGATGCCTTTCAAATGTTGTAATTGTAGCAGCCTCCTCCACTTCCTCTGGCAGCTCATTCCATACATGCACCACCGTCTGCATGAAAAGGTTGCCCCTTGGGTCCCTTTTACATCTTTCCCCTCTCCCCTTAAACCTATGTCCCCTAGTTTTGGACTCCCTGACCTAGGGAAAATACCTTGTCTATTTAACCTATCCATGCCCCTCATGACTTTATGAATATCAGCTTCCAATGCTCCAGGGAAAACAGCCCCAGTCTATTCAGACTCTCCCTATTAGCTCAAACCCTCCAATTCTGGCAACATCCCTTAAATATTTTCTGAACCCTTTCAAGTTTCACAACAGCCTTCTACAGCAGGGAGACCAGAATTGCACGCAGCATTTCAAAAGTGGCCTAACCAAAGTCCTGTACAGCCGCAACATGACCTCCCAACTCCAATACTCAATGGACTGACCAATAAAGGCAAGCATACCAAGAGCCGCCTTCACTGTCCTATCATCCTGCGACTCCACTTTGAAAGAACGATGAACTTGTACTCCAAGGTCTCTTTGTTCAACAACATTCCCAATGATCTTAATGTTAACTGTAAGTCCTGCCCTGATTTGCCTTCCCAAAATGCAGCACCTCACATTTATCTAAACTCAATCTACCACTTCACCACCCATTGGCGCATATGATCAAGATCCTGTTGTATTTAATGTTATATTTCAAACAGGACAGTCTTCACTTGACCAGAGGGGTACTAATGTCCTGGGTGGGAAATTTGCTAGTGCTATTCAGATGGGTTTAAACTAGCTCAGCAGGGGGATGGGATCCTGAGGTGTGGTTCCAATGCACAGGAGGATGAGAGTAGGGAGGGTATGAACAGAATTTCAGTCACAGGATTTGCTGGCAGACAGCAAGCTGGTTTGAAATGTGTCTCCTTCAATGCCAGAAGTATCCGAAATAAGGAAGGTGAGCTTGGATCATGAATAGGTACGTGGGACTTCAATGTTGTGGCCATTTTGGAGAAATGGATAGAGCAAGGTCAGGAATGGATGTTGCAGGTTCCAGGTTAGAATTTTCATTAAGATCAGGGAAGTTGGTAAAAGAGGGTGAGGTGTGGCCTTGGTAATCAAAGATAGTATGACGATGACTGAAAGAATCTTTGACAAGGATGCGTCTACTGAGGTGGTATGGGCTGAGGTTAGAAAGGGAGAGGAGAGATCACACTGCTGGGAGTTTTTTATAGGCCTCCGCAGAATTCCAGGGATGTGGAGGAGACGATTGGCAAAATGATTCTGGGTAGGAGTGAAAGAAAAAGGATGGTCGTTATGGGGGACTTTAACTTCCCCAACATTGACTGGAAATGCTAGAACTCTAGTACATCGAATGGATCAGTTTTTTGTCCATGTGCAGGAGGGTTTCCTGACACAGTATGTCGAAGGGCCGATAAGAGGGGAGGCGACACTGGATCTGGTACTTGGTAATGAACCAGGCCATGTGTTTGAATTAGTGGTAGGTGAACACTTTGGAGAGAGTTATGTTTAGTTTAGCGATGGAAAGGGATAGGTGCAAGCCACAGGGCAAGAATTGTAGATGGGGGAAGGGCAATTATAATGCGATTGGGCAAGACTTAGGATGCATAGAATGGAGTAGCAAAATGCAGGGGATGCAGATAATTGAAATGTGGAGCTGGTTTAAGGAACAGATATTGTGTGTCCTTGATAGGTATGTCCCTGTCAGGCTGGGAGGAAGTAATAAGGTAAGAGAACCGTGGTTTACTAAAAAAAATTGCTTCTCTTGTTAAGCGGAAGGAGGAGGCTTATGTGATGATGAGATGAGATGGCTCAGATGAGGCGATGAAGAGTTATAGATTAACTAGGAAGGATTTAGAGAGAGAGTTAAGAGGAGCAAGGAGAGGACATGAGCAGTCTTTAGCAGGTAGAATAAAGGAGAACCCTAAAGCTTTTCTATAAGTATGTGAGGAATAAAAGGATGATTAGGGTAAGAATAGAGCCAGTCAAAGACAGACATGGAAAGTTATGTGTGGGCCCTGTGAGATCGGAGAGGTGCTAAACAAATATTTCTCATCTGTTTTCACTCAGAAAATGGAGAATATTATAGGGGAGAAGAATAAGATACAGGATATTAGACTAGAAAGGATCAAGGTTAGTAAGGATGAGGTGTTTTCAATTCTAGAAGGAGTGAAAGATCCCTGGGCCGGATGGAATTTATTCTCTGGGAAGCTGGGGAGGAGATGGCGAAGCCTTTGGCTTTGATCTTTGAGTCATCATTGTCTACAGGTTTAGTACAGAGGACTGGAGGATTGCAAATGTTGTGCCCTTGTTCACGAAGGGCAGTAGAGATGACCCAGATAATTACACACCAGTGAACCTTGCGTCCTATTGTAGGAAAAGTTTTGGAAAGGATTGTAAGAGAGGATTTATAATCTAGCAAGCAACGATTTGATTGCAGATAGTCAACATGGTTTCATCAAGGGCAGGTTGTGTCTCTCAAACCTCAGTTTTTTTGAGAAGGTGACCAAGCATGTAGATGAGGGTAGGACAGTTGACATGGTGTACATGGACTTCAGTAAAATCTTTGATAAGGTTCCACATGGTAGACTGTTGGAGAAAATGCTGAGGCATGGGATTGAGGGTGATTTATCAGTTTGGTTTAGAAAGCAGCGAGTGGTGGTTGATGGAAAATATTTAGCCTAGAATCCGGTTACTAGTGATGTGCCACAAGGACTTGTTTTGGGACCACTGCTGTTTGTCATTTTTATAAATGACTTGGACGCAGGCATAGGTGGATGGGTTAATACATTTGCAGATGATACGAAAGTTGGTGGAGTAGTGGACAGTGTGGAAGAGTGTTGCAGGTTGCAGGGGGACTTGGATAAACTGCAGAATTGGGCTCAGGTGGCAAATGGAGTTCAATGCAGATAAATGAGAGGTGATTCGCTTTGGTAAGAATAACAGGAAGGTAGAATACTGGATCAATGGAAAGATTCTTGGTAGTGTGGATGTGCAGCGAGACCTTGGAGTCAGTGTACGTAGATCCCTGAAAGTTGCCACCCAGGTTGATAGTGCTGTTAAGAAGGCATACAGTGTATTAGGTTTTATTGGTAGAGGGATTGAGTTCCAGTGCCGTAATGTCATGCTGCCACTATGCAAAACGCTAGTGCAGCCACACTTGTATTGTGTACAGTTCTAGTTGCCCCATAATAGGAAGGATGTAGAAGCATTGGAAAGGGTGCAGAGGAGATTTACCAGGACGTTGCCTGGTCTGGAGGGAAGGTTTTATGAGGAAAGCTGGGAGACTTGGGTCTGTTCTCATTGGAAAGGCGGCGGCTAAGAGGGAACTTGATAGATGATCAAAGGATTAGATAGGGTAGAGAGTGCAAGTCTTTTTCTCAGGATGACGACATCAGCTTGTATGAGGGGTCATAGCTACAAATTTAAAGGTGATAGATTTAAGACAGATGTCAGAGGCAGGTTCTTTACTCAGAGTGATAAGGGCATGGAATGCCCTGCCTGCCAATATAGTTAACTCAGCCACATTAGGAAGATTTAAACAATCCTTGGATACGCACATGGATGGTGATAGGATAGTGTAGGAGCATATGCTTAGATTAGTTCATAGATCGGCACAACATTGAGGGCCGAAGGGCCTGTTCTGCGCTGAATTGTTCTATGTAGTTTGTGGATTTCAACAAGACTTTTGACAGTACCCACATTGTAAGCTGAAAGAAAATAACTCATGGGATCCAGGATAACTTGCCAAGTTAGATACAAAATTGGATAGTGGCAAGAAACAGAAGGTGGTGGTAGAAGGATGTTTGTGTGACTGGAACCTGCTGTGTATTGGCGTACCACAGGGTCTTTAAGTCCCTTCTTGTTTGTGATGCACATAAATGATGTGGATGACAATGTGTTTTTTGGGTGTGAGTCAGCGAAGAGGAGATGAAGAGGATGTTGATAAACAACTTTCCAAATGAAAAAAATTGGATGAGTGGTTGACAGAGGATGAAGGTCTTAAGTTATTGAAGAATATAAATGGATTAGTTTGATGGGAAGATCAGTGCTAGATATAATTTAACCTTGAAAAATGAGGTGAGGGGGTAGCTAAGAATGCAAGCCTTTGTAGGGAACTTGTGTATAGAACTTTGGTTAGGTGACAGCTATGTATGGTTTTGGTCAGCACACTATAGGAAAGATGTGATTGCATGGGAGGGATGCAATGGAGATTCACCAGGAAGTTACCGAGGACGGAGCATTTTAGCTATGAAGAGAGGCTGGATAAGCACAAGTTGTTTTCCTTTTGGAGCAGAGAAGGTTGAGGGGACATGGAAAGGATGGATAGAAAGCAGCTGTTGACGGGCCATTGACAAGGGCCAGATCGAAGGGCCATTGACAAGGGGAAACACTTTTAAATTGAAAGATGGGTTCAGAGGGGATTAGAGGAAAGATTTTTTTTCACCCAGAGGGTGGTGGGGATCTGGAATGCACTGTCTGGTAATTTCATCCTTTTTAAAAGCACTTGGATGAACACTCAAAGTGTTGTAACATTTGAGGCTGTTAGCCTAGCGTGGGAAAACTGAAGATATTAGTATGTTTTTGGCGGTACAGACTCTTAAGGGCTGAAGGGTCTCTTGAGTGATTATAGTTATGTGGACAGACTGGAGAAACTGGAATTATTCTCCTTCAGATTGACAAAGCCAAGAGGAAATTGGTGTTTAAAATAATTAAGCTTGCTATAGATTAGAGAATTTGGCTTGTATATTCTGGCTAGAGAGCCAGGTGGGAGTTGCACATGGGAACATTTACAGAATTCCCATGAAATTGAAGATCCATTTAAAATCTGACAATTGAGTAGTTAATCAGGAAAAGCTAGCCTGTAGTTGCATAGTGTACTATTATAACACAGCGGTGAACCCTTCTGTTAAAATGAATGATAGAGAACTCCCCAAATTGTATTGTTTAAAGAGAATAATGTCTTTTTTTTAAACTCTTAAAGTGAACATTTAAACAGCTATTCACAACACTAAGCCCCCTTTTCTCTTAACTGTTTATTATCTGCCTCCAACATTATAAGAGTGTTCCAACAAAACACTTATAAAAATTACATCCACTTGATTTCAAAACCACACAGTGGCTGTTGTTTTCGGTGTCTGTCTTCCTGCTGAAAATCTCCCTGGGTTGTCATCTTTCTCTTTCTTGCAAATATGTTTCATATGAAAAGGTTTTTTGATACAAGTGTTTCCTAATTTCTTGAATTTGTGTTGATGGTGGTTGCTCTATCTGATTTTCAAAATGCCTGCCTTTTTTTTATATCCCCAACATCTGATCATCTCTGGTTCAATGTTGACAAAACAACAAATTCAAACTCCATTGGGTTTTAGTATCATGGGGCATAATTTAAATTAGTTAAATTTGAATTGTTGTCAAAACAGCAACCAACTACGGTATCCATTTCACAGCCAAATATTACACATATGTATACTGAGGCTGCCATCCACTCAATATACACAGGTACTTGTAAACGCTGTGCAGAACAGCATTCGCTCTCACTTAAAGGTACAGTACATATCTTCAACTTCATAACAGTACTCTCAAGTAACAATTCAACTGACCCCAAACCTAGTTTAAATTTCAGCTTTAAACATGTATCCCTTCAATACACAGAACAATGATCAGTAAATGAACAATGATCATTAACTCTAATTAATATTTTTCTTCCTAAAGAATTAACTAAAATTAGTCCTGCAAGTTATACAGTGAAGTTGTCATCCCTACATAAAACAGCAATTTTGCTTTATGTAGCAATAGCTTTAACTTTGTTGCAGTCATTAGCTCTAATTTTGATCTTTGGTGTAACAAAGTTAGTTACAAATTACATTGAATACTACTATAAAGTTGCTTTGGCTACATCATTTCATACCACACTACCTTCATTTATACCAATAATGAAGGTAAAGTACTGTATTTGTCATGAATTATAATTTTCAAAGTCCATTTAATTAGCATGTTTTTTCTATTTCAGGATAAGACTGTGTACCAGTGTTACTGACAGTGAAGTTGCAAGAGCCAAAAACCTCTTAAAAACAAACATGTTGCTGCAGCTTGATGGTAAAAACAAGGTTTATCTATTTGTAGAATTTGTTATTCATGCTTGTTTGAAATATTCATTTGGAATTTAAAATTTCCAGGATCAACACCAATCTGTGAAGACATTGGGAGGCAAATGTTGTGTTATAACAGAAGGATTCCAATCCCAGAGCTTGAAGCTCGAATTGAAGTAAGTAAACAAAAGTCTGTGTTAAAATTCCACATTGTTTCCAAGGGCAGCTGTGTTAAGCTTAATGACAGATTAATCAAAATTAAACTGTTAAGAACTTGCCTTTGAAGGGCAGTGTTTGTCACTGGCCACCCGGGTGTTTTCCTATCTTCCTGGTGGTGGAAATTGAATAAAGATTTGTGCACTTTGTGTCTTTCATTGTGTCTCCCACCTGCACACACACACCATGGGTGCTGGGGGATAAAATAAGCACTACCGCACTTAGGTGGTAGTGTGGGGGTTAAATTATTTAAAGAAAAAGTAAAAAAAAAAGAACCTGCCTTTGTGTAGTTACTTTAAACTAATCAATGCTTTCCATTTTGAACCAGGCTGTTAATGCTAACACAATAAGGGATGTATGCACCAAGTATATCTACAATAAATGTCCTGCAGTTGCAGCTGTTGGTAAGTAAATAGGCATCAGGATACCATGACAGTGCTGAAGATTATTTCAGTATGTTATAATGCTGTTTTTGTTTTTGTTCTAGGTCCTATTGAACAACTCCCAGATTATAACAGAATTTGCAGTACAATGTACTGGGTGACTGAGTAAATTACACAAGATAAATGTTTATATTCTATTAAATGCAAAATAAAGTGAGACATTTATACTAGATTTTGTCTTTTTATTATCAAATAATCACATGCACAATGATAAAAGGGAGTGGCAACAACTTATTTCTTCGATCGAGCAGTATTAACTTGATCTTGTGCAGCCTTCTTTGCTTTGACCATTTCAACAAGTTCCTGTAAAGTAAGAGCAAAGAGTTCAAAATGCAGAAGTTAAGTTAGTGGTTAAATCACTTACTGCACCTGATTTCAAAGCTATTTCAGGGATCCTGAAATTACATCAAACTAATTAGCATGTTGTATAGAGGTTGTTTTATTTAAAATATTATTTTGGTATACAAGTTCCTACCTTTAAGTGATTTTTAGTGGTATGCTCACTCAGCTCTGCATCCCTTGAAAAACATTCCAAATTAATCTTTTTGCTTACCTTGTATCTCTTCATGCAGTCTCGCTTTGTTCTTCCTGGAACAATTGCTGCTATCTTTTCCCAACGTTCAGGGGTATTTACTGGATAAGTCTTCAGCGCTTGTTCCAGAAGTTTCTGTTCTTCTGCTGTCCACGGGTTAATGTCATAACCAGGCACTAGCACAAAACACAATCTCTTCACTACTGGAGTAAAAGTCCAAATTGCAAAATGGGGTTTTCATATTTCTAGTCAAAAATAGCTTCCTGCCAACCAGATATTTCTAAATTCAATCAAGATATCAGTTTGGTATCTCACCATCTAAGATCACGGAGGAGTGTGGGGAATTTTAGAATTCATGGTCATTATCAAATAAACCTTGTTCAATTAAATGAAGCAAATATACACAAGGTGAAAATAGATACAGGCTCAGGTAAGGGATGTTTTAAGAATAAATGCTTTGAAATTATATATCACTGGGACTTGATGCCTTCAGGAGGGGGCAGCAAGTTGAACTCCATGCCATCTAAAATTGGAGTAGCTCAAGTCTTAACGATGACTGCTTACAGAATTATTTGTTTTCAACATTATTGTTCTTCAGTGTAGTAGGTGCACCAAGTCACGACTGCATCACATAGTAAAATGTGAAGTATGTTCACATACCTTTTATTCCAAAGTGCTTTACCAGAGAATAGCGCCAGTAGCATTAAGTAATTACAATATGTATTGCATGACATTTTTTCCTAAAGCACACTGGAATACTAAGTGGGTTTAGTGGCAATACTGCACTCATGATTCAGGCTGAAAGCTTTGTAAAGGAAAATACTAAGTGATTCTGCATAGTTTTTAATTTTTCAATTATTCTGATAGATTAATTTTAATGTGATTAATGTACTAGTTTAATAACAGAAAAGCACTCATGCAAATCACAAATTCCTTGTATTTTCAAGCTTTGTTTTTCCTTTGTCCTAAAAATATAACTTTCTTGCTTGAATCACATTGATATCAGCTTTTAAATAGTTGTAAATTAATGGACTCTAAGAAATCATGTAGAGGTTGTTACTTCGTGTCAAATTTTTTTCACAACATATTTATCATTTCTTACCTTCAAACCTCTCTGAAGGAGTTGCCTTATCCACTGCTGCAACTGCTGTACTATGCTCTTTATTGAACTTTTCAAATGCTTTTTTATTTATTTCATCTTTTTGTACAGGATCTGAAGGATAACAGAAATGATATGTATAGAACTTGTTCAAATAAAGAATATTACAAAAAGTATTTGTTAGAACTTCTCTGTATTGAAACCAATGAAGTGTTACCGTGTCAGTGTACAGATCATAGCTAATATTTCACCTCTTAAACATTGATAACTTTTCAGATTTCCTAACACCACTGACACTTTTTTGTCAAATGGTGGATTAGGTTGTTATCTGGAAGATTGGATGAAAGGAGATTACTTACCAAGTTTTTGTAAATTCTTGGCTTTATTGATTACATCCTTAGCTGTCCTTTTGATTCCACTTGTTGAGTGTGAATTGATAAAATTAGCAATTACTTCCCATCTGGCAAAAGAACAATATTAAATGATTATTAGGATTAGTTATTAGCTTTCTGCTCTTTAGCAAATTGGATACAGTGTATTTTCTTTGTTTTCAATGGAATTTGGAAGGGAAGATAGTGTGGTAGATTTGTTGTAGTTGGATAGATGGATGTACATTTTTCTCAATGTTTTAATTTATGTTAACAAAGCTTCAGTCTAAAAGTGACTGGTCAGATGACTTTGTGGTGGTTTGTCGCAGATACCACAGTTAAATTATATCATAGACAAGTTGCTGGAAAAATTGAACACCCATGGAACAATTATTCAACTTTAGAGGATGAATAGTGTAAGGGGAAAAAAGTTGACTCAGTGATTCCTTCAATTAGGAACAATTAACATGAAGTTGACATGAAGTGTTCATTTCAGTGCTGGTCACTAGGGCCAACGTGTGAGGAAGGTGGAAAATTCAGAGCGTCAATAAATCAACCGTGTCAAGTTCTATAATTTTTTGGAAATATTATATTTTTATTGACCTACCTTCCTTTACTCTCCTCCTCCCACAAGAAAAACATGAAACAAATACCTGTAACTTATTTCATGTTTAGTTCCAAGATGCATTCTCACAATATTCAATTTTTTTTTTGCTATGTGTTACCTTGCATTAGTTCCAGCAGGAAAGATATTTACACCTTTTATTAACAGCTGCAAGTCATCCTCTAGCCATGCTTTGCTTCCTCCTCCACATCCTGTGGCATGATCAGAGCTTTTTGTAGCCTGGCGCATTCGTGCTTCAGCTTCCTCCTTCTCTTTTGCTAACTGTGCATTCACCTCTTGGATCTTAAGAATCAATTCAAATTGTCAAATTCCTATTTTCAATACATTTGTTCAACATCAATTTTCTCTCTCCTGGATCTGCTAGAGATGTCAGCATTTTGCATACTCGCTGGAACTTATTGCTACAGTACACCATAGAACAGAAGACAAGTGTGCACTACTTGTCAAAGAAAGTAGCTTGTTCCCAACTATCAAATGTCTTAGTGCCCAGTGGTTTCTTTTGATGCATTAATTTTGCCTGTTCATACACAAAGCAAATTATAGTTCAGCTAATTCAGTTACTTTGTATGGAAAGGAAAAATGAAGGGGGGGGGGGGGGGGGGGTTGGAATTTACACTTTAATTACTTAAGCAAGCACAAGTTTGTAAGTTTGTGCTAACACTCCATACATGTAGTGTATTAATACTTTGCTGAAGGATATAAATATCGGTTTAGCTATGATGTTCTTAATTTAACACAATTATTCTCTCATAAGTATTACCAACAGTATTTCCCACTTGTGCATAAAGCTCTCTTCAAATACAATCCAAATTTTAAAGTACAGATATTATACTGCTGTGATGTTACAGTACAGACCAGTCTAGCAGGCTCAAGGGGGAAACATAGCCTACTACTGTTCTACCCAGAAAATATCAAAGTTAGCTCTGCTTCTCCACTCCCTGACCTGCTGAATATCCAGTATTTTCAGTTTTTATTATAGTTCATACCTGTTTCTCTATCTCAGCTTGGCCTTCATCCCTTGTGCTTGATGCAAGTACTTCATTTAAGGCTTGGAGGCTGGAAAGGAAAAAGACAAAACAAATCAAAATCTACTAAATAAAATAGCATGATCAGGCTTTCTGGGGCAGACTAATATTTCTTGACCTATTATCATTTATATAAATGAATACAGGAGGTATGGTTATTAAGTTTACAGATGACACCAAGTTTGGTGGCATATTTAGCCAGAAAGGTTAGCTCAGTACAACGGGACCTTATCAAAGGGGCTGAGGAATGGCAGATGGAGTTTAATTTAGATAAATGTGTGATACATTTTGGAAAGGCAAATCAGGGCAGAGTTATACATTTAATGGTAAGCTCCTGGGGAAGTGTTGCTGAACAAAGATTTGCAGTGCAGATTAATAGTTCTCTCAGCTGAGCTGAGCGAAGGCAGACAGATGGCATTGAAGGTGGTGGTCTTTGTGTTGCAGACTAAGGAGCTCAGCTCAGGGTCAACTGTGATGGCTGTAGTTGCTGATTCAACTTGAAACATTGCTAATGGTTAAAATTATGTTTTCTACACTGCGTGAAGTAATAAAACGTTTTATGCTATAGTTTCAGATTCGGGCATTTGCATTACAACAAAGTATCATGCATAATATTTCTTTTAGGGACACTTCACAGAGATCAGGAACATATATATGAACACAATTTTTAGATAAATTAATAAATTGTTCACCTGGAATTATGCAGATAAAGAAGCTTTGAGTAAAAAGTTATTTACCTCACTAGTTCAAGTCGATCGCAGAGTTTCTCCACATCCTCCATCATTTTTACATTTTCAGCATGGTTATCAGTGAAGTAGTTCCAATTCTTTGAAAATAAAATGTTTCATTTTTATAATAAATTATTGGATTTTGCATTCTGATTATTTTAAGTTAGCACTGATTATAACTACAGATGCCAATGTTTGTTGATATAATTCTCAAAATTATTTGTACAGTGATAGCAGCGTACAAACAATGTCGATAACAGGGTCAGTTGTCAAGACAAAAACAAGATCCCAAGTATACTAACTGGTGTAACATAGCCGTTAAATCAAACCAAAGGCTCAAATTTCAATCCATCATTACTAGTTTTTGTGATTTGTCTGCAAAATGTTTACTCTCATGTTATTGTCGTAAAACAGCTTGTAATTGGACAAAAATATCTCCTTTATATGAAGGGAGAGAAAGGTAATACAGCTGGTGCAGACACGATGGGCTGAACAGCCCTCTTCTGTGCCATTACAGTTCTGCGACAGTAATTGTTTTAGAGTAGACTTTCTAAATGCTTATTGTAAACTGGCAGGCGAGATCAGACCAGAACAGTGAGTACATCACATCCAGAATCAATATATGGAGTTCTGGTCTCATCTCCAATTTATGGGCAGGAGTCACTAAAGTATGCAAAGAAAAGGAAGATGATAATTCGAGATTTGAAATGAAATTCATAAAAAGGGTTGAAAGAAGACAGGGCTGTTTTCTGTGGAAAATGGAAATCTCAAACTCAAATAGGTAACCTCAAATTCTTGTAGGATCAATACAAGAAAGTGGAGTGCAGATATGGAAGTACACAGCTTTTGTGATGAACACAAAGGACAGATGTAAAACTCAGCTCATGATGTACAGGATCCCAACATTTTGAATGTGCTCTGCTCAAGAGCACAGTGGAACAGGGGCGTGGAGATTGTGATTTGCATAGATTTTGCAGCAGGGATTGAAGTTAAATCACTTTAGTCTTCCAAATATTGAAAATCATTCAAAACTTGACATGATACAAGTCTTCAACATGCTGTCAGAATGCAAAATAAGTGAAGAGACAAAGTTTGATATTAACATATAAAAGCAATGTGAAAACTGACCCAACCCTCGTAAATGTGTCACTAAGGAGAAGTATGCAAATAATGAAAAGGTTAATTGAAGTGATGATGGGTGGGTAGGTCTCTTGGAGAAGCAGAGGAGAGAAATTGGTAGAGAATGGCATGAAGGAACAATTATGAACACTGTAGAAAGGTCCAGGAATATCAGGAGAGATAATGCATGATTCTGACTCACAAAAGAGATCATTCATGATTTTTGAGTTGCACTGCTTTAGTAACTTTATAAAGGACTAAACCAACTTGGAGGTTGAGAAGAGTATGGAGCTGGAAAGCAACATACAGTGTTAAATATAGTGCTTGGAAATCAATATGACATTGCACAAGTTTGACAGAGTTATACAGCTCAGAAATAGACCCTTCAGTCCAACTAGTACATGCCAAACATAATCCCAAACTAAGTTAGTCCCATCTGCCGACTCCTGGCCCATATCCCTGCAAACCTTCCCTATTCTTATTTATCTCATAAATGTTGTAATTGTGCCTGCATCCACCACTTCCTCAGGAAATTCAACTCGTGCAAACCACTGTGTGTAAAAATTTGCCCCTTTGTCTTTTCTAAATCTCTCATCTCACCTTAAAAGTGTTTCCCCAGTCTTGGAAATCCCCCATCCATTAATCCTATCTATAATCCTCATTATTTTGTAAACCTGTATAAAATAACCTCTCAACCTCCTACGCTCCAGTGAACAAAACATCCCAGCCTATCTTTAATCGATAAAAGAAAGTGGCTACCCAAACAAAAAATGCTATTAATTTCCTTTCAGCTAATTTGATGTTTAATTAATGCTGTTTCACAATGGTTTGAAATATCTTGTTTTGCAATTTGTCAGCTGTAATCGTGTATCTATTGGGTTTAATAACAGCAACTATACATGTCACATCACAAATACTAACTGATTCAGCCATTATGTAATTGATATCAACATGGGAGTACCTGGTGGGGAGAAAACAGTGAGAATAGAAGCCTGGAAGCAATAAAAAAAATTACAAGAACAGGTAGGTGAAAGTTACCTATAAGATAGAAATTCTGCTGTTAAAAGACTAGCAAAAAGAAAGACTGCCCAATAATTTTCAAAGGCAATAATATCCGTCCAAGTATGACATATATGGAGAAAACTCTGGGAGTGGATTCATGGGTGATTCAATGAATTTTGCATTAGCAAATAGAAGGAGGGGAAACGGATTATTGGGACAGAAAACTAAAAGATTGCAAAAGTCTTCTATTCAAATGCTGCCTTCATGGCAAAAAGCAGGGACAGCAACAAACTCTAATTAGATAAAATAAACGTTAATGAGGCTTTTTCTATCTCATATAGAGCAATTACCTTTCTCTGGTTTGGCATTAAAATTTCTTCAGTTCCTGTCTACCAACCCCAACTTAAACAGCACTCTTGGTAGCACTTTAATGCATGTTAACCTATATTATACTTTGATGTTAGTCGAGAGAAATTGAATTAGAATACTGCATCTAAAAAGGCCATTTCTGTTTTTTAATTTATCATGGTCCTCATGCTGTAGGTCACATTTCTGTTTATCTGTTCCATACAGAGGCTTGCTTTAAAATCACACATTTGACCCATGATTTTTCATCTACAGTAAGTCATCTGTATCCATGCAATCAATTTGTGAATTCTCCTATCTGGATCAAAAAATAAGTAACAAAAGTCAGTATTCACAGGCAAAGATCACATGTTTTAACCTATTTTTAATAAACTCTGCCCTTGTGAATTTCATCATTTACAGAGGTTCTTAGGAATGGAAGACTCATGGATACAGAGAAATGACTGTACTGACTTTGGAAATTATTTTGATATTCAAGATGCAAGCCCAGAGCAGACCAACCACACAAAAAATAAGACATGCATCACACCTTACAGACTGTACGGAGCTTTTGTCGTTCTTTCTTAATTGCTTTCTTCTGAGTTTCCTTTTCCTTCTTTGTTTGCAAGGCCTGTTGTCTGGCTTCTTCTTCTTCCTTCTCTTTGGCCAACCGGGCAACTTCTAATTCTGCCTGTTTTTGCTTATATTCGAAGAACAACAGAAGCATTTTGAATGTCTTTATAAAAGATGACAAAATTCTGAGATAATTTGGTTTGAGCAAGCAAAATTTATTGGTGCATTATGGATTCCTTTACCCTAAACCAGTTTGATTTAAAGACCAAATCAAATCACAAAATTCATGGCATTAAAAATGCATTTTGAAATAATTCAAGTGTCTGAAAATGTACAATTTTGTTACAGTAATTTATCCTAAGTTTTAAGAATACTTTTAAATATTTATCAGAATGTGGTGACAATGTTGGTCAGCATTTCTTATTTGAGTCAGATACAGTGCTTGGAACCCATTTTTGACTTTACTTAGTTGTCTCACAATGCACTTTTCTACAACGTCCTGCATTCATACATCTAAGATGGCCTGGGTCTAGTACTTTTTTTAATATATTTTATTGATCTGCGAATAAGGATGAAAAAAGACTTAACACTTCTTATGGTTAAAGTGTATTAAGACACGTACATTTGGTAAACATTCAATATATTGTACAGAATTCAATCCGGCCAAAGACAGAAAGGATGTGAATTTTTTTGTGATCATGAAATTACAGCACATTTTACAATCTCCACGAAAATGCAAAAACATCTTGCCATTTCAAGTAGCTAGAATTATTAGACTTAAGGTGCTTTAGTAGTCCCTTTTTATATCTTCGGCCAAAAATGTGGACAAAGGTATTTGCATAAACTCAATAAAGTGAGCTCAGCATTTTAGCATTCAAGGTAGTTAGAGCGTGTAATACAAGATGAAGTTCATACTAACAACAGAACATGATCTTGCTGGATTATATACATGGGAAGAGAAGCAAAGGACAAGGTAAAGGTAGTGCTTTGAAAACTATTTTTCAAGTTGACACGATTTTAACTCCCCACTTTCTGAATGGCAATTACTTTGGGGTAAGTGATGGCAGAGTGGTATTGGACTGTAAATCCAGAGACCAAGTAATGTTCTGAGGATACTGGTTTGAATCCCACCACGGCAGATGGTGGAATTTGAATTCAAAAAACAACTCCAGAATTAAGAAACTAATGATGATCATGAATCCACTGGCGATTGTTGAAATAAACCCTTCTGGCTCTCTAACATCCTTTAGGGAATGAAATTGCCATCCTGATTGGATCTGGGCTACATGTGACTTCAGATCCACAGCAATGTGGTTGACTCTTAAATGCTCTCGGTGATAAATGCTGGCCAAGCCAACAAAGCCTTCATCCAGTGTACGCATAAGAAACAAACTACTGACTGAAAAAAAACCAACCTGGCCAGCTGTGACCACCTTCCATGAATGAATGTACATTGTAACAAAAAAACCTTGAAAATCAATGTGGTCCCAGATTCCAATAAAAATATAATAAAGTAGCTTAATAATATTCAGTACTCTGCGTAATCCAAGGTGGAGGATGGGAAAAAGCCACTCCTTTTTTGAAGTTTTCTCAGTGTTGGAGCAGATTTCCTCAAATTCTAGGAACAGTAATTACTGCTTTATAAGCTGTTGCATCATTTTGAAACTTTGGGAGAAAAATCAAAACAACGGCACTTTAGAAAGGAGGAAGAGAGACAAAGAGAAGGACCACATGAGAAGTGAAACAAATAAACCTACACTGCTGTCTGATCCAACCGTGAATCTGCACAGCCAACTGCCTCTTCTGTTTGATTAAGTATCTCTGGACATCAGAGTTCATCTAAGAAAAATAAAGACTGAAATTCACAACTCACCTTGGAGATATCAGTGTGGGGGAGCTCACAGCAGGAGGACAGCTAAGTGACTGGTTTAAAGTGTAACCTTACTGCTTTTTTATGTAATATACAATAGTGAGTAGAGTTTTTTTTGGATTATATGATTTTATTGAGATCTGGCTCTTGACTGAACGTTAAAAATATAAAAACATCGGTACTAAGTTAACCTGGAGCAGTATTTTTAGAGGAATAAGAATGTACTCTTTTCTGAATCTGAAGATTGTTAAGGTGCACAGATGGCCTTTAGTACAGTGATGTGCTCTTCCTGTCCGATGTTACTGGTAATTTTGTCCACTGGAAGTTTGGTTGTGAACCTTGTCAGATTGCACAGATCGGTTAAAACGGCAGTTAGAGGCAATGAGGAATTTAAAGGAACTAGGTGGTGTGATGGACGGCAGTTGCAAGAAGGGAGATAAACCAAAGATACAGTCAGGTAGATGGGTTACCTCCAGGGAAGGTAGGAGAGGGAAGTAGGCAGTGCAGAAGTCTCCTGTGGCCATCTTCATCTCAAACAAGTATGCTGTTTTGGAAAATGTACGGGGTGATGGACTCTCAAGGGAATGTAGCACTGACAGCCAGTTTCTGAGAATAGCTCTAATGTAATGACAGGTATGTAAGGTTCCAAGCAATCAACTGATATAGGGAATTCTCTAATCAGAGGCACAGACAGACAGTTTATGCCCTATAATGAGAATGCTGTGTTTGCCTCCCTGGTGCCAGGATTAAGGCTATCTCTGAGAGGATGCAGAATATTCTCAAAGGGGAGTAGGACCAGCAGGAAGTCATTGCACACATTAGAACTAACAACATAGGAAGAGAAAAGGATGGGATTCCGAAGAGGGAATATAAGTAGTTAGGCAGGAATTTTTTAAAAAAGATCCTCAAGGGTAGTAATATCTGGATTACTTCTGGTGTGACAAGCCAGTGAGAATAGGAATAGGAGGATAGAGCAGATGAATGCATGGCTGAGGAGTTGGTGTAGGGGAGAAGGATTCACATTTTTGGATAATTGGAATGTCGTCTGGAGTAGGAGTGATGTGTACACAAAGGACAGATTGCACCTGAATCGGATGGAGACTAATATACTAACGGTCTGCCCAGGAGGTAGGTGGCTATGTGGGTGTATACACACATCAGGGAGATAGTAAGAAACGAGATCAGTCTGAGACTAGTATGGTTGGGAAAAGGAGCAAGTCATACATTCAGGGCAGGCAGGAACAAAGCAGACAACAAGGTAAGACTGATAAACTGCATTTATTTCAATGCGAGAGGCGCGGTGGGAAACATAGTACTGAGGTATCATAGCAATTACAGAGACATGGCTCAGAGATGGACAGAATCAGCAGCATAATGTTTTAGGGTATAGATGCTATAGAAAAGATAAAAAGTGGGGAGGGGCAAAAGATGATGGAGAAATGGCATTTTTCATTAGCGATAACATTACAGCTGTACTTGGGGAGGTTAGGGAGGATATTCCTGGGAATACATCTAGGGAGATTATTAGGGTGAAACTGAGAAATAAGAAAGGGATAATCACCTTATTGGGAGTGTACTTTATACCCCCCAATAGTCAGCGGGAAATTGAGAAACAAATTTGTAAGATGTCAGTTATCTGTAAGAATAATAGGGTGGTTATAGTAGGGGATTTTACCTTTCCAAACATAGACTGGGACTGCCATAGTGTTAAGGATTTAGATGAAGAGGAATTTGTCAAGTGTGTACAAGAAAAGGTTCTGATTGAGTATGTGGATATACCTACTAGAGAAGGTGCAAACTTGACATACTCTTGGGAAATAAGGCAAGGCAGGTGCCTGAGGTGTCAAGTGGGGGTGCACTTTGGGGCCAGTGGACATAATTCCATTAGTTTTAAAACAGTGATAGGGATAGACCGGATTTAAAAGTTAAAGTTCTAATTGAAGGAAGGCCAATGTTGATGGTATTAGGCGAGAGAGCTGAGGGGTGACCTTATAGAGGTTTATAAAATCATGAGAGGCATGGATTGGGTAAATAGACAAGGTATTTTCCCTGCGGTGGGGGAGTCCAGAACTAGACGGCATAAGTTGAGGGTGAGAGGGGAAAGATTTAACAAGGACCTGAGGGGCAATTTTTCCAAGCAGAGGGTGATGTGTGTATGGTATGAGCTGCTAGAGGAAGTGGTGCATGCTGGTACAATTACAACATTTAAAAGGCATCTGGATGGGCATATAAATAGGAAAGGTGAGAGAAATATGGGCCAAATGCTGGCAAATGGGACTAGATTAACTTAGTATATCTGGTTTGTATGGATGAGTTGTACCAAAGAGTCTATTTCTGCATTGTATATCTCTAAGACACTCTTTGTTAGGAAAGTGCTTGTATTATCTTGATGAACAATAGTATCAAATAAATATGAAACTCTCTCATTTTAAAGTAACTACTAAAAATACTACGTTACATGTAGATTGCAGTACAGCTTTCTATACTCCTTGGTGAAAGATTCAGTGAAGCCCTTTTCCGTTCACCAGGCAGTCAGTTCAACCAGCCCCTCCCACAGTCACTCATGTCCCTCCTTAAATCACTGATCTGTGCCCTCCCTCCACCTTCCTCACTAGTCACTCATTCTCCTCTCCTTTTTCACCCTATTCCAGCTGGAATTTTATACCTTGTCTGTAACTTGGAGCGCTAGACTGGACACAAACAGCAGTCAGGGCTCAAATCCCAGATTAAAGCTTTCCCCCGCCACTCTACTTTAAAATATAAATTGTAGTTGTTTGTTGTCTCTTCAGTAGACAGAAAGATACATCTTGGAAAACCACATTGCTCTTCATTACTGATAGGCAGGCCTGAGAGAGAACACCCCTGGACACAACTAAAATGCAGAATGGTTATTACAATGGCAAGTTTGAGCACTAAATTAACAATGGAAACTATAACAAATAGCTCATCAAGCTAAAAATGACTAACTTCCATCATTTTTTTTAATATAGACTTCAAATTGATGGCCAAAGAATTTTGAAGTATATTAATTCTCCCTAGCCCCACAGAAAGAATGTTACAATACTCGCCTTTTATATACTTGTAATAGCAAGTACTGGGGATGTGAGCATTTAGCATTGAGGGGAAAATAGTGGTACTGGCAACAAGTGGCTGAATAACTGGAGTTCAAGTAATACTATTTGTGTTTAGATAAATGGAGAGTAAGAAAGTTTAAGGAATGGTATTAGATACACAGGCACAATGCTGTTAGGGAGGGAGTTCCAGATTTTCAACAAGTGACAAAGGAAATCACAATATACTTCCAAATCAAGATGGAATATGACTTGGAGGCAAGCCTGCAAGTGGTGGTGCCCCTGTGCACTCTAGATGGTAGAGGTCACAGGTTTGCAATTAGTGTCGAAGTGAGTTGATGTTTGTTTTAATTGACACATTTTGACTCCAAGTGAAATTTATGCAACAACAAAATCTGTAGACGAATGATAATGGGGAATGTTACACTCTTACTATCCAAGATTACATTAGAATAAGGACAAAGAATTTTCTTGATCATGGTGTTTACAGCTCAACAGAGGTAGCAGCATTGCTAGAACGGTTCTGGAAATTAAGGTAGGTCAAATGGCAGCAAGGGAGCAATTAGGGAACAATATTTAAAGTATCATATTAGCTATAGTTTAGAACAACCAACAATTAGAATAAAATGGCTTAATTGAAAGATGTCCAATTTCAGTGAAGTGAGAATAAATCTATAAAAGGTAAATTGGAATTAAAAACTGTCTGGCAATCTACCAAGAATGCCTTTAAAAGAGATTGCTTCATCCATTCAAGCTAAGTTTGAAACAGGGAGAAAAGGCAAAGCAACCAAAGCCAGGTGAAATGCTTTCACGCACTGACAATTCTGGCATATTATCTTTTCCTCACATGAGATTTGTTTTTAAAATTATTCCAGCAGAACTCACATTCAGAATTAAACTGGATAGCCATTACCCAGCTTCTAATCCTTACTTTCTCTTTTTCTTCTTGTTCTTTTCTCTTTGCTTCAGCTTTTGCCTTCTTTTCTGCTTCTTTCCTTGCCTTTTCTTCTTCTTTAAACTTTTTTATTCTCGGATCACAGCTGTAAGCAGTGTCTGTCAAACAAATCACCATATAGACTGCTGAAATACAACATTTTATGGCATTGTATGCTGCAAGAGTTCACTGGTAAATATTGGCAGTATATCTTCATGCATGATACTCTTATAGACCAGTACGTACCACAATTAAATCCAAAGGAAAGAAACAGATAGGTACTATAAATTATTTTGAAAGATAGTTATTTAAAACAATAATATTGAAAGGGAAAGGCAATGCACAACTATGGATTTGATGATCTTCCATTGTGCTGTACCAGCCTACGATTCTAAAATAGGTGAATGTGTAATAGGTTGTCAATTTCCTTTTAACCATTTGAAATGAGCACATTTGTTACATGAAGTATCAAATGCTCACACAAAATGAAGTAGCTGCCAAACAGAAATCATGATTGTGTTAAACTTATGATGTAATATTAGAAGGCACCATTGCACAGCATTTTATCATATCTTGAAATGCTTCATGTTCAGTGAATTTTTTTAACCACTATGTAAATAAGACAGCTGAAAGCATCATAAAGAGGAAAACCACTTTCGGTAATCATGATGTGGAGGTGCCGGTGTTTGACAAAGTTAAAAATCACGCAACACCAGGTTATAGTCCAACAGGTTTATTTGGAAGTACAAGCATTCAGAGCACTGCTCCTTTATCAGGTAGTTGCAAAGCAGCAGCACTACAAAAGCTTGTACTTCCATAAACCCAGCGGACTATAACCTGGTATTGTGTGATTTTTAATTCTGTTTTAGATTAGATTACTTACTTACAGTGTGGAAACAGGCCCTTCGGCCCAACAAGTCCACACCAACCCGCCAAAGTGCAACCCACCCAGGCCCATTCCCCTACATTTACCCCTTCACCTAACACTACGGGAAATTTGGCATGGCCAATTCACCTAACCTGTACATTTTTGGATTGTGGGAAGAAACCCACGCAGGCACGGGGAGAATGTGCAAACTCCAGAGAGTTGCCTGAGGCGGGAATTGAACCTGGGTTTCTGGCACTGTAAGGCAGCAGTGCTAACCACTGTGCCGCCCATAGTTTTGGACAACACTGTTTAGATAAGTGTGTTGACAACCAGCAGTCTAGAAGAAATCTATGCTTTATCAAATTATGCCATGCTACCTTTCATGGTGGAAGAGTCTAAAACTAGAGGGCATAGGTTTAGGGCGAGAAGGGAAAGATTTAAAAAGGACCTAAGGGGCAACTTTTTCATGCAGAGGGTGGTGCATGTATGGAATGAGCTGCCAGAGGAAGTGGTGGAGGCTGCTAGAATTACAACATTTAAAAGGCATCCGGATGGGTATACGAATAGGAAGGGTTTAGAGGGATATGGGCCAAGTGCTGGCAAATGGAACTAGATTAATTTAGGCTTTCTGGTTGGCATGGATGAGTTGGACCAAAGGGTCTGTTTCCATGCTGTACATCTCTACGACTCTATGACATCCATTTGAACAAGCCATATAATGTCTCATTTAAAGAAATCCTGAATGTGCTAAAGCGCTGGGGTTGAATTTGAATCCACAAATTTCAGATGCAAACAAAATTTCTACAAGTAAAGCAGACACTCCAGAGTTTTGTGATTTGCTTCTGAAGCCTGTCATTTCCTTAATGATTAATGCAAGGAAAGAAATCCCTTTACAAACAACTCATCTTAAACAGCCTGCACCTCTTTCTAGTATGCTTAATATTATGAGAACTTAACAAATAATTGATCCATTGGAGACTACAAAGCTATCCTTTTATATGTTTAGACATGGATTTGTTTAACAATGAAGATTGGTGCAGTAGAAATAATACCCCAAACACTGAAGTGTTGCCACTTGCAAATCTGAAGTACAAAACCCACAATTAGTTCATTTAAAAATATATACAGAAATATTGTTTATAGATTCTTTTGACTTGCATTTAACTTGTCCTCTTGCAATCTAAACGAATTAATCCCTTATTTCGCTAGTTATTCACTTGGGTTTTCCATTTTTCTTCATTCAAACATAAGATGAGAGTTTTGCTGGGAAGACCAGCACTTATTTCTAATTACTCCAGAGTTTGAACTGTCTTCTTAAAATGCTGCTGTCAGTATGGAGTTGGTATATCCACTGTGATGTCAGGTAGGGCATTCCAAGATTTTGACCCACCCCAAGGAAGGAATAGAAATACATTTCCAAGCAAACACAGAGGGGGTTGGAGATGCGAATTTAGGAGGGTTGTTGAAGCAGTCTGAGTGAATTACATTGCATCTTGCATCCACTGCATTGGAGCTGAAGATTGTGAATATTTGTGTGATCCATTTGTGTAGGTTGCTATGGCCTAAATGGCATCAAGCTCAAGTGATGTTAAAGCCACACAGAGTATTCATCATTCTCCTAACTTGGCCTTGATGATAATGGAAAGACTTTCAGGAGTCAGGAGCTGAGTCATTCACCACAGAATACCTAGCATTCAACCTGCTATTTTAGCCACCATTATTTAGTCAACTGGTTCAATTAAGTTTCTCGTCAATTTTGGCCCCTAGATTATTGACAGTGGGTGATTTTACAATGATAACACCACTCTTATTGGGGATGGTCAGCAACTGTGTGGCACAAATGTTACTTATCAGATCAAATATACATATCATCTTGCTGCACATGCACAAAAACTGCTTTGTGAACAGAACTAAATATTGTGCAATCATGAGCAACAAACCTCGCTTCTGAGGGCAGGACACTGATGATACAGATGAAGATGTTCGAGTTGAAGGACACTCCCCTGAGGAACATTTGGAGTAATAACTTGGTGTGAGATGATTGACATCTACAACCGATGAAGAATCTATCCTCAATTCCTGTTTGTTTCTCAATTTCACTTGGCTTCCAGGTACTTTCAGTCAAAGTCAGCCTAATACTGAAGCTCACAAACAAATCCTCTAACATAACAGTAAAGCACAGGACTTCCACATGAATTTACAAGTAAGAGGAGGACTAGGCTATCCAGCCTCTCGAGCTTGCTCTGCCATTCAATAAGATCTAATTGTAACTTCAAATCCACATTCCCATCTATCCCTGATTACCTTTAAACCTCTTGCTTAAAAAGAATCTCTGTCTTAAAAATATTCAAGTACTCTCCTTCCACTTTCTTTTCATGCAGAGAATGTTCAAAAGACTCTCAAATTTAAGGAAAAAAAGATTGCCTAATCTCTGTTTTAACATTGGTGACCTTAATTTTTAAACAGTTGTCCCTAGTTCTAGTCCGCCCATAATATGAAACATCCTCTTCACATCTACCCTGTCAAGGCTCCAAATGATTTAATGTTTCACTACAGTTGTCTCTTACTCTAAATTCCAGCAGATAGAAGCTTAGCCTGTACAATGTTTTCTCACAAGGCAACCTACCTATTCTAGGCAATAGTCTAGTAAACCTTTGCTGGATTGCCTTCAGTGCATTCCGGTTCATCTTTAAATAAGGTGACCAATATTGTGTTCAACACATGTCTATTTTTGTATTCAATTCCCCTCACAGTAAACGATGGCATTCTGTTGCTTTCCTAATTTCTTGTTGTACCTGCATTCTAACTCTGCGATGCATGCAAAATATTACAATATTCACCCATTTATTTCAGGACCTTGCTGTTGAAACAAATATATTATTTGCAAAGTCCCTCTAAATTCCTCCTTCTGTCCTCCACTCAACACATTTTCATGGTGGTGAGATAGTGATAGCAAAAAGCAGGAGCCAGAGGGGAAGGTCTGTAGAATCTTGTCTTACAAAAATATATATTCTCCTCCCATTAATTCTGCTACCTATTGCTTTAAATTAAGTTTTTAGTTCCAATTAAAAAATTAAATTAGCAGAACAAACATTTTACACCTGAAATACTGAACTTCCAGTAACTCAAATTCAAAAGTATTTTCAAATTGCACAAACTTATAAAGAAACTTTTCAAAAAATCATCTAAAACCTACCAACTAGTGTTCTTATCCTATTCATTTCTTCTTTCTTCCTTTGTGCACGAGCTGCCCTGTTCTGTTTTTCAATCCATTTTCTCTCATCTCGGCTACAAACAGAAATATCACTAAAAGCATTAAAGAATACATCACTATGTTTGGTAGTCTTTCAGCAAGTATGGTTGAGGTTCCAAATCAGAGTGTATGCTGAACCTGTTTAATCTGTAAGTTTGTCTGTGTATACTTGAAGAACTGCAGATTATTTATAGTCGTCAAATTTGCAAAGTTAGACTAAATTATAAACGTAGTAAGAATATCATCTATTAAATTAAAAACAGCTAGAAATACATGTCAATGTGCTTCAAGTTTTGACAATGCAAGCAACAAACTAAGGGGAGGCGATGGCCTAGTGTATTATTGCTGGACTGTTATTCCAGAGACCCAGGAATGTTCTGGGGCTGTAGGTTCGATTCCTGCCTTGGCAGATGGTGGGATTTGAATTCAATAAAAAAAAAGACTTGAAGAACCTAATGATGGCCATGAAGGGCATTAAAGAGCTTTACTAAAGAACTAATGTCCGACTGTTAGAGGAAAAAGAAATCTGGTTCACCA
The DNA here is from genome assembly GCF_037043375.1 of Chiloscyllium plagiosum. Classification (NCBI taxonomy): domain Eukaryota; kingdom Metazoa; phylum Chordata; class Chondrichthyes; order Orectolobiformes; family Hemiscylliidae; genus Chiloscyllium; species Chiloscyllium plagiosum. Next base: position 27,563,060 of record NW_028270161.1, on the reverse strand, counting down.
ATGTCCTTGAGGGAAAAAACCTGGCTCTCCATCAACGTGGTTGCCTTTTAATTTCCCTCATCCAATGAATGAATATTAAAACAAAACTGGGAAAAACAGGCTTAGTTTAATTATCTGTTTTTGAAAACACAAAAAGGACAAATATTCCTAAAATTAAAAAAAACATTTTTTTTTCCTTTATTCATTCATAGGATGTGGGTGTCACTGGCTAGGCCAGCATTTATTGCCCATCCCTAATTGCTCAGAGGGCAGTTAAGAGTCTCCCACATTGCTGTGAGTCTGGAATCACATACAGGCAAGACCAGATAAGAATTGTAGTTTTCTTCCCTAAAGGGCATTAGTGAACCAGAGGTTTTTTTCCCCCCATCAATTGGCAATGGATTCATGATCATCATCAGACTCCTAATTACAGATCTTTATTGAATTCAAATTCCACCATCTGTTACGGTGGGATTTGAACCCGGATCCCCAGAATATTACCTGGGTCTCGATTAGCAGTCCAGTGATAATACCACAAGGCCACTGCCTCCCCTTAATAATTTTATCATCAATTATTAAACTACTTAATCAATGAAAGTGTTGATGGAATCAAGTCTAACACTTGGGGTGGCATAGTGATGTTGTAATATGTTGTAACATGGATTGGAATGATCTCTGGTTATACTTGCTATTTTCACTTGCTAACTTTATTAAAAAATTTTGAAGCATTGGCAATAATCTTCAATTACACCATTATTGTAAGTTGAAACTGAAATATTATTTAGAAAATCATGTAAGCTGATCCAGTGGTGAATGTGTTGGGTGTTACATACAAATGGGAAGATTCAGGTTTCAAACCAAAGTCCACATGGAATTATTTGAACAGAGCGGAAATTTTGGCACAGGCCCCAGACTTCAGTATTCGCTTCCACAAGGACTGACAGGTGAAGAGGAGGAAACCTCACAGACAGTTAGGATTAATGTTTTGAACTTTAACCAGAAATTTTGACTCAAAGTGCGGGTATAAAGTTGCCAATTCCTTCAACTGGATCATACTCAGATAATCACACCGTCAATTATCCTGTTAAACCTGCTAAGTTCAAAGAAAGAATTTAAGAGGATTATGCAGTTACATTTTTTTAAAATTCCAGCACAAACCACCTTTTGTTTTAATTGGTTGAAAGATGTGGTGATTTGATTGGAAGAGGTGTACATCTATTCAATTTTATTCAAGATCTTGCCTCATTTGTAGAGGCAAATTGAGGTAAAACATTCCAAGGCAATTTGTTTTTCAAACATTTGATTACTTCATTAATTAACAACAGTAACATTTTAATTATCTAATTTAGGTTTTGATGAACCAATGGCTCTACCAAGGTGGATGATGTATGCACGATGTTTCTCAATAATTATGTCAACATTAAAAAAAAGTTAGACAGAAACAAAAGTATGATTAAGGGATTACCTACCATTCTGCTTTTTCTTTTTCTTCTTCGTCCAAGTACGAAAATTCCCGCCAAGAATCAAAATTGTACCTGAACGTTTAAAGAAGGTCTAAGCATTAATCATGAAACAGATGAAATAATCTAGCAGCTATGAGACAAGATACTATAAAACGATCATGTTGAACAAATAGTGGCTAAGCACAGCAATTAAGAGCTTGTGCAGTTTGGAGAATTCATACAAGTCCAAATAACAATATTCTAAACATCAGAAATAAAATTAGAGTGGTATAAATGCTCAGCAGGTAATTTCGTATCCACAGAGAAAGTAGATTTAATTTTGCGTGTCAATGTCATTTCTTTAGATTAGGTGTTTAATTCAGTTCTGTTGAAAGATCACCAGTTTGAAACTTTAACTCTGCAGAACCCTTTTATCTCCCCAAAAGATGCAGCCAAACTTGCTGAGTAATTCCAGCATTTTGCTTCATTTCAGATTTTCAGTATTTTGCTTTTGTACTCCAAAATTCACTTGACAGACCCACAGGCACAGTAAAATTTCATATGTGGCCCAATAGCACATATTTAGGGTGTCCTAAAGGATTTCACAACCAATTAATTACTTTATGTCTTTATGTATTGACCGAAAATCAATTTTCACACAGCAAGCTCTCAGAAAGGAGGCTGGTCCATTATAACTGAACAGTTACGGGTCTCAGTCTAACATTACACCTAACAGACAGTACCTTCGACAACATTCTCTCAACATTACATGAAGAATCAGCCAGATTACGTGTTGGAAGACTGCTTTAAACCACAACCTTCTAACTAGGAGGTAAATGTGTTGCGAATTGTATCAACTATATTTTGTATATTGTATGGAGTAGATATGTTTTTTTTAAAAGGAGAAGCAGAAAGGAAAATTCTAAGCACTTATTTTATCGATAATCTTAACCTCTGCAAGTGTACATCATACAGAAATGTAATAGCTTTAAACAATCCAGTTATGCTTGAAATACTGAGAGGAATAGCTATGGTGAAGAAAATTTGTTGAGGACAAAAAGCACTGCAATTGTTTTTTGTGGAAATCAATTTTCTTTTGTATTATATAGGAGGAGAAAGTGAGGTCTGCAGATGCTGGAGATCAGAGCTGAAAATGTGTTGCTGGAAAAGCGCAGGAGGTCAGGCAGCATCCAGGGAACAGGAGAATCGACGTTTCGGGCATAAGCCCTTCTTCAGGAATGAGGAAAGTTTGTCCAGCAGGCTAAGATAAAAGGTAGGGAGGAGGGGCGTCGGAAATGTGATAGGTGGAAAGAGGTCAAGGTGAGGGTGATAGGTCAGACTGGGGTGGGGGCGGAGAGGTCGGGAAGAAGATTGCAGGTTAGGAAGGCGGTGCTGAATTCGTTGGATTAGACTGAGACAAGGTGGGGGGAGGGGAAATGAGGAAACTGGTGAAATCCGAGTTCATCCCTTGTGGTTGGAGGGTTCCTAGGCAGAAGATGAGGTGCTCTTCCTCCAACCGTCGTTTTGTTGTGGTCTGGCGATGGAGGAGTCCAAAGACCTGCATATCCTTGGTGGAGTGGGAGGGGGAATTGAAATGTTGAGCCACAGGGTGGTTGGGTTGGTTGGTCCGGGTGTCCCAGAGGTGTTCTCTGAAACGCTCCGCATGTAGCCGGCCTGTCTCCCCAATATAGAGGAGGCCAGATGGCCTCCTTCTTCAAGGACCGCAATTTCCCCCCCCAATGTGGTCAACGATGCCCTCCACCGCATCTCTTCCACTTCCCGCTCCTCCGCCCTTGAGCCCCGCCCCTCCAATCGCCACCAGGACAGAACCCCACTGGTCCTCACCTACCACCCCACCAATCTCCATGTTCAGCGCATCATCCGCCGTCATTTCCGCCACCTCCAAACGGATCCCACCACCAAGGATATATTTCCCTCCCCTCCCCTATCAGCATTCCGTAAAGACCACTCCCTTCGTGACTCCCTCGTCAGGTCCACAACCCCACCAACCCAACCTCCACTCCCGGCACCTTCCCCTGCAACCGCAGGAGGTGCAAGACTTGCGCCCACACCTCCCCCCTCACCTCCCTCCAAGGCCACAAAGGAAACTTCCATATCCTCCACAGATTCACCTGCACCTCCACACACATCATCTATTGCATCCTCTGCACCCGACGTGGCCTCCTCTATATTGGGGAGACAGGCCGGCTACTTGCGGAGCGTTTCAGAGAACACCTCTGGGACACCCGGACCAACCAACCCAACCACCCTGTGGCTCAACATTTCAATTCCCCTTCCCACTCCACCAAGGATCCACCCCAGTCTGACCTATCACCCTCACCTTGACCTCTTTCCACCTATCACATTTCCGACGCCCCTCCCCCAAGTCCCTCCTCCCTACCTTTTATCTTAGCCTGCTGGACAAACTTTCCTCATTCTTGAAGAAGGGCTTATGCCCGAAACGTCGATTCTCCTGTTCCCTGGATGCTGCCTGACCTGCTGCGCTTTTCCAGCAACACATTTTCAGTTTTGTATTATATAAGTTGTTTTGGTAAAAAGGTTACCCAGCCCTTGCAATGTACAGAATTCACATACTCAGCTACTGTCATTATTTGCTGCTCATAAATCTGTGAATTTTACTCTGACAACCACAACAGTAATTTAGCATTGTATCTAAATGCTATATTTAAATACTGACACTCTTTATAAATGTTATTCCAGAGTCAGTGAAACCACAGAATTGTGTGCCTTTGCAAACTTTCCATAAAACCATAAGACATAGGAACAGAAATTATGCCATTCAGCCCATCGAGTCTGCTCCACCATTCAATCATGGCTGAGAGGTTTCTCAACTCCATTCTCCCACTTTCTCCCCATGTCCCTTGATCCCTTTGATATTCAAGAATCTATCTCAGTCTTAAACATACTCAATGACTTGACCTCCACAGCCTTCTGAAGCAATGAATTCCATAGATTCACCACTCTCTGGCTGAAAAGTTTCTCCTTATCGCCGTTCTATTTGGACTTCCCTTTACTCTAAGGCTATGCCCTCCGGTTCTAGTCTCTCCTACCAATAGAAACATCTTCCCAACATCTATTCTATCCAGGTCATTCAGTATTCTGCATATTTCAATTAGATCCCCCTTATCTTTCTAAACTACATCAAGTATAGACCCAGAGTCCTCAAACATTCCTCATACGTTAAGCTTTTCATTCCTGGGAGATTTCTTGTTAACCTCCTCTGAATACTCTACAAGGCCAGTACATCCTACCTGAGATGAGGTCCAAAGCTACGTATAATACTCCTACTGTGGTCTGACCAGAAACTTGTAGAGCCTCGGAAGCACAGCCTTGCTTTTATATTCAAATCTTCTCAAAATAAATTTCATCATTGCATTTGCCTTCCTAACTACTGATGCAACCTGCAAGTTTACCTTGACAGATTCCTGGACTAGAACTTCCAAGTCTCTTTGCACTTCAGACTTCTGAATTTGTTCCCTATTTAGAACATGCTGCTATTCTCCCTACCAAATACATGACCTCACACCTTCCCACGTTGTACTCCAACTGCCATTTCTTTGCCCACTCTCCTAACCCATCCAAATCCTTCTGCAGCCTCACTGCCTCAATACTACCATTCCATCTATCTTTGTATCGTCTGCAATTTAGCCCAGAATGCCCTCAGTTCCTTCACCTATATCGTCTATGTATAAAGTGAAAAGTTAGGTTAATCGGTCTGTAATTTTCCATCTTTTGCCTTACTTCGTTTTAAACAGGATGTCACGTTAGAGATTTTCCATCGCTCCGGACCCTCTGTAGAAATTCCTGAAAGATCACTACCAATGCCTCCATTATCTCTTCAGCTACCTCCCTTAGAACTCTGGGGTGTAGTCCATCTGGTCCAGGTTATTTACCCACCTTTGGGCCATTCAGTTTTCCTAGCACCTGCTCCTTGGTGTTGGCCACCATACTCAGCTCTGTCCCCTCATTCTCTTGAATTTTTGGGATATTAGTCGTGTTTTCCACTGTGAAGACTGACACAAAGTAATTATTCAGTTCCTTCCACTACTATCTCTCCAGTGTCATTTTCCAACAACCCAATGTCCACTTTTGCCCTTTATATTTCTAAAGAAACTCCAAGTCTTCCTTTATATTACTAGCTAGCTTGCCCTCATATTTAATCTTCTCTCTCTTTTTTGTTGCCCTCTCTTGGTCTTTGTAAGCTTCCCAATCCTCTGGTTTCCCACTGCCCTTAACCACATTATATGCTTTCTTATTTGCTTTTACGCTGTCCCTGATGTCTCTCGTCAGCCATGACTGTTTCATCCTGATTCCATTTTAATAAGCTGGAAAGGATCAAGATTAAACTTACTATTTTGGAGTTTTTTTTATTCAAACTACTTCCAAATTATGCTGCTAACATGAAAATACCATCCAGTGATTATTGTTCAATAGCATGATGTCATGTTACAAATCAATGTTGTGATTGTGTGCTCAGCGTATGATGGCCAGGTGAGCACATTTGCTAAAGTGACTGCCCACAATTTCTGAAACTCTCAGGAGTACCTGGAATTTAGTCCACATTCTAGAAAGGATTTGAAAACTTTGCAAAGAAATCACAGAAGAGATTTATTAGAATGGCTCCTGGACTGATGGATTACAGTTACATTGACAGACTAAAGCAGCTGGATTGGAACAGAAAAGGAAAAGAGAAGAAGATTTGATAAATTTATAGAAGATCATTGAAGATAGAGTAAATAAAGGGAAAATATTTTCAACAGTGGAAGATTGCTATCCAGATGTTAATTGGCAAAATTCGGATCGATAACAAAAACTTTTCAAACAAAACAGGGAATTAAGAATTGGAACACACTGCCAAACTGAGATAAATTGAACAAGTACTGGAGATAAACATAAAAGCAGGGAAGAGGGGAAAAGACAGGAATAGAGTTAATTCATTGCTGTTCAAAAGAGCTGGCAAAGACTTAAAGAGGTTGGCATCCTTCCGGGCCAGATTATTCTGCGATTTTATGAAACATGCAATATAATGAAACATATAAAGAATTTCCATGTGCCTTTCATAATGTCGAACACCCCAGAATGTTTCACAATAAATACAGTAGTAAATTCACTATTCTAAATTAGGAAAACATAGCAGTTAATAACACGTTCAATAAACAGCGAAAACCTAAATGACGAGGTAATCTTTTTTGAGTAACATTAGTTGAAGGAGAAATGTTTTCCTGAACTAACTAGAAAACGTTCCACCTTGCTTTAAATAGTGCAGTAGGATCTTTTACATCCACACAAAAAAAAATGGAACCTAATTTTAACATTTTTTCTAATAGCATTTCTGACAGGGCAAGAGTCTCTAGCCTTTCAAAGAAATGTCAATCTCGCCGATGCACTCTAGGGTGTGATTTACAGGTGAGAGTGCTTCCATTGGTCTATTAACTAGTTTGAGTCAAATTTTCATAAACATCAGTATTGAAATAAGGCATATTTATCTGGTAGTTTACCACACTTTCAGTAGTCCAGCAATTCTGATGTTAGAAATATGTAAGATGAAGCAATTTATTTGATTCATTATTGTACAGTGAAACATTTTGTTTTGTGTGCAGTACAGGCAGATAATAACATACAAAGTTCGTAGGGTGGTAGAATAGGATGAGCATTATAATGTTACGGCTGCAGAGAAGGTGCATAAAAATAAAATCATCATTAGATTTTAAACTTCAGAGATCATTCAGAAGTCTAATAACAGTGAGGGAGAAGCTGATTTTGAACTAGTTGGTACATATATTTAAGCTTTTGTATGTTCTGAATGACAGAAGAGATTGGAAGAGATTATAATCGGGGTGGGAGAGATCCTTGATGACGTTGGCTGCCTTTCTGAAGCATTGAGGCGTGTAGTTGAAGTTAATGGATAGGAGACTGGCTTGTGTGATGGACTAGGCTGTGTTCACAACTCTCTGTAGTTTCTTATGGTCCTGGGCAGAGCAGTTGCCCCCACCAAGCCACAATGCATCTGGATAGAATACTTTTTATGGTTCATCTATAAAAGTTGATAAGAGTCCTTGTGGACATGCCAAATTTCCGTAGCCTCCTAAGAAGTAGAGGCAGCGTCATGCCTTCTTGACCAATGCACCAACATGGAATGTCCAGGACAGATTATTGGTGATTCTCACTCCTTGGAACTTGACGCTGTTGACCATCTCCACATCAGTTCCACTGATGTAGATAGGAGGGTGGCCAGCCACCAATTTACACCCAAAATTGATTAGAATGAATCTACATAATTTCCAAATGCTCACAATCTGCAGCCAAGGCCAATATTAAAATACAGATTACATATTTTTTACCTGATTGACTGCTTAAGCAAGGGAATCTATACGCAGTAAGGCGTACCCATAAAACAGAGGGCCTCTTATGGTGAAGTGGTAGCACCCTCTGGATCAGAAAGCCCAGGGTCATGTTTTATATGCTCTACAGATGCGGCATAATATCTTTGAACAGGTTGATTAACCTGTTTGATTGCTTAAACAAGGGAATCTGTACACAAATGGACAAGAAAAATTCTGGGTCCTTCTGTGTACAGTAAGATTTCCTCAGTTAAATAGAAAATCAGAGAAGGCTCTCTGTCTTAGCCATTTAATAAATGATCTGGTGATACAGTACTGGGTTGTCCCAGGGTCAGACAAAAACAAAACCTTCCCTTTTAAAAGGAGAAAACTACAAAATAAAGCAAACCTATAATTAAATAATAGTACTGCTAGTACTCTAACACTCCAGTAATGGCAGTGTCCACCAATTGCTGAAAGTCTATTCCTTTCAAGGCTATGGAAGAGAAATGGGCAAACGGAACAAGTACACCCATGGGATGTACAACCAGAAATATATCAGTGGATAAAAAAAAAACCAAAAGTGCTGGAAAAACACAGGACATCTGGCAATAAACTGTGGAGAGAGAAACAGAGTTGACATTTCTTCAATGAAGAGGAGTCTTATTGGGCTGGAAACATCAACTCTGCCTCTCTTTCCACAGATATAGCCAGACCTGCTAAATTTCTCCAATTCTTTGCTTTTATTTCAGGTTTTCCAGGAGCCCAGTATTTTGCTTTTATGACTGTGGATATCAAGTAAAATAATTTATAGGTTCAAGGTTTTTCCACACAAGTCGACTTTAGTACTGCTCATTGCCAAAGTTCAAGCAAGAGTCATAGTCACCTTGGTTATACAGGGTGACCAGCAAAAGCCTTATTCAGTTGCACAGAACCTTGCTGAGTAATTGCCGAGAGTATTTTGGACAGTCTTGATTCCTTTATTTAAGGAAGGATATTCTTATCACTGAGGGAGTGCTATGGAGGTTCATCAGTTTAATCCTGGCATGTGGTATGTATTTTTTACACTTTCGAAGAATGAGGTACGATTTTATTGAAACTTAAATTTTTACAGGGCATGACAGGGTGAACATAAGCAGGAAGTTTCCCTGGCTGGTAACCTAGACCCAGGTGATGTACTCTCAAGATAAGGGGCATGCCATTTTATACCAATAAGAGGAGGAATTCAATACTGAGAGCAAGGTGAATTGTTGGAATTCTCTGGAGGGCTTTGGAAGCTTAGTTATTCAGTAGGTTAAACACAAAAGTCAATTCTGGAGATTTATAGCATTAAGGGATATGGAAACAGTGTGGGAAAGGGCATTAAGGGCACCTAGAATGGAAGGGCAGGCTGGGTAGATTGAATGCCTATTCCTGTTCCTAGATAGGAGTTCTAACCTGTCAATAACTTCAGAAGAGAAAAGAAACGGAGAAAAGGGGTGAGAAAAACAAAATGCTAAATTGTGGGTTGAAAAAAAATTGATTAATGGGGATAAATTAAATAAGAAAATATATCTACGTCGGAATTCTTGGCCACTCCATTCTCTATCAATGGCAAAGAATCTTTCAGCCAACTATACTTTGCAGCTAGCTCACTAACTCTTTTCTGTCCTCTTTAAAACTTCCTCAGTCCTTTTGCTAAAATGTCATATATGTTTTGCAGATAAACATCAATCAACATCTAAAATACAGTACACTAGGAAATTTAAAAAAAAACTTACCAGAATGAATAAAAAGAATCTACTTCTTCGAAGGAAGAATTCAAATTGCCCAGTTTGGAAACATGTTTCTTTTTGGACCATCTGAGGAATAACATTTGTATTTTTCTTCATCAAATGTAACCACAAATACAATCCAAGTCAAGTTTTATACGTAATAAATGAAACTAAATGAAATGTCAGTATTCAAAAGAAGTAGTGTTAAACCACATTCAACAATCTGCAACTGAAACAGAAACTATAAAAACAAATTAAGAAAAATACTTGTACATTGAAAAAAGTAAAAGACACACTAGATTTATATAAACACATCTCGAGAAAACTTGGGACAGAGTTCAGAAAACTGGCTAGTGTATGGTAAAAATGAGATGGAGATGCTGATTGAGCAATCCATTATATCAAATTATACGATCGTATCGAAAAATAAAAGGAACAAATACATTGACTATTAGTCAGTGAGTTTTTAAAATGAAGATTACCTAATCTTAACTAAAGCAAAGCAAACCATATACTGAGGGAATGGAATAAAGTTAGAAAACCTACGTCATTAGATCAATTAGTATAGTATCCCTCAATTCCCCCAAATGAGCAAATACTGCAGTACCAGCTCCATTTTGGCAATATTTTATTTACACCATTTCCATTTTTTTCATATCTGTATGAATGTACAGATGAGATCAAATTAAAGAATAGTTCATCTATGTTCAACTGCAGGCTATCATAAGGTCTTTCTGGATATATTGCTACATTAGTTATAAAGCTGGCTCCCAATTATGAAATATTATGTCTGTTCTAGAGTTCTGCAATGGTTTAGTTACTTCTGGTTGGAAAACAAAATTTGTGATTGTCAAGCAGGCACAAAGCCCCACTGTTTCTGTTGAGATGCCAAACCAAATCATTTTTCCAAATACATTCCAAATGAAACGAAACGGCACATGCTGATAGTGGAATTGTAGTTATCCTCATGCTCCTTTAAATAAATTTCTGTACTTCCTGGATGATTTGATGTTCTCAAATTTAACATAACTTATTGAATGCATTCAACTGATTGTCTGTATTAGGAATAATGCAAAATTAACATTTGAAATACCAAAATACCCAACAAAGTTGAAAGCTATCACCATAAGCCAGCTTTATCCCAAACTGAAACACACTATTGTCTGCCATGTAGCTTTTATCCAACAATACCCCATTTCAAGTAATGTGATGGCATGGTTTAAATATTAGGTGTCGCTGTCTGGCCAGCATTTATTGCCCATTGCTAGTTGCCCTTGAAAAGTTGGGGGTCAGCCACCTTCTTAAACACTGCAGTTCACCTGCAGGTGGGTTGACCCACAATGTCCTTAGGGAGGGAATTCCAGGATTCTGATCCAATGACAGCAAAGGAACAGTGACAGATTTCCAAGATGGTGAGTGGCTTGGAGTGGAACTGGAATGTGATGGTGTTCCCATGTATCTGCTGCCCTTATCCTTTAGATGGAAATGGTCATGGTGGAGGGGGGTGTTTGCAGGTGCAGCTCCAGGATCTTTGGTGAATTTCTGCAGTGCATTTTGTAGGTAATTCACAATGTTGCTCCTGAGCATCAATGGTGGAGGGAGTGAATGTTTGTGGACATAGTGCCAATCAAGCACGCTGTTTGCCCTGGATGATATCAAACTTCTTGAGTGTTGTTAGAGCTGAACCATCCAAGCAACTGAGGACTATGCTATCACTCTACTGACTTGTGCCTGGTAGATGATGGACAGGTTTTGGGGAGTCAGAAGGTGAGTTACTTGCCACAATATTCCTAGCCTCTGACCTGTTCTTGTAGCCACTGTTTACATGGTGAGTCAGTTGAGTTTCTGATCAACAGTAACATGCAGGATGTTAATTGTGGAAGATTCAGTGATGGTAACACCACTGAATATCAAGGAATGGTGTTTAGATTGACCATCTCCAATAAGAGACATTGTCTGGCATTTGTGCGGTGCACATGTTACTTGCCAGTTGCCAGGCCAAGCCAGGATACTGTCCAGATCTTGTTGCATTTGAACATGGACTGCTTCAGTATCTGAGGAGAAGCAAATGGTGCTGAATATTGTGCAATCATCAGCAAAAGCTCCTATTTCTGACCTTATGACGGAGAAAAGATTATTGATGAAGCAGCTGGTTTGGGGCTAGGACTCTATCTGGAGAAAGCCCTGTAGAGATGTCTGACCTCCACCAATTGCAATATCTTATGTACAAGCTATGATACCAACAAGTAGAGAGTTTGACTCTCGTTTTGCTCAGGCTCCTTGGTGCCGCACTCAGTCGAATACAACCTGGATGTCAAGGGCTGTTACTCTCATCTAACCTCTAGAATTCAGCTCTTTTGTCCACTTTTAAACCAAGGCTAATAACAAGGTCATGAGCTGTGTGGCCCTGGCGAAACGCAAATTGGGAGTCACTGACCAGGTGCTGCTTGAAAGCAAAATTGATAACACCTTCCATCACTTTATTCATGATCCAGAGTAGACTGATAGGGTGGGAAATCTTTGATACGGCTGGACGAATATTTTGTAAATTGTGATCATGGATTGCGATCACAATTTGCAACTTCCAATACTTCTAACAATATGTTACATTATGACAAAAGCATAAGTTAATAACATTGCCTTATGCACCTTATTGGGACAGGCCCGAATAAACTGAGCTACAAAACATTAGGATTTTGTATTTGCCACTCACCTGGCATTCCGCTCAAAAGCTGCCGAAAACACCTCAATGAAATTTTCTTTTGCCTCACTTTTAGAAGGTATTGTATTGTCAAATGTAGGATCCACACTGTCAAATGCTCGCCGTTTCAAGGGATCTGACAGTATTTCATTGGCTGCAAGGTAATAAAAATGCTATTAACAAATTACCAAAATCCAAACAGCCCATAGTTACAAACCAAACTGAAAAATTTAATTACAATGAAATCTTACTATCACTTTTACATTTAAAATGTAATTGAAATTTTTCACAAATTAGGGTTTGACATATTACAGCAAGGGTTTATGTATCTGGCCTTCAGATTCAATAAAAGTAACAATAAAAAATGTAACAATAAAAGATATTTGCACAAGTTTACTTATGATGCACAGAAGTACAATCTTACCTTTAGTAATACATGTAAAATAATCATTGTCCCCTTCACCTATTTGTTCACCTGCAGCTTTCCTTTTGTCAGGATGATGTTTCAATACCATTGCCTTATCTAAAAGGAAATATAGTGACTTAACATCGATTTACACAAAAATTAATGTTTTAAACAGTCAATTTACTGAAACCTGCATTTACAATCCTGAATGAAGCACATCCAAACTGTCTGTACGCTTCAAGAGGGATTTAGCTCCACTTCTAAATTTGTTTCGATTAATTGAGTTTCTTGTCTAATATCTATTTCCAATTCCTTAACTCCCTTAGGTAGGGACATGCAGCAATTGGCCTCCAAAAGCCAACTGTTTACAACTACCACTCATTGCTCCACTCCCTGCCCTTATAAATGACCTTCATGGGAAATCACAGTATATTTCATATTTTTTAAATGGTGCAAAAATAGAAACCTATTGTGTACTGCATATATTACGTAGAAACATCGATGCTCAGCGGTTAGCACAGCTGCCTCACAGCAACAGGGACACGATTTGTGGGATTCTACCCTTGGGCGACTGACTGTGTGGAGTGTGCACATTCTCAGAGTGTCTGTGTAGGTTTCCTCCCAGTGTTCTGGAATTCCTCCCAAAGTCCAAAGATGTGCAGGTTGGGTGGATTGGCAATGCTAAATTGTCCATAGTATCCAGGGATGTGCAGGCTATGTGGATTAGTTAGGTGCAAAATGAAAGATTACAGGGATAGGGTGAGGATGACGTGGTCTAGGTGAGATGCTCTTCAGAGGGTAGGTGTGGATGGTCCAAATTGCCAGTTTCCACACTCTAGGGCTTCTATGATTCAATGAATAGTTATTTTTATGTCAAATTGTACTTTCTAATCAAAGAAACACATTCTAACAAATGCTATCAATAGTTTTGTTTTGGCAGTCTATTTATAGATTGGATTGTCAAATCCGATCTGTGAATCTGCTAGAGCTCATAAGAGGATGCTAAGAGATTCATAAAACCAAATAGCTTTTCAACTGTATGTTACTATGTGCTATTTCTATTTTACACACAATTTTTAAAAATTAGTAGCAATGATAGCATGTCACTGTTTTCTTTCTCAAGTCATTGACAGTTATTTTGACATCCTAGAGAGGCTTGCCCATGAGAGTATGCTAACATTTAAAAGGAGATCCATGCAAAACAAATCTCCTGGTTTGCACATAATTGATGACATAACAGGTCCTAGCTTTGAAGAATCCATGCTGGAAGATTCCTGGGTTTATAACCACGTTTAACTAAAAATCTTATTGCTGATAAGCCTAATCAAACCAAAATTCATTTGAGCAAGGCTGCCAGTGAGAATGCCAAATGCAAAATTAAACATTTATATTTTGTACCTAATGATAATAAGTTGTGTTGAGATTTTCTTGAATTCGTACTGCTGTTCCTGAGCCACATTTTTCCCCTTGCATGGTCAAACAGTGTTACAAAGGTAAATTTAATTGATTTCCTTCAAGTGAAAAAAAGACTATTGTACAGAATTATGAAGAAATACCGTCAAGTGATTTTATTTACTCAAAAAATAATTATCAAAAACCCAAAAGGTTACTGTTTCAATGAAATGTGGCCAATTACACAATGGAATGACCCAAAATCCTGTTGTAGTGCATGTCTAGATGCAAATGCCACAGCAATTTCAGGCAAAGGCAGATGTGCAATTAAACAAATTCAAAGGTCACTGTCTGAAATTTACAGTTTTGTTATTAGTTTTGCAAAATTGGCATCATTTTGGCTGTGTCATGAAAAGTGTGAAGTTCCTGTGTAATCATGGTAGATATAGAAACATAGGAATTAAGAGCAGAAATAGGCAATTCAGCCCTTCGAGCCCTCGCTGCCATTTAAAATGATCGTGACTGATCTTATTCTGGTCTCAACTCCACTTTTCTGTCTGCTCTCCATAGCCCTGTATCCTGCTTTTCATCAGAAACATATCCATTTCTTTTTCGAATTTGTTGATTGATACTGCCTCTGCTGCACTCTGTGGGAGTGAGTTTAACAGATTCACAACCTCGTCATCTCAGTTTTGAACTTAACAGTTCTCATTCTGTATAGTTGACCTCTTGTTCAAGACTGTCCCACAGGGGGAACATCTGTTCCACGTCAACCTTATCAATCTCCCTTAACATTTTAAATGTCTCAATTAGATTGCCCCCTCATTCTTCTCAACACAAGCCCAAGCTATTCAACTGCTCCTTGTATAATAGCACTTTCACCACTGGAATCAACCTTGTGAATCTCCTCTTAAACTGCCTCCAGTGCCACCATCACATTCCTCAAGTAAGGAGGCCAAAACTGGACATAATACTTCAAGTGTGGTCTCACCAATGTCTTAAATAATTATATCAACAGTTTTTTGTTCTAATCCAGTCCTTTTGTAATAAGTTCCAGGATTCCATTTGTCTTTCTTATTATATGCTGCACCTACTTTTCTACTCTAATGATTCATGCACAAACAAGCCCAGATCTCTGTGCACTGACACACTTTGAATCTGATGACCACTGAAATAATAATTTGCCCTTTTATTTTTCTGACCAAAATGGACAACCTCGCATTTATCCACGTTAAACTCCATCTGCCAGATTCTGGCCTACTCTCCTAACCTATCAATATCCACCTGTAAACTCTTTCTCTCTTCAACACTGCCTGCTTTCCCACCGATTTTAGTATCATTCGCAAACTTTGCTATGTTTCACTCTGTCCCTGTTTGCAGATCATTTACATAGATTATAAATAGTTGAGGTTGGAGAACTGAGCCCTGAGGCACCCCGCTGGTTAGAGTTCACCATCCAGAGAAGGACCCATTTATCCTGACCTCTGCTTTCAATCAGTCAGCAGATCCTTTATCAAACCAATACTCTACTCTTAACCTGCTAAGGTCTAAGCTTCTGGATCAATCTTTCACATGACACACTGGCAAACAAACTATATTCAAAACAGAAAGTTAAGGCTTATATATAGAGTCATAGAATTACACAGCATGGAATCAGATCCTTCAGTCCAACTCGGCCACACTGGCCAGATATCCTAAATTGAATTACTCCCATTTACGAGCAGTTAACCCTCTATAAGGTCACCCCTCAGCCTCCGACGCTCCAGGGAAAAAAAGCCCCTGCCTCTCCCTATAGCTCAAACCTTCCAATCCTGGCATCATCCTTGTAAATCTTTTCTGAACTCTTTCAAGTTTCACAAAATCTTTCCTACAGTGGGGAGATCAGAATTGAATTCAGTATTCTGAAGTGGCCTAATCAATGTCCTGTGTAGCCACAACATGACATCCCAACTCAAACTTAATGCACTGATCAGTGATGCCAAACGCCTTCTTCACCAGTCTGCGACTCCACTTTCATGGAACTATGCACCTGCACGCCTAGGTCCTTGCTCAATAACACTGTAAGGCCCTGCTACTAACTGGAAAACTCCTTCCCTAATTTGCCTTACCAAAATACAACACCTCACATTTATCTAAATTAAAACTCCACTTGCTACTTCAGTTGGCAATTATATTTGCAGCACAAATATCAACAACAAGTATGAGAAGTTAAAGCAAGCACAGCAAACTCTAGGAGAAAGTGAGGACTGCAGATGCTGGAGATCAGAATTGAAAGTATGGTGCTGGAAGATCACAGCAGATCAGGCAGCATCCAAGGAGCAGGAGAATCGACGTTTCGGGCATAAGCCCCTCACTGGAATCTTATAACTTAGATTAGATTACTTACAGTGTGGAAACAGGCCCTTCGGCCCAACAAGTCCACACCGACCCGCCGAAGCGCACCCACCCAGACCCATTCCCCTACATTTACCCCTGCACCTAACACTACTGGCAATTTAGCGTGGCCAATTCACCTGACCTGCACATTTTTGGAGTGTGGGAGGAAACCGGAGCACCCGGAGGAAACCCACGCAGACACGGGGAGAATGTGCAAACTCCACACAGTCGGTCGCCTGAGGCGGGAATTGAACCCGGGTCTCTGGCGCTGTGAGGCAGCAGTGCTAACCACTGTGCCACCGTGCCGCCCACAATGAAGCGTTTATGCCTGAAATGTTGATTTCCTGCGCCTCGGATGCTGCCTGACCTGCTGTGCTTTTCCAGCACCACACTCTTGACAGCAAACTCTAGGCCAATATCAAGGACAAAAAATATGTTATTGCAAAATTTCTACATAATATTATTGTATCAAAATTAAATCTCTAGGTATTCTAACATTTCCTCCAAGGTAAGAGGGTCAACACATTTTCTATTTAATTTTTAAACTCCTTGAATATAAATTAAGTCGAATAAACAAGTTTTGATTAACAAATTTAAATGAGTTGAAAACATAAAGCATGGTGCAAAAATAAGTGGAAATAAAAAGAGCGAATCCTTCAGATTATATCAGAAAAATACTTACGTGCAGCTTTGATTTGCCTTTGCGTTGCTTTGTACCTCAAATGTACAAGTCCCAGGACTGCATAATGATCTTGATTCTACAAACAATAAAAAAAAATTAACTGTCAAAATGATGATGAAAGTATTATAGAGGGGGACATCGTAGATTAATCAATAAACCATTCCACTCAGTACCATATGAGTTGCTGAGATTTAGTTTCCTGTTTTCTTCATAACTTACAAGGAAAAATAAACTTTTCCTATCTTTAGAGTTAACATATTAGTATTTCTACAGGATATTCTGAATTTGCAGCATCTTGGGAGAGTAGTATTTTTAAATCAAAACCGATCACCTTAACAGCAGTGGAATTGAAAGCCAGATTGTCTAAATTTACTACCTTCACAATGTATTTATTAGAAGTTTGTTAAGAAGAAGATAAATGGCTTCCCTTATCACCAACCATTCTCATCATCATGAGTGGTCGCGAACCAATTGGTGCTTAAAATCATGTGCTACTAATAGTTTCTTCAGTGAGGATCATATTCAGTTAAATACAGATCAGTATGGTGTGTTCAATTCAATAACTGTATAAATAAAAATGCAGTTTGAATTATTAAATAATCCATGGATTTTCTTTTTGCTGCGGAGAACTCTGACCCTTTCTGTGTGCTCAATGAGTCATTCCATGGTGTGCCATCAACCATGGAATGACTCCTCTGAAAATAGAAGCCACACTTTTGGGTAGGTAGGAGAATTGATTCAGAGAAACCATTGCATCAAGTGAAGGTGCAGAGAAGAAAAATTCTGGATATATGACATGAAAGAAATTCACAACTTGAGCAGCAAAATTTCATCAGCAAATACAACCCAGGTTTTAAACAAAATAAGTTTAGGTGGGGGGGGGGGGGGGGGGGAGTGGTGGAACTGAAATTTTAAGTATTATCATTAGAATAAAATGAGTGCACACCTTCCAGTCCTTTGGGTCAAGTGTTTTCAACAATGGATATTCCTCTAATTGTAATTCTTCATCTTCTGACTCAGATGACGATTCTTTCTCATCTTCCAGCTCATGAAAGGAAGCTGACACATTCCTCACCCGACGCTTTACAAGTGCTTCAAACCATCTTCCAACTGGCTCCACTGGACACAACACAGAAGCTACAAGTAAAAAAGAAATAGCTTAAAAGGTCTTGCTCTATACAGGTATCCTTATTCTACCAATCTTAAATAAAACTTTTAAGCACTGACATTCAAGTTAACATCTA
Organism: Chiloscyllium plagiosum; assembly: GCF_037043375.1. Lineage (NCBI taxonomy): Eukaryota > Metazoa > Chordata > Chondrichthyes > Orectolobiformes > Hemiscylliidae > Chiloscyllium > Chiloscyllium plagiosum. The sequence goes on along the minus strand of NW_028270161.1, from coordinate 27,544,743 downwards.
GGGAACCTAACGTATAGGACAAAAAAGAAAATTGTGTATACCGTCATGACTGAAAGAGTAAAACATTAATGTTGAAAAAGTAGACAAATAATGATACAGGTGATTAGGAGGCCCTCTCCTTTAATTTTTATAACTTAACCAACGTAAGCAGCAAATATTGAGGGAGGTAAGCAGTTTCATGGCACTGAAGAGAGAATGAGTGAGTTACGGTAAGGGACAATGAATAATGTGAACATGGTAGTGCAGACTTTGTGTAAAGAATCACAGAGCTCATCATTAAGGAAAAGAAATGAAAAGTAACTTTGAGAATCTGTGCATGCACAATTAAAAGCGGATACCCAAGACATGGGACCCAACATAACCCATTCTTTGCTACGTTAGTATCTTCTTAGACCTGGCATTGAACTTGATGTAAAGGTGTGTAGATGCAGTTTTTACCCACTAGTTACCCAATAAACATGTCAGAAAAAGTTAGGTGCAAGTGAATTTTTAAGTGTGTGATAAATCAGTGACTGACAAGCAACTGCTCTAACACTGAAAACTAAATTTTACAAGTGTGGAATACGACCTTTTTTCCACATTTTAATTATTGTTGAAGAGGTTAAAAATGTATTATTTTTTCTGTCTTTATCTCTCTTAATCCCAATTTTCTTTCTCTATAGTTATGCTGCTTCCAGTACATGATTTTACAATAAATTAAAATATCCAATTTATACTTACTGATTTAGACTATGCATGTCTCAGTGAGGATTCTTCAATCTGACGTTGTTGCTTGCCCTGCTCTCAGATGCCACACGTCCCCTGTAAAGGGCGCCAAACTGGATCAGACGCCTGATGACAGCAAGTTGCCGTTTAAAAGCCCACGAAGAATCTGTAGGCATTTACCAGCGTAGTGAACAGCAGGTGCCGTTCTTTCACAGCTAACTGAAAAATCCAGGACAATGTCTACCCCAAAAACTAATACGCTACTATAATGTCCCTTCACCAGAAACATCAAAAATTAAACCTATGAATTCAATGCGCCAAAGTACACTGCTATAATATCGCAAGCATTTTTGTAACTGAAACTAGAGTTAAGGGTGCTCTAGAAAATTATGTAACTTATTTTTTCCTTGCAGAAACTGGAGTGGAGTCTCTATTGCTAGTGGGGTACATTTGTGGGGGATACAGAAACCTAGTCCTCTGAAAGATACGTTTTCAAAACAAGTCTGTATAGCCCAGAAAAAAAAGTCATTAGGGTTCCTTCAATTTCCCAAAAAACAAACAGATCTGTACAATATATTTAAGCCTATTTGAAAAATGTAATAAATGTTAGGAGTCACTCTAGAGCACATTGAGAAAGGACATTTCAGTTAAAGAGCCCAAACACCTGTACAGTTACTAAAATTTGCTTTATAACCACGTAGCATTATTAGAATGACAATAAAGCTGACCAGTAAAAAACCCATCAGACCTTGCTTTAGCATGATCACACAGCAGTGAGAACAAGATACAATGTTTGTGAAAAATGAGTACAGTACTTCCAATCAGAATTTCTCAGCACTTGGGCAATGAATGGATATTTGAACTATTTTGATTCTATAGGCAACATGACAGTAATCCTACATACAGTTTTTCAAATGGTACTATAATACTCTTCAGCTTAATTTATTGTTCGTCTATGGGATTGTTTATTGGTATTTTCACAAAATTGCGTTTTCAATTAATTGTCGTGAGATTTTCTGAGATCATTGTCTTAGGCTAGTGATAACACACTTGAATCCATGACTTGACTCAATAACAAGCCACATTTGAGTGCTTGATCCAAGTTAATGCTTCAACATTATAGGCAGTTCTGCATGGTCAGAGATACTACTTTACAGATAAGACAATAAACCAAAGTTTTCCTTTTCAGTTGAATATGAAAAGGTCACACGTTGTTATTCAAACGAACGTTTCTGGTGTTCTTAGTAATAGTAATCTCTCAATCAAACATCAGTAAAAATTGTTAGATTGGACATTTGCCTCATTGTGGTTTATCGGATCTTGCTATGTTTCCTGAAATTACAAAATTCTAAAGTAATGAAATAATGAAAATAGACTGATCCACTGCTTTGTAAATAGTTTTTATTTTTCACTGTACGACGGCTCAATGGCTTGAAAGCTTGCGTTTCACATTTATGTGAGACTCAGTAATGCTTTTTTCTAGTTGAATGCAATGACACTAGCTGATTTCCAGCTAAAGAGAAAGTGCAAACAGGACTTTTGGTCCATTTTGGGACCGTAGTAACAGGGAAAATGTCACCATTGCTCATCAGTGTTACATTGAAACTGCTATAAACTGTCAGAGCATGCATATGTGTAGTTAAATGCAGAAATCCAGAAGTTGCTATTCTATGCTTTACCAAGCAGCACACTGTTGAAGTTCCCACTCGACAATGATTTACAAATGAGCAAGCAAGAACTTACTTTTTCACTGAAAACACTTGAAACCAGAAATGACACGTTGTTGAACAGGGTGTAACTGTTTTTAATGATATATTAAATTCATAATTACTTCTGAGGATCTTTGCATCTGAGAAACTAATTTGACTTAGTCACAGATTCATAGAGATGTACAGCACGGAAACAGACTCTTTCGTCCAACCCATCCATGCAGACCAGATATCCCAACCCAATCTAGTCCCACCTGCCAGCACCTGGCCCATATCCCTCCAAGCCCTTCCTTATTCATATAACCATCCAGATGCCTTCTAAATGTTGCAATTGTACTAGCCTCCACCACTTTCTTTGGCAGCTCATTCCATATACATACCACCCTCTGACCCCAGGTCTCTTTTATATCTTTCCCCTCCCCCCCCCCAAACCTATGCCCTCTAGTTCTGGACTCTCCCATCCTAGGGAAAAGACTTTGTCTATATATCCTAACCATGCCCCTTATGATTTTATAAGCCTCCATAAGGTCACCCCTCAGCCTCTGACACTCCATGGAAAACATCCCCAGCCTATTCAACCTCTCCCTACAGCTCAAATCCTCCAACCCTAGCAACATCCTTGTAAATCTTTTCTAAACCCTTTCAAGTTTTACAGCATCTTTCTGATAGGAAGATGACCAGAAAATATATTAAGGACAAAAGGGTAACTAGGGAGAGAATAGGGCCCCTCAAAGATCAGTAAGGCTGCCTTTGTGTGGAGCCACAGAAAATGGGGGAGATACTAAATGAATATTTTGCATCAGTATTTACTGTGGAAAAGGATATGGAAGATATAGACTGTAGGGAAATAGATGGTGACATCTTGCAAAACGTCCAGATTACAGAGGAGGAAGTGCTGGATGTCTTGAAACGGGTAAAGGTGGATGAGTCCCCAGGACCTGATCAGGTGTACCCGAGAACTCTGTGGGAACCTAGAGAAGTGATTGCTGAGCCTTTTGCTGAAATATTTGTATCATCGATAGTCACAGGTGAGGTGCCAGAAGATTGGAGGTTGGCAAACGTGGTGCCAATGTTTAAGAAGGGCAGTAAAGACAAACCAGGGAACTATAGACCGGTGAGCCTAACCTCAGTGGTGGGCAAGTTGTTGGATGGAATCCTGAGGGACAGGATGTACATGTATTTGGAAAGGCAAGGACTGATTAGGGATAGTCAACATGGTTTTGTGCGTGGGAAATCATGTCTCACAAACTTGATTGGGTTTTTTGAAGTAACAAAGAGGATTGATGAGGGCAGAGCAGTGGATGTGATCTATATAGACTTCAGTAATGTGTTCGACAAGGTTCCCCATGGGAGACTGATTAGCAAGGTTAGATCTCATGGAATACAGGGAGAACTAGCCACTTGGATACAGAACTGGCTCAAAGATAGAAGACAGAGAGTGGTGGTGGACAGCTGTTTTTCAGACTGGAGGCCTGTGACCAGTGGAGTGCCACAAGGATCGGTGCTGGGTCCTTTACTTTTTGTCATTTACATAAATGATTTGGATGTGAGCATAAGAGGTACAGTTAGTAAGTTCACAGATGACACCAAAATTGGAGGTGTAGTGGACAGCGAAGAGGGTTACCTCAGATTACAACAGGATCTGGACCAGATGGGCCAATGGGCTGAGAAGTGGCAGATGGAGTTTAATTCAGATAAATGCGAGGTGCTACATTTTGAGAAAGCAAATCTTAGCAGGACTTATACACTTAATGGTAAGGTCCTGGGGAGTGTTGCTGAACAAAGAGACCTTGGAGTGCAGGTTCATAGCTTCTTGAAAGTGGAGTCGTAGGTAGATAGGATAAGTAAAGAATGCGTTTGGTATGCTTTCCTTTATCGGTCAGAGTACTGAGTACAGGAGTTGGGAGGTCATGTTGCGGCTGTACAGGACATTGTTTAGGCCACTGCTGGAATATTGCGTGCAATTCTGGTCTCCTTCCTATTGGAAAGATGTTGTAAAACTTGAAAGGGTTCAGAAAAGATTTACAAGGATGTTGCCAGGGTTGGAGGATTTGAGCTGTAGGGAGAGGCTGGACAGGCTGGGGCTGTTTTCCCTGGAGTGTTGGAGGCTGAGGGGAGACCTTATAGAGGTTTATAAAACTATGAGGGGCATGGATAGGGTAAATAGGCAAAGTCTTTTCCTGGGGTCAGGGAGTCCAGAACTAGAGGGCATAGGTTTAGGGTGAGAGGGGAAAGATATAAAAGAGACCTAACGGGCAACCTTTTCACACAGAGGGTGGTAACATTTTAAGAGGCATTTGGACGGGTAAATGAATAGGAAGGGTTTGGAGGGATATGGGCAGGGTGCTGGTAAGTGGGACTAGATTGGGTTGGGATACTGGTCGGCATGGATGGGATGGACCGAAGAGTCTGTTTCCATGCTGTACATCTTTATGACTCTAATTGCACGTAATATTCCAACCAATGTCCTGAACAGCCGCAACATGACGTCCCAACTCCTGTACTCAATACTCTGACCAATAAAGGAAAGCATATCAAACGCCTTCTTAACTATCCTATCTACCTGTGGAATATCAAATTATTTCACAATGTAAAAAACCTAATATTTTAAAGACACTAAATTCTGAAGTTCAATGTTACTGTTTTTACTTTAATTCCATATCTATGTCCAAGTTTTTATGTTGCTCTCAAAAGTGACACATTGAAAAATTAAGGCGAATTGGTGGTTTTTAACTTGCTGTCTGCGAATACTTCGATGTGATTATACTTGATGCCTTCATTGTTGCTAGGTATCTGAGATCCCCTTAACTTGGCACCACATTCAAATGACCATTTGAAAAAAAGAGAAATATGCAACAGTGACTGCAAAGTCTTGGCTACAAAGCTGACTTCTCTACAAAGGAGTGCTTTCCAGAAACTTAAGAAAATTAACACTTGTGACGAATATCAAACTAAGTATTTTGTTTGAAAAGAATAATGAATTTAACTACTTTAGAAAGAAACTTAGAAATGATTACTCAAGACACATAGCTAAAACATTACCTACAAACTATAACCAATATTTTTTATGACTTATTAAAGATCTCTAGAAGACGATGGAATTGTTTGAACTACTACCATTTTGCAAAAATAGTATTTTTGAAAAATTAATATCTTTTATTGTAGTTGCAGATCATGTCTTCAGGTTGGTGCAGAATATTTTTGTGTGTTACTGTTAGGCATATTATTCACATTATATTTCAGCAAGGGGATTAAAAATGTGCAGTAAATTAGGTCACTGCATTTTAATTAGTTCAGTTTCTATTTATCAACTAATTCATCCATTCTATCGCATATTCCTAAAGTTAGTTCAAAAGGTAGATGTTATAATAATTCTTGACCAGCCAGGTAGTTGCTGTGAAGCATACACAACAAAAATTGAGCACTGTAAGCCATTGTAAGCAAACTACTTTCAACATGCATAATCTTTCAATTAATTTATTGTTCAAGCAAAGGAATCGACAGATTTATTAAATAGAGTTGCAAAGATCTGAAGACAACTTAGTCCAACATAGTTCATTCGTAAAGCTCCTCCGTTATGACCTCCATCTACTCTTATCCCTGACTGCTGCAAAGCTTCAACACAATCATCCCCTCATTCTGTACTTCCTACCTCCATCTTCCTCATTATACTTTTTACACATCATTCCTTTACAAAAACTGAGATGTAAGATGTAAATCAGAAATATGATGAATGCAACTTAAAAAAGACTTGTAAGCATTGGAGAAATAAAGTCTAGAAGTGGTATTAAGGATGATGGTTTCAAGAATGAAGTCCAAGTTTGGGAAGGAGGTGAACAACATTTCAAATATTGAATGGTCTTGTTAGTGGAAAAGATATGGAGTTTGAAGGTCAGCTCTTGGTCAAGCAGGATGCCAGGGTTAAATAAAGTTTGATTCAGACCATGGTAAATAGCAATTCTGTGGCAAATGAGCAAATTGTACAACAAAGGTATTGAGTTTGGTCTTCCTGATTTTCAGATAGTAACTATGCCCTTAGTCTTTTTCACCCATCAAAATTCTTGGCTCATCTTTTTCTGACCTCAAAAGGTAACATTTACATTGAATACAGTAGCAGAGAGGGAACCAAACAGTATAATTATTCTTTCAAATCTAAACCCTATTTTCTCTCCATGATTAGTCTCTATAAAGCCCAAGTCAGGCCAATAACTGAACAATTGTCTCATTATAACTGGAAAGGATATAAGGTAAAACTAGTCACATGGCAAATTTTATCCTATCTACAAACTCCGTAACTATTCTCGCTTTGTACTATTATCAACACAATTATGGTCACTGCTGCTCTAATTTTTTTTCCCATTTTTGTAGCTCCAAATACGCTAACTTTCACACTACCACTCTCGCAACGTCATGGTAATGAAATCGAGACTGAGTGGACAGCCTCCATTAACTCATTCCTTTCTGAAACTTCAAAATTGTAGAACTTATTATCCCTCATTTTCTTTCCTTTCTTCCTTCAACGATGTTAAATTGTTTTAAAATTCAAGTATGCCTTCTTTTAATTTAATTCTTCTTTCTTATTCTAACTATGATGAGTTCCTCCACAAGGGGTCTTGGAACTTCGTTTGATTTTCTCAATTTTAAATGAATATATCAACCAGTCCTCATCAATTAAAATTACGATAACAGACTTGTATCTACTGGTTTTTCTAAAACGAGGTCATACAAATAGCAAAAGTTAAATTCATATGAAATATCTCAACGTATTAAAGTTGACGTCAACTTAATCATTTGCGTTCATTACATTTACTCCTAGAATTCTCGTAATTTTGAGTTGAAACACGCGTTTAGTCTTCCTTGCTGCATTTTAAAAATACCAATACTTTGTTTCATAACCATTCTTTGTTCCTAGAAAATTGAACATAAGGTATACTGCGCCGTCCATGAATTCTATGTATTATGTATCATTATCAGTCTCTTTAAGGCTTCCAATTCAATCCTCACCAATACAGATCCTCTAAATATTGTAACCCCAGTAGTGGTGTCTGAGATAACCTTCCTAAAAGGTGGAGAAACTTCAAATGTTTCACGACTTAATCACTTGATAAAAACGTGAAACAACGCCACAGTGAATAAGGTCCGTTTCAGCCGTATATACGAATAAGACAGTGCACTTTCAGCCTGATTTCTGGTTTACTTTAACCTCTCGGTCTGCGGGCTCCCCTCAGGGCCCAGAACAGAGACAGGCGGCTCTTTCTCTCCCCAAACTCTTACCTGGCAGGGTTTTAAAGACGGCGGTGGTGTGGCCTTCCTGCGCCTCGCACAACATCGTTAATGCACTCACTCCCTGGCCACACAAACTCTGTTCACAGGACCATCAAAAACAGGCTGTTAACCCCCCACTTCTTTGGCTGCTCCCAGCCGAAAAGCCGCCGCTGCCACCGGCTCCGCATGGACGCTACAACCAGCCGGCTGCCCTCACACTAGCGTTTCTGGGTCATTCCCTCCGCGTGCAGAGCATTGACTCCTCCGGCCAACCACTGAGGTCTTCAAAGAAACGTTCCGGAGAGCAATTCTACTAATGTATGCTGAGAGGGCGCTAGTGCCACAGTCTAAAGTCTTCCTTTCTCCATGTGAGACAGTCTACCCCAGACATGTGCAATGTCATTTGTGAACAGTTTGATGAAAAAAAATCCACTATTGCGTCCTGTTGGGATTGAATCTAGGACCAGTGGGCACAATTGAAATAAAAGGAAGATGCGACTTATGTCTGAGATAGTCATAGAGTCTAGATTAGAGTGGTGCTGGAAAAGCACAGTAAGTCAGGCAGCATCGGAGGAGCAGGAAAGTCGACACTTCAGGCAAAAGCCCTTCATCAGGAATGTAGGGATTTTGCGCAAGGGGCTTTCGCCTCATAGAGTCATAGAGATGTACAGCACGGAAACAGACCCTTTGATACAACTCGTCCATGCAGACCAGGTATCCCAACCCAATCTAGTCCCACCTGCCAGCACCTGGCCCATATCTCTCCAAACCCTTCCTATTCATATACCCATCCAGATACCTTTTAAATGTTGCAATTATACTAGCCTCCATCACTTCCTCTGGCAGCTCATTCCATACACATACCACCCTCTGAGTGAAAACGTTTCCCCTTAGGTCTCTTTTATATCTTTCCCCTCTCACCCTGAACTTATGCCCTCTAGTTCTGGATTCCCCCACCCCAGGGAAAAGACTTTGTCTATTTATCCTTTCCATGCCCCTTATAATTTTATAAACCTCTAAAAGGTCACCCCTCGGCTTCCGACGCTCCAGGGAAAACAGCCCTGGCCTATTCAACCTCTCCCTATAGCTCAAATCCTCCAACCCTGGCAACATCCTTGTAAATCTTTTCTGAACCCTGAGGAAAGTTTTTTTTTGATGAAATGATTTTATTTAATTGAATTGGAATTTTTTAGTTGATTTTGAAATAAAGTGTTGCTATATATAAGTAAGTAGTCGATGTAAACTAGCAGATAAATCTTAAACAATGTTATACCTCCATAAGTAGGTTCTCTCCCCACCTTGGCTATCTGAGAAGGTGTTGAAACTTTTCAAATTATTTAGGGAGGCTCAGTCTTTAAGTACAGGTAGTTCTCATATAAAGGAGAAAGTGAGGACTGCATATGCTGGAGATCAGAGCTGAAATGTGTTGCTGGAAAAGCACAGCAGGTCAGGCAGCATCCAAGGAACAAGAGAATCGACGTTTCAGGCATAAGCCCTTCTTCAGGAATGAGGAAAGTGTGTACAGCAGGCTAAGATAAAAGGTAGGGAGGAGGGACTTGGGGGAGGGGCGTTGGAAATGCGATAGGTGGAGGGAGGTCAAGGTGAGGGTGATAGGCCGGAGTGGGGTGGGGGCGGAGAGGTCAGGAAGAAGATTGCAGGTTAGGAAGGCGGTGCTGAGTTCGAGAGATTTGACTGAGACAAGGTGGGGGGACGGGAAATGAGGAAACTGGAGAAATCTTCAGATTTCTCCAGTTTCCTCATTTCCCCTCCCCCCACCTTGTCTCGTTCAAATCCCTTAAACTTAGCACCGCCTTCCTAACCTGCAATCTTCTTCCTGACCTCTCCGCCCCCACCCCACTCCGGCCTATCACCCTCACCTTGACCTCCCTCCACCTATCGAATTTCCAACGCCCCTCCCCCAAGTCCCTCCTCCCTATCTTTTATCTTAGCCTGCTGGACACACTTTCCTCAGTTCTCATATAAAACCTGTTTCAGCAGTGTGGTTTGGCTATAATGTCGCTGAAGAATTAGGGAAAGGTATTTTCGAGAACACTTACCTCTGTTCACAATAGTGCGATTCCAGTGGCAATCATTTCACACGCTTCATTCTGTGCATGTACCGATGTCAGCTGCCATCAGAGCATGTGAGGTACAACCTGTCTCATTCAACCCATGGACCACAATGCAATATCAGCTTTTAAGGCTTATTATTTAAGATGCACCTACAAGAGGCTGATTGCAGTTACTGACAGGGAATGTAAGGACAGTGTTCTTCAGTTTTGGAAGAGCTTTAACATCAAGAATGCAATTGACATTATTGTGGAGGCCTGGGGTGATATCAGTAAGGTGCTGAAAAAGCACAGCAGGTCAGGCAGCATTCGAGGAGCAGGAAAATTGACGTTTCGAGCAAAAGTCCTTCATATTTCCAGATGAAGGTCTTTTGCCCGAAATGTCGATATTTCTGCTCCTCGGATGCTGCCTGACCTGCTATGTTTTTCCAGCACCACACACTCGACTCTAATCTCCAGCATCTGCAGTCCTCAATTTCGCCTGATATCAGTAAGGATGCAGTTTGGTGGCAGCTTCTCCCAGATTTCTTTCAAGGTTTTAAAGGATGTGAACCACTAGAGGAGTTTCCAAAAATCATAGACCATTGTGTTGCCCTTGCAAAGCAGGTTGGCTTTGAAGAAGTAGAAAGTGAAGATATTGAAGAGTGACTTGAAGACTCACTGTGAAGCCCCCTCTACAGCCTATCAACAACAGCTTGTGGCTGAGGTGTACATGCAAGTTGGAGATGAAAAAGATGAAGTCCAGGATGCAACACCACAAGAGCTTTCCACTTTTCTTTTGTCTTCTATCCTGAGGGAAATTGAAAGGCAGTTGCAGCTGTGATAGAACAATGATTACAATGCAGAATGAAGCAAGCAATTCATTCAATATCATCTGGCATCTGATGAACAGCTTCTTCAAGACAGAAGACAAAGGGCAAAACAGCAAAAACTGGATGTCTTTTTTAAACCAACCCCCAAGAAACAGTCTGAAGACAATCAACCAAAACCATCCACTTCTGCAACCACAACTACAGCGGAAGGTGGTAATGACGATCCTGCATTAACAATACTTTTTCAATGTAATGTGTTAAATTTATTTTGTTTTTTAATAAATATGATTAAACCTTCATTCAAGCTGTGCTTTACTTTGTGTTAGGCTTTTTGATGATTTTTAAGCAATCTTGAATGATATTTTTTGCTGGTCTGTCCCAGCCCCACTTTTCCCATAGGCCCTATTATTTCTATTAAGCAATTTTGTGTTAAGTGAGATTTCACTGGAACACAGCTACAGTGTTATAGGAGAACTACCTGTATATTTAGGGTAGAGATTGGTAGATTTCTGAATACCAGTGTTGTACAGTGTTATGTGGATAGAGTGAATGAAAGGCATTGAAGTATCCAATCAGCAATGATTGTATTGAATGATGGATAGGTTCACCAGGCTGAATAATCCACTCCTGTTCCTATAAATAATACACATGAATGTAGCATCTTTAACATAAACTAACCCCGTAGATGTTTCATGGATGTGGGTCTCAAAGGAGGAGTCTGTGAGGTGTAGAGAGTTAGAAGGAATTCCAGAGTTTAGGACTTTGATGGTTGACATCACATTTGGTAATTCAAGACAAAAGACACATGGACAAAAAAGGACATCAAAGTTGGAAGAATAGAGTTCTCTGAAGGCTGGACGAGGGTAAATCACAGGTAACAGTTTGTTGATGGTGGGGCCAGCCAGGAGATTATTAGAATTGTTGAAGTAAAACAAAAGCAAAATGGGTAAGAGGGCCAATGCATAGTTTACAAAGGAAATTAAAGATAGTATCCGATCCAAGGAAAGAGCATACGGATTGGCCAAGAAAAATAATAGGTCTGAGGATTGGGAGCAGATTAGGATTAAGCAAAGAAGGACCAATGAATTGATTAAGAAGAAAATACAGTGTGAAAGTAAGCTTGCAGGGAACATAAAAACTGACACTAAGAGTTTCAATAGGTATGTGAAGAGAAAGAGATTAGTGAAGACAAATGTAGGTCCCCCACAGACAAAAATAGGGAAATGTATAGTAGGGGACAAAGAAATGGCTGAGCAACTGAATATATATCTTGGTTCTGTCTTCACAAAAGAAGACACAAATCAGTTACCGGAAATGTTGGAAAATGCGAGATTTAGTGAGAGGGAAGAACTGAAAGAGATCAATATTAGTAGAGAAATGGTGCTGAGAAAACTGATGGGATTGAAGGCAGATAAGTCCCCAGAACCTGATAATCTATATCCCTGAGCACATAAGGAAGTGGCTCGAAAAATTGCGGATGCATTGGTGGTTGGCTTCCAGGATTCTGTGACTCTGGAACAGTCCTTGCACATTGGAGGGTAGCTAATGTCACTCCAATATTAAAAAAGGGAAGTCGAGAGAAAACAGGGAATTATAGACCAGTAAAGCTAACATTGCTAGTGAGGAAAATTCTCAAATCCATTATCAGGGACTTTATAGCAGAGCATTTAGAAAGCAGGATCAGACAGAGTCAACGTGGATTTTTGAAGGGGAAATCATGCTTGACAAACCTGTTGGAATTCTATGAAGATGTAACTAGTAGAGTTGACAGGGGGGAGCCAGTTGATCTGGTATATTTGGACCATCAGACAGCATTTGACAAAGATGTTATTGTGCAAGATTAAAGTGCACGGGATTGGGGTAAGTGTATTGAGATGGATAGAAAACTGGTTAGAGACAAAAAAAACTGCAGATGCTGGAATCCAAGGTAGACAAGTGGGAGGCTGGAAGAACACAGTAAACATCAAGAAGTGGAAAAGTCAAATTTTCTGGTGTAACCCTTCTTCAGGACTGAGGTGCATGTAAGGGGAGATGCAGATAAAGGAGGTGGGGTTCGGGAAGGACGGGATGGTGAGGTAGGGATAGGTGAACACAGGTAGAGGGTATCACCTGGTTAGTCAATGGGAGGAATGAATCCAATTGGTAGCTGGAAGGAAGGGTCGATTAGAGGAATGGAAGGGAGGGGTCGGGCTGGGAAGGGAGTCGGGGATGGGATTTAAAATTGGAGAACTCACTGTTGAGTCCTCCGGGCTGTAGTCTGCCCAGGTGAGAGATGAGATGTTGTTTCTCCAATTTGTAGTCTGATTCGCTGATTGGTGAAGACCAAGGATGCTCATTGTCAGAAAGGGAGTGAGAAGGGGAAGTAAAATGGGTGGTGACAGGGACGTTAGTTCGGCCCTTGCGAGCCCAGTTGAGATGCTCAGCAAAAAGTGCCCTGAGTTACATTTGGTCTCACTGATGTAGAGAAGACCACATCAGGAGCACCGGATACAGTAAACTAGGTTGGAAGAGAGGCAGGTGAACTGGTTAGCAGAGAGGAAAGAAGGTGTAGGAATTAATGGGTCCTTTTCAAATTGGCAAGCAGTAACTAGTGGGGTGCCACAGGGATCAGTGCTGGGACCCCAGCTATTCATAAAATATAATGAATGATTTGGATAAGGGAACAAAATGTAACATCTCAAAGTTTGCAGATGATACCAAGTTGGGTGGGAGAGTGAACTGTAACGAGGATGCAGATATCCTTCAGAATGATCTGGACAGGTTGGGGAGTGAGCAAATCGATGGCAGATACCGTACAATTTGGATAAATATGAAGTTATTCACTTTGGAAGCAAAAGCAAGAAGGCAGATTACTACCTGAATGGGCTGTAAATTGGGAGGGGGGAGTGTGTAGCAGGACCTGGGTGTCCTTGTGCACCAGTCACTGAAGGTAAACATGCAAGTGCAGCAAGCAGCAAAGAAGGCAAATGGTATGTCAGCCTTTATTTCCAATACAGGAGCAAGGATGTGTTGTTACAGTTATACAGGGCCTTGGTGAGGCCACAACTAGAATATTGTGTGCAATTTTGGTTTCCTTTTCTTGGCCTCCTGGCTTTCGAGGGAGTGCAGTGAAGGTTTACTAAGCTGATAATTGGGATGGCGGGACTCATGTATGAGGAGAGATTGACTAGGTTAGGATTGTTTTCACTGGAGTTTAGACGAAGGAGAGGGGAGCTCATAGAGACTTATAAAATTCTATCAGAACTAGACAGGGTTGATGCAGGGAGGATGTTCTTGATGGCAGGTGTGTCCAGAACCAGGGGTCACAGTCTCACATTTCAGAGTAGACCATTTAGAATGGAAATGAGACGTTTCTTCGCCCCAAGAGTGCTGAGCCTGTGGAATTAATTACCACAGGAAGTAGTTGATGCTAAACATTGAATGTATTCAAGAGGTGGCTACATATAGGACTTGAGGTGAATGGGATCAAAGATTATGGGGACAAAGTAGGATTAGGTTATTGAGTCAATCGGTCATGATCGTGATGAATGGCACAGCAGGCTCGAAGGGCCAAATGGCCTCCTCCTGCTCATATCTTCTATGTTCTATGTTTAATTCTGGAGAATCTCTGCAAGTCTGGCATCATCTGTGGTCAAAGTTAATAATCACACAACACCAGGTTATAGTCCAATAGGTTTATTTGGAAGCATTAACTTTCGAAGCTCTGCTTCTTCATCAGGTAGTTGTCGAGCAGGACCATAAGACACAGAATTTATAGCAAAAGGTTACATTGTCATGTGGCTGAAATATATTAAGCAAATGTAGATTAAATCTGTCATCTTTTAGAATAGTTTTGCTAGTTTTGGTTCGTTAATATATAAATCCCAGAACTCCTTTTAACTCTGACTGGGAGGGAACACTCCTGTCTGTTGATTGTTGTGTGGTGTCCATTCATCTGTTGCCTTCGCCTCTGCTCGGTCTCACCAATGTACCATGCCTCAGGGCATCCTTGCCTGCAGCAAATGAGATAGACGACATTGGCCTAGTCACATGAGTACCTGCCATGAACATGGTGGGTGGTGTCTCCACGTGTAATGGTGATATCCCTGTCCACTCTTGACACGTCTTGCAGAGTTTGCTGCGATAAGGCACGGTGGATGGGCGGTACGGTGGCACAGTGGTTAGCACTGCTGCCTCACAGCGCCAGAGACCCGGGTTCAATTCCCGACTCAGGCGACTGACTGTGTGGAGTTTGCACATTCTCCCCGTGTCTGCGTGGGTTTCCTCCGGGTGCTCCGGTTTCCTCCCACAGTCCAAAGATGTGCGGGTCAGGTGAATTGGCCATACTAAATTGCCCGTAGTGTTAGGTTAAAGGGGTAAATGTAGGGGTATGGGTGGGTTGCGCTTCGGCGGGTCGGTGTGGACTTGTTGGGCCGAAGGGCCTGTTTCCACACTGTAAGTAATCTAATCTAATCTAAGTAATCTAATCTAAAAAAAAGGTTGTACGGTGTTGTATAAATTGTTGTACCAACAATTTATTCCAAAATCAGCTAAAACCTCCACTGCTATTAAATGAAATGCTTTCATCAATAATAACTAATCTCACATTAATATGTGCTCTGATGGGAAATGTTGTTTCAGCACAATTTGTTTTGCCCATCACAAAGATGGCGACGGCGGGACCAAGTAGTCACGGAGCGGATACTGGCAAGGTAATTTCCGGTGCACCGCGGTGCACTTTGGGAGCAGGGCCTGGAATAGTGCTGTGTAACGCTCCGAGTTTAGGTTTGAGGCCGAGCCTGAATTGTTGTGATCATGCCAGATTACCTGGGAACCGATCAACGTAAAGCTAAGGAAGAAAAAGAAGAAGAAAAGCCCATTCGAGGTGAGTTGATGGCTTAAACTGGTGTCGGGAATGGAGTCTGGTCTTGTCTGGTTTGGGCGCAGAGGCCCTGTTACTGTGCCGTTCAGGAGCAGAATCCAACTCCTCGGGTCATGACCATCATTTTATTTTCTTTATCCAAAATCATCAGCCTCTACTTTGACCTGTCAAGCCAATTCTATTCGTGCCATTTTGCTGCGCCCAAATTGACGGTCTGACAGCCTTGAATACATTCAATGAACCAGCTTCTATTGCCGATTTCAGTAAATTCCAAAACTAACGACCAGAGAGGCGTAGAGATGTACAGCACGGAAACAGACTCTTCGGTCCAACTCATCCCTGCCGACCTTCCTAACCTAATCTCGTCCCGCCTGCCAGCACCGGGCCCGTAACCCTCCAAACCCTTACTATACATATACCCATCAATAAATCTTTTAAATGTTGCAATTGTTCCAGCCTCTACCACATCCTCTGGCAGCTCATTCCATTCACGTACCACCCTCTGTGTGAAAAAGTTGCCCCTTAGGCCTCTTTTCCACTCTTGCCCTTAACCTATGCTGTCTAGTTCTCGACTTCCCCACCCCAGGGAAAAGACTTTATCTATTTATTCTATCCATGCCCTTAATGATTTTATAAACCTCTATAAAGTGACCCCTCAGCATCCAAAGTGTCAGGGAAAACAGCCCCAGCCAATTCAACCTCTCCCTATAGTTCGAATTCTCAAGTTTCACAACATCATTCTGATAAGAAAGAGACCAGAATTGCACGCAATATTCCAAAAGTGGCCTAACCAACGTCGTGTGAAGCTGCAACATGACCTCCCAACCCCTGTACTCAATACTGACCAATAAAGGAAAGCATATCAAATGTTGCCTTCACTATCCTATCTTGCTGTGACTCAAATTTCAAGGAGTTATGAACCTGCACTCCAAGGTCTCTTTGTTCAGCAACACTCCCTCGGATCTTACCATTAAGTGTATATGTGCTGCTAAGATTTGCTTTCCCAAAACGCAGCACCTCACATTTATCTGAATTAAATGTCATCTGCCACCCCTCCACCCATTGGCCCATCTGATCAAGATCCCGTTGTAATCTGAGGTAACCTTCTTCGCTGTCCACTACACCTCCAACTTTGGTGTCATCTGCAAACTTACTAACTATACCTCCTCTGTTCACATCCAATTCATTTAGATAAATGACAAAATGTAGTGGACCCAGCAGTGTTCCTTGTGGCACTCCACTGGTCACAGGTCTCCAGTCTGAAAAACAACCTTCCACCAACACCCTCTTTTCTTCCACCTTTGAGCCAGTTCTGCATCCAAATGGATAGTTTTCCTTGTATTCCATGAGATCTAATCTTGCTAACCGGTCTCCCATGGCGAACCTTGTCGAACGCATTATTGAAATCCATATCGATTATGTCCGCCACTCTGCCCTCATCAATCCTCTTTGTTACTTCTTCAAAAAACTCAATCAAGTTTGTGAGACATGATTTCCCATGCACAAAGCCATGTTGACTATCCCTAATCAGTCCTTGTCTTTCCAAATATGTGAAAATCCTGTCCCTCAGGATTCCCTCCAACAACTTGCCCACCACTAACGTCAGGCTCACCGATCTATAGTTCCCTGGCTTGTCCTTACCACCCTTCTTAAACAGTGGCACCACGTTAGCCAACCTCCAGTCTCCCAGAACTCACCTGTGACTATCAATGGTACAAATATCTCCGTAAGGGGCCCAGCAATCACTCCCCTAGCTTCCCACAGAGTTCTAGGGTACACCTGATCAGGTCCTTTGTATTTCAAGACATCCAGAATGTCATCCTGTTTAATACAGACATTTTTCAAGATGTGACCATCTGTTTCCCTATATTCAATATCTTCCATCTCCTTTTCTACAGTAAATACTGATGCAAAATACTCTTTTAGTATTTCCCGCACCTCCTGCGGTTCCCCACAAAGGCCACCTTGCTGATCTTTGAGGGCCCTTATTCTCTCCCTAGTTCCCCTTTTGTCATTAATGTATTTGTAAAAACCCTTTGGATTCTCCTTAGCCCAACTTGCCAAAGCTATCTCCTGTCCCCTTTTTGTCTCCTGATTTCCCTCTTATGTATAGTCCTACTGCCTTTATACTCTTATAAGGATTCACTCAATCTATCCTGTCTATACCTTACATGTGCTTCTTTCTTTTTCTTAAGCAAACCCTGAATTTCTCTGATCATCTAGATTCCTTACACCTACCAGCCTTTCTTTTCGTCCTAAAAGGAATGTACTGTCTCTGAATCTCATTGTCTCATTCCTGAAGGCTTCCCATTTTCTCGTCATTCCTTTACCTGCGAAAATCTGACCCCAACCAGCTTTTGAAAGTTCTTGCCCAATAGAGTCATAGAGATGTACAGCATGGAAACAGGCCCTTCGGTCCAAAATTAGCCTGGAAATAGATTTCTCACCTCCCTATTAAATCAGAAATTCTTTATCCTTAAACTCTGACCCTCCCCAGTTCTGTGTTTCCCCTATTTTTGATTTTTTCAGTAAATGTAAATTGTTTTTAGTAAAACTGTTTCAAGATAGTGCTTGGGTGGGCAAGCCTTGACTTTGCAAGGGCAGTAAAACTAGGGCTTGCAGTTTCCAAATTTAGAATAGTAAAGATGATCCTTGCCAAATTTTCAAAGTCAGACTTATTCGTTAATTTTAACTTGACACCGGGTACATGGAAAAACATGTACATTGCCAGATGTTTGTGTTAATTTTGGGGACTTGAGTTAGTAGCTCACCCCAGTTTTAAGATGATTGTTACCAAAGCAAGGTTTTTTTTGGCATTAGTGATTGGGTGTAGTAGTTAGGAGTATTGTTGTTTTTATTGGAAGTGAGCTTTTTTTAATGTGTAAAGTGCAGCAATAAAGCTGGCCATCATTCATGTTGAGAGTTTCCCATCCATTAAAATGTGTTCGGTGGAAGTAGCCATGCAAGCAGCTGGAGGCTTCCAAGCCCATAGTACATTGGACAAAATACTTAATAATTGGAGTGATATCTGCATCTGCTGTTGGGTTTGTTGTAACTCTTTGACTATAGCCACTATAGACTAAATAGAACAACATAGAACAGTACAGCACAGTACAAGCCCTTTGGCCTTCGATGCTATGCTGGCCTTTTATCTTAGCTGAAAATGTGTTGCTGGAACAGCGCAGCAGGTCAGGCAGTATTCAGGGAACAGGAGAATCGACGTTTCGGGCATAAGCCCTTCTTCAGGAATGAGGAAAGTCTTTCCTCATTCCTGAAGAAGGGCTTATGCCCGAAACGTCGATTCTCCTGTTCCCTAGATGCTGCCTGACCTGCTGCGCTGTTCCAGCAACACATTTTCAGCTCTGATCTCCAGCATCTGCAGACCTCACTTTCTCCTGGCCTTTTCTCTTACTCAAAGATCAAACTAACCTACATAACCTTCATTGTACTATCTTGCATGTGGGTGAAAGTGACGACTGCAGATGCTGGAGATCAGAGTCTAGATTAGAGTGGTGCTCGAAAAGCACAGCAGGTCAGGCAGCATCCGAGGAGCAGGAAAGCCCTTTTGCCCGAAACATGATTTTCCTCCTCATCGGATGCTGCTTATCTTGCATGTGTCTATCCAAAAACCGCTTAAATGCCCCTAATGTATCTGACTCTACTATCACTGCTGGTAGAGCATTCCACGCACCCACCACTCTGAGAAAAGAACCTACGTCTGACATCTCTGCAAATCCTTCCTCCAATCCCCTTAAAATTATAGCTGAAAATGTGTTGCTGGAGAAGCACAGCAGGTCAGGCAGCATCCAGGGAACAGGAGAATCAACGTTTCGGGCATAAGCCCTTCTTCAGGGCTTATGCCCGAAACATCGATTCCCCTGTTCCCTGGATGCTGCCTGACCTGCTGCGCTTCTCCAGCAACACATTTTCAGCTCTGATCTCCAGCATCTGCAGATCTCACTTTCCCCTTAAAATTATACCCCCTCGTGATAGACATTTCTGCCATGGGAAAATGTCTCTGGCTATCCACTCTATTTATGCCTTTCAACATCTTGTCCACCTCTAGCAAATCACCTCTCATCCTTCTCTACTCCAGTAAGAAAAGCCCTAGTTCCCTCAACCTTTATTCATAGGTTGTGCCCTCCAGTCCAGACAGCATTCTGGTAAATCTCCTCTGCACCCTCTCTAAAACTTTCACATCCTACCTATAAAGAGGTGAGCAGACCGGAACATAATATTCCAAGTGTGGTCTCATCAGGGCTCTACAGGGCTGCAGCATAACCTTGCAGTTCTTAAACTCAATCACCCTGCTAATGAGAACCAGTACACCATACAGCTTCTTAACAACCCTCTCAAGCTGGGTGACAACTTTGAGGGAGCTATGGATATGGTCCCCAAGATCCCTCTGTTCCTCCACACTGCCGAGAATCCTGCCTTTAACCCTGTATTCTGCATTCAAGTTCGACCTTCCAAAGTGAATCACTTCACACTTTTCCAGGTTGAACTCCGTCTGTCACTTATCAGACCAATTCTGCATCCTGTCAATGTCTCGGTACAACCTACAACAGCATTATCCACAACTCCAACAACCTTTGTGTCATTATACACTTACTAAGCCAACCTTCTACTTCCTTATCCAAATCATTTTATATAAACATCACAAAGAGCAGAGGTCCCAAATCGATCCCTGTGGAACACCACTGGTAACCAAGCTTCAGGCTGAATGCTTTCCATCTACCACCATCCTCTGTCTTCTCTGGACCAGCCAATTCCGAATCCAGATTTCCCTGTATCCCATGCCTCCTCAGATATGTTTATCTCTTGGATTGTCTGGAAATAATGATTTGTGGGTATAAGACCATTTTTGCATGGACCATGAAATGGAGGAAGCATGCAAATGACTTCTTAATGGCCTTCTGAGTCACATTGAGGTGTTCCAAAATATTAATTTTTAAATTTATACTCCTATCTCTTAACTCTTCAGGTTTACTGTATGACAAATCTTGCTCTCCTTTATAGTATCTTTCTTAGTCTGGTGAACCTGTATGGACTGTCACTCAATAGTCAGTTCTAAAGTCTTGAGGTAAGTGGGGACTGGTTAATTCAGTTACTCAATGTCTAAGATTTGATGCAGAATGATACCACCACTATGGGTTCAATCCCTATGCCTGTGATAGTTCTTGAAGACTTAACATTTGCCTTGCCTATGCTTAATGCAGAATTGTGCTCTGTATAACTACTAGTCTAACAGCAGGAGGTGCCTACGGTTTCTCATGGTTAATTATCTTTACCTAAACTAACTTGCTATTTATTGACTTGCATAAGAACATCCTTGCCGTTAAAGTTGAGATCACGTTCAGCTGCTTCTCTCTCTTTGTCCAGCTTGTGAAACCCCAACATCCCACACAATCTTAGCTTTCATCTAAATGCATACTGTGTCTCTGATAGCTACTCAAGCTCTCAGTGAGCACTAACTTCAAGTATTTTTACTTCATTTTAAACTGATTATTTTCCCTTTAATTTTATTTGTGAAAGTAGTTTCCATGTTATCATCAAAAACATTACTTTTTAGCCCAGTTATCATATAATGATTCTTAATTCCAGCTAATATATTTTTCATTTCTGATTATACCTCCTTTTATTTGATTGCAGCATTAGATGAAGGGGATATTGCCCTCCTGAAGACTTACGTAAGTACTCTAGTATATTCAGTTGCCAAGCTTATAAACTGTAAATTTCAACTCGAATCGTTTGTTGCTTTTTCCACAATGTTTATAATTTAGCTCCTTGTTTGAATGAAACTAATCTTGCTTCAAGCTAATACTCCTGATGGAATCAGCATATTTACAAAGTAAATAAATTAAATATAGAGAAAGCAACTAACCAGGTTCTAGTTGAGTTCCTACATTTTAAAAAATTGTCAGCGTGGAGTGAAATGATTGCTGTGGCTGTATTTTTCTCCTTCTCTTTGAAGAATCCAATTTCTCTGCTCCTTCTTCAGAGAATCAACCTGCTACATGAAAGAATTGGGCTCACCAACTTGAGTCTATTTTTAACTGCTGGGAACAGGAGCCTGGTGCCTAGGATTCAGTTGTCTGCTTGACTGCATCAGGTCAGAGGTCTTCAAGTTGACATATTATTTTAATAGAAGGACCCATTCAGACTGTAGTCTCCCTTCCTCCTTAGACCTATGAGGACACTTCTGAAACACTTATTCGATAGGATTCTTGAAAAGGACTTATGCCCGAAACGTCGATTCTCCTGTTCCTTGGATGCTGCCTGACCTGCTGCGCTTTTCCAGCAACACATTTTCAGCCCAAACTTATTCGATATTCAGCTTCAGGAAGTGATGAGTTTTGAGAGCAAGGCAGTTTGTGCGACTTCCTATGCTGGTGCATTTTGAGCCTCCTGGTGTCTGCAGGGAAAAGATCATCTTCAAAGTACATCACTGCTGACAACTAACAAAGCACTCCCATTGACACAAACTCAAAGAAAACCACATGTTTAGTTTAAATTGTAGTGGAACATGTGCCACGCCCTACTCACTGACAACAGATCTCTCATTTGATGGCACACTCTCCTGGTTGACTGTAAACATCACTAATAGCAACCTGATAACTGATCAGTGTGATAAAGGCCCACAATTCAACTTTTAATAGAAAATCCAAACTACCATCAATCATTTGAGGATGGATGAAGGAAATGTGGCCATTTGCTCCAAGAGAAATATGAAGAACATTTCAGTTTGTGACCAGGGCTATCCACGTCTTATCATTCTTCTTTGGCAACTTCTAGACCTGTGACCTCTACTACTTTGAAGGACAAAAGCAGCAGATACATGAGAACAGCACCAAATGCAGGTTCCTCTCAACCACTCACCGTCCTTATCTGGAATTCTATCATTGTTCTTTCACTGTCACTGAAATTCTGGAATTCCTTCCTGGTGTACCTAGATTTTGAAGACTCTAGCAAATCAAGAAGGCAACTTACCATCACCATTAGCAAGTTTTGAGAAGATCTGTCATAAGAGTGAAAAAAACCCCATACAGACAACAAGCAAAGCTAATGTCATTTACAAAATACCTTGCAAGAACTGTACCAAACACTACATCTGACAAACAGGCAGAAAAGTAGCCACTGGGAAACATGAACATCAACTAGCCACAAAAAGACATGATCCACTCTCACTAGTATCCTTACATATAGATGAAGAAGGATACCACTTTGACTGGGACAACATATCCATCCTGAGACAAGCCAGAGACATGTATGAGAATTCCTAGAAGCGTGGCATTCCAACCGGAACTCTATCAACAAAAACATCAACTTAGACCCCATTTACCACCCTTTGAGAAAAACAACAGGAAATGATGTCACCAACACAAGGAACCCTCAACACATATATAGAAAGTGGGTCACTAACACCAGTGCTTCACCAGAATCTCACTGATGATGTTACCTTGTATAGTGACAAAACATCTGAAAATGAACCTTCCAGCTCAGCTAGCAAACTTACATCCATTACCATCACCATGTCAAGGGAAATTAGAAATGCTGGCCTAACCAGCAATGTCCACATCTCATGAAGAGGTTTATGTATGATACTGGTTTGTATACATGTTTTTCAAAGTTATTTTTCAGTCGAAAGCAGAAATAAAGGCATTTGTGGGCTTGGTGGTTAGTAAGCATGATTTCTTTCTTTTAGAATGTTGGTGCGTTTAAAATCATTGGAAAAGTTCATTTGTTTAATTTTTTAAGGGCATCAGATTTTATTGACCCCAGTGATCAAGCTGCATATTATCTGGCTTATGTCAGTTCATACCTGATTTCGTGGCAATAATGTGACTATCTTTCTCATTTTTCATGTTTTGTAGGGTCAGAGTACATATTCCAGGCAAATCAAACAAGTAGAGGATGACATCCAGCAGCTTCTCAAGAAAATTAATGAGCTGACCGGTATGTTTGAATAAAACCAATTAAGGACTATTTTGATCTTTCACCTGAAGAATAAGAGGTGACTTGATTGAGACTTATAAGAGGATCCTCCTAACAAGTAGATGTGGAGAAAATGTTTTGGAAAATCTATGCCTAGGGCTCAAAATATTTAAAAATCAGGGGTTATCCATTTAAAAAGACAAGGAGTATTCAGATTTTTAATCTTTTGAATTCTGTTCCCGAAAAGGTGGTGGAAGCGAAGCCCCTGAATGTTTTTAATAGAGTACATAGTTTCTTGTTAAGCAAGAGGTTGAAAGATAATCAGGGAGATAGAAATTTGGATTTGAGGTTACACTCAGATTGACCATATTCTTAATGAATGGCAAAGTGGGTTCAAGGAACTGGAATCAGGTGGAGGAAAAACAACCCATAAAATTCTAAACTTTTCCAGCAGTATTTTAATTAATGTTGTCAGTGTGATGCCTTTTTGATCCAAATTTGTTTTAAAAATAATGTTCATAAAAAGAATTTCATTAGTCCTGAAGTGTATGTGGTGGGTGGTCTAAGATTGCAACACTTCAGAATTATAACCGTTCTGATTGTTAAAGGAATGCAGTTTAATTTGTATCAGATTATATAGGCGTGGGTTAAGTATTGTCGTTTGTGCTGTCACTCAAAACACGTAGAACTCTCAAAGGGAAGGAATTCCAGAATTTTGACTCTGAGACGCTGAAAGGACAGCAATATATTCCCTAGTCAGGTTAGTGAGTTGCTTGGAGGGGAACTTGTAGTTGGTGGTGGTCTCATGTACCTGCTGCCCTTGTTCTTCTAAATGATAGGTCTTGGGTTTGGAATTCCGGTCAAAGGGGTCTTGCTGAATTTCTGCAGTGCACCCCATAGACAGTGCACATTTGCAGCTACTGAGCCTCTGTGATAGAGGGACTGAGTGTTTGTGGATTCTGTGCTATCAGCTTGCTTTTTCATTTTATTTATATTTCAATTTCTGGTCAATGGTAACTCCACGTTGTTGTCAATTCAGAAATGGTAATGCCATTGATTGTTGAGAGGTTAGGGTTAGATTTTTTCTTCCTGGAGATTGCCATTGCCTGGCATTTGTGTGGAGTGAATGGTATTTGCCACTTTGTAGTCTGAGTCGAGGGTGTGGTGCTGGAAAAGCCTAGCAAGTCAAGCAGCATCTGAGGAGCAGGAGAATTGACGTTTCAGGCATAAGACCTTCATCAGGAATAAGGCTTGTGGGCCGAGGGTGCTGAGAAATAAATGGAAGGGGGTTGGGGCTGGGAGGAAGGTAACTGAGAATGGCTTAGAAAAGGTGGACGCTGGGAATTTGTTTCTGTCGGGCAGGGATACTAGGATCCGTGGGCACAGCCTTAAAATTAGAGGGGGTCAATTTACAACGGAAATGAAGAGACATTTCTTCAGCCAGAGAGTGGTGGGTCTGTGGATTCATTGCCACTGAGCACAGTGGAGGCCGGGACATTAAATGTGTTCAAGGCAGAGATTGATAAATTCTTAATCTCGCAAGGAACTAAGGGATACGGGAAGAATGCAAGTAAGTGGCGTTGAAATTCCCATCAGCCATGATTGAATGGCAGAGTGGACTCGATGGGCCGAATGGCATCACTTCCACTCCTATGTCTTATGGTCTTACAGAGTTGGAGGCTTGAGACTGAGGTAAGGTGAAATCCACATTAATCCTGTGTGGTTGCAGGTCCCAAGGTGAAAGATGAGGCGGTCTTCCTCCAGGTGTCAGGTGGTTACAGTTTTGTGATGGAGGAAGCCCAGGACCTGCATGTCCTTGGTGGATTGGGATTGGGATTTGAAGTTTTCAGCCATGGTGTGGTGGAGTTGGGTTGGTGCAGGTGTCCCAGAGATGTTCGTTGAAACGAACTTGCTTTGGGACCTTGCAACCACACGGGATTAATGTGGTTTTCACCAGTTTCCTCATTTCCCCTTCCTCCCCCCACCTTATCCCAATCCCAAGCCTCCAACTCAGCACCACCCTCTTGACCTATCCATCGTCGTTCCCGTCTATCTGCTTCACCATGCTCTTTGACCTATCACTTTCTCTCCCACCTTCATCTACCTATTTATTACATTTTCAGCTACTTCCGCCCAACTCCCTACCCACCTCACGTTTATCTCTCATCCCGCCCACATGCCTCATTCCTGATGAAGGGCTTATGCCTGAAATGTTGATTCTTCTGCCCCTCGGATGCTGTCTGACCTGCTGTGTTTTTCCAGCACACTCATGATTCTGATATCCAGCATCTGCAGTCCTCACTTTCTCTCTCCTTTGTAGTCTAAGCCTAGATTTTGTCTAGGTCATGCTGTGTTTTGGCATGGACTGCTTCAGTTTCTGAGGAGTCTTGAATGGTGCTGAATATTGTAAAATCACAGCAAATATACCTCCTTTTGTGTTCTAGACTGTTGAGCCACTGGCTTCAAGACCCCTTGTCTTCTGTATTGACAAATGGAAAAGCAGACCTCTTCTTGAGAATAATTTACTTGATCTACTCACAGGAATTATTTCTTTCTGTGTTATCTTTCTCTTTCAGTTTACATCTGCACCAATCATTTATTTCTCCCCAAACCTCTGTTTATAACTATAATTCCTCTCCTAAGTCTCACCGCTTCTTTCTGAACTTTCTTCCAGTTGGTACTGCTTTGAAGCTTAAGTTATGTTATCACATGGACAATTTTGTTAGTTATCCGATAGCTGCTAACTTTGTTTTAAGCAGATTAAAACAAAATACTGCAGATGCTGGAAATCTGAAATATAATCAGAAAGAGCTGAGGAAAATCAGCAAATCAGGCAGCATCTGTGAAGAAAGAAATTGTGAATATTTTAAGTCCAGTAAGACAATTTGGATTTCTTGCTCATTGCAATTCTCTATGTTAAAAAAATCTAAATTTTAATGTTCTATTGTATTTTAGTTTAGTCGGAGGAGAAAATTAACTGGTTACTTGAAATGTCAAACAAATATGGATACGTTTATTTCTGCTTTCTATGTAGCATTTTGATTTCTCTTGTATTAAAATTCCCATTTTTAAAGTTTGGGATTTCCTTTGATTTAAGAATTTTGCAAACTAATATTATATTGACCATGACCATATTATCATAAACCAATAATAGTTTTAAAACTTTGAGACACCATCTGAGTCACATTTAATATATGCTTGGTTATTTCCTAACATTTGCATTTTTTTACAAATATCTGATGTACGAGGAGATTATCATTGGATTGTTGTGGTTGAGGAAGGCAGCTCGTCACAACTTGCTCAAGGGCAGTTAGATTTGCATAACAAATGCTGGAATTACCAGTGACATTTGCATCCCATTTTTAAGATGTCACTTATTGTCCTGACCAATTTAACTTGCCAAAATAAATGTAAACTTTTTTTTTAAAAGATCGGATTCCTTTTGTTTGTAGGTATCAAGGAGTCTGATACTGGTCTGGCTCCTCCAGCACTATGGGATTTGGCAGCTGACAAACAAACTCTGCAAAGTGAGCAGCCGTTGCAGGTTGCAAGGTATGTATTTTTTAAAATCATCTTAAAACTGAAGAAGTTATGAATTTCCTGATATTGTTAAGATTGCTTACTTGTCACCTGGAACTCAAAACCTATATATTTTGTTAATGTAACTGTCTTTCATTCCTGATGAATAGATGGCAGTACAGTGTATTTGAATTAATTTGTTCCTCTAGTATTTTCCTTCCTTGTGTTATCTGTTATTGACAGGAAAATTGGACAACACAATATTGTAATTTGTAATACTGATAATTAAAATTACAAAGGATATTGATCGGTGAAAATGAAAAGGTAATGAACTCAGCCTGGGAAGTCATTGAAGTGCAATTAAATTAAAATTATCTAAAGTGAGGAGAAGTTGGGAGTTTTTTATTTTATTTAGGGTTATTTAAAATGAAATGTTTTGTGATTTGACATAATCGAGCCAGAGATGGTTGGAGGTTAGAGGAAACAACATTACAAACAAAGGTGCAGGCAGTTCAGTAACATTTGTTTGGATTATTTTTTAAAGAACCAAATGGCCACTTCTAATTCTAAAGGTGCATTGGAGATGAATTAAAACCTAATAGTTCTGTCAATAACAAAGAACAGAAAAATCTTTTTGACTAATGCAGTCATATTGTCACTTAATTGCATGGTTGCATAGCATAAATGTTTCAGAAACAGAGATTTTTGTCTTCATAATAAAAGATAGTTGCCTCAGTCCCACAGGACCATACAGCTGCTCTGTTGTTAGAGACGATTGATGGTGGTGTAACCTCAGAGTTACCATGCTTTGGGTGAGGGGTGAGGCTGAAAAGATGTGCCCTTCATGATAATCTCAGCCATGTGAATTTCCAGAGACGGACATTGTTCCACCATTTCTATTAGCATGTCATAACAGTTCAGAACTTCATTAACTATCCGTATTTGATGTCCATGGTCACGTGCAAGCAGATGGGATTAGTTTAGAACGGAACCGTGGTCAGTGCAGATATGGATGTCCGAAGAGCCTATTCCTGTGCTGTATTGTACCATGTTCTGATCATCTCCCAAGTATTGAAACTCAATACATTCCAATTAAACAATTTGAATATGGAAAAATGTTAAGTGTGGGAGCAACTTATTTTAACAATGTTTTCTTGAACTGAAGGATGTAGATTTATTTCCTCTAACTTTTCCTTTGGTAATATACTTCAAGAGGAGTAAAGTGAACAAGAACATTTTTACTGTTGCTAATGTGGGCAGTTATCCAATTATCCAATATATATTGAAATTCAACTGAAATACTTAATCTTTTCTTATCCTGGAACTTTACATTGCCATCCAAAGATTGTGTTGTGCTAGTTCCAATTTAGTACACAGTGGGCATGTCTAGTGAACATATCTTTCCGATATTGATCTCTATTTGGATGTACTTAATTTTGGATGATCCTAACTTCCAAACAGAGAGAATGGAAGACTTGTCACTTGCCATGACAGCGATGCTTTGGAAGATGTGTTAGAAGCTATAAAGGGGTGTTTGGCATTGTTACTAATATAAAACTAAGTGTATGACTTCATGCTGGTAGAGTATGCAGTCTTGAGATGTACAGCATGGAATCAGACCCTTCAGTCCAACTCGTCCATGCAGACCAGCTATCCCAACCCAATCTAGTCCCATCTGCCAGCACCTTGTCCTTATCCCTCCAAACCCTTCCTTTTCATATAACCATCCAGATGCCTTTTTAAATGTTGCAAATGTACTAACCTCCACCACTTCCTCTGGCAGCCCAATCCACACACACTACCCTATGCGTGAAAAAGTTACCCCTTAGGTCTCTTTTATGTCTTTCCCCTCTCACCCTAAACCTATGCCCTCTAATTCTGGATTTTCCCATCCCAGTGGATAAATAAACCTTGTCTATTTACTCTATTCACGCCCTTCACGATTTTGTAAACCTCTATAAGATCACCCCTCAGCCTCCGACGCTCCAGGGAAAATAGCCCCAGCCTGTTCAACCTCTCCTTGTAACTCAAATCCTCCAATCCCAGCAACATCTTTGTAAGTCTTTTCTGAACCCTTGCGAGTTTCACAACATCCTTCTGATAGGAAGGACACCAGAATTGCTTGCAATATTCCAACAGTGGCCTAACCAATGTCCTGTACGGCCATAACATGACCTCCCAACTCCTGTACTCAATACTCTGACCAATAAAGGAAAGCTTACCAAATGCCACCTTCACTATCCTATCTACCTGCAACTCTACTTTCAAGGAAGTGTGAACCAACACTCCCTAGGACCTTACCATTAAGTGTATAAGTCCTGCTAAGATTTGCTTTCCCAAAATGCAGTACTTCGCATTTATCTAAATTAAACTCCATCTGCTACTCCTCAGCTCATTGGCCCATCTGATCAAGGTCCTGTTGTAATCCAAGGTAACCTTCTTTGCTGTCCACTACACCTCCAATTTTGGTGTCATCTGCAAACTATACCTCTACACCTCTTACTAACTATACCTGTTATGCTCACATCTAAATCATTTATATAAGTGACGAAAAGTAGTGGACCTAGCACAGATCCTTGTGCCACTCCACTAGTCACAGGCCTCCAGTCTGAAAAACAACCCTTCACCACCATTCTCTGTCTTCTACCTTTGAGCCAGTTCTGTATCTAAATGGCTAGTTCTCCCTGTATTCCATAAGACCTAACCTTGCCAACCAGTCTCCCACAGGGAACCTTGTCGAAAGCCTTACTGAAGTACGTCTACTGCTTTGCCTTCATCAACCCTCTTTGTTATTTCTTCAAAAAACTCAACCAAGTTTGTGAAACATGATTTCTCATGCACAAAGCCATGTTGACTATCCCTAATCAGCCATTACCTTTCCAAATAGATGTACATCCTGTCCCTCAGGATTCCCTCCAACAACTTGCCCACCACCGATGTTAAGCTCACTGGTCTATAGTTCCCTGGCATGCCTTTTTAAATAGTGGCAACGCATTAACAACCTCCAGTCTTCCGGCATGCCACCTGTGACTATCGATGATACAAATATCTCAGCAAAGGGCCCAGCAATCACTTCCCTACCTTCCCACAGAGTTCTAGGGTATACCTGATCAGGTCTTGGGGATTTATCCACCTTTATGCATTTTAAGACATCCAGCACTTCCTCTTCTATAATATGGACATTTTTCAAGATGTCACCATTTATTTCCCTACATTCTATATCTTCCATGTCCTTTTCCACAATAAAAACTGATGCAACTCATTTAGCATGTCCTGCAACTCCCCACAAAGGCCATATTGCTGGTCTTTGAGGGGATCTATTCTTTCCCTAGTTAACCTTTTGTCCTTAATGTATTTGGGAAAAACCCTTTGGATTTTCCTTAACTCGATTTATCAAAGCTATCTCATGTCCTCTTCTTGCCCTCCTGATTTCTTACTGCCTTTGTACTCTTCTAAGGATTCATTCGATCTATCCTGTCTATACCTGACATATGATTCCTTCTTTTTCTTAACCAAACCTGTAATGTCTTTAGTCATCCAGCATTCTCTATACCTACCAGCTTTTCCTTTTACCCTAACAAGAATATACTGTTTCTGGGCACTCGTTACCTCATTTCTGAAGGCTTCCCATTTTCCAGCCATCCGTTTATCTGCGAACATCTGCCCCCAATCAGCTTTTGAAAGTTCTTGCCTAATATCATCAAAATTGGCCTTTCTCCAATTTAGAACTTCAACTTATAGGTCTGGTCTATCCTTTTCCATCACTATTTTAAAACTAATAGAATTTTGGTTGCTGGCCCCAAAGTGCTCCCGCACTGACACCTCAACCACCTGCCCTATCTTATTTCCCAAGAGTAGGTCAAGTTTTGCACCTTCTCTAGTAGGTACATCCACATACTGAATCAGAAAATTTTCTTGTACACACTTTACAAATTCCTTTCAATCTAAACCCTTAACACTATGGCAGTCCCAGTCTATGTTTGGAAAGTTAAAATCCCCTACCATAACCACCCTATTATTCTTAAAGATAACTGAGATCTCCTTACAAATTTGTTTCTCAATTTCCCTCTATTAGGGAGTCTATAATACAATCCCAATAAGGTGACCATCCCTTTCTTATTTCTCAGTTCCACCCAAATAACTTCCCTGGATGTTTTTCCAGGAATATCCTCCCTCAGCACAGCTGTAATGCTATCCCTTATCAAAAATGCCACTCCAGGGGATCCAAGATGGTGGTGACCCAGCAAGTGCTCCTCCCAAGACTTGGGCAAAGTGGGTCACCCAACCCCACCACACTTACCAAATCATTTAAAATAGCTGTTTAATTTAATTAGTTGTTTAGTATTGAATTTAAACAATTTGATCTTCAGTAAAAATGACTAAAGGGAAGGGAGCCCGCAGTACTCAGCAGGCAGGAACCCCCTCCCCCACCCTCCCCAGCTGCAGCAAAGGCGACTGCAGCCGCCCAGGGAGACTTACCTATGGTGGCGAGCCTTGTGGAAATCATCTCCAAACTGGATGCGAAGATCGACGCTTTTATTGAAGAATCCCGAAGTCGATGGGACTCACTCTCGGTCGTGCTGAGAAAGCACGACCGAGACGACATTAAGGAAATCAAGCGCTGAGTCGGGGGCGGAGCTAAAGGCTGCGACCTCCAAAACTACAGCACAATCGGCTGTGGATCGGGTCCGGACTCTCGAACAGCGAGTCTGGACCTTAGAGAATCACATTGACGACCTCGAGAATCGAGGTCGTCGAAAAAATATTCGTTTGCTGGGCCTTCCCGAATGGGAAGAGGAAGGCCAGCTTACAAGGTTCCTTGAACAGTGGCTTCCACAGCTGTTAAATCTGGAGGCTGGATCAGGCCAGATAAGGGTAGAATGGGCCTACCGGGTTGCAATACGTGGGCCCGGCTCGAACCAGCGCCCCCGCCCGGTCCTGTTCCGGCTGCAGAGCTATAAGGTGAGGCACATACTCCTAGAAGCCTCTAGAAATCTTGGAAAAGATCCCCAAGCCATGATCTATAAAGGATCCAAGATCATGTTATTCCAGGACTTTTCCCCAGCTCTGCTCCGAAAGAGGAAGGCGTTTGATGAGGCGAAGAAGTGTTTAAGGGACTTAAATATTCAGTACTCCTTGCGCTACCCAGTGACGCTACGCTTCAGCCATGAAGGATGCGTGTATAACTTCGGATCGCCAGAAAAGGCCAAGGAATTTTTGGGACTCTCTTAGATAAATTGTAAGAAATAATTGATGTTGGTTTACCTCCCCCCCCCCCCCCCCCCCCACCACTCCGGTTTATATCCCCCCTTTTTTTTTAACCTTACTGTTTAATATTATCTTGGGGGGTGGGGAGAGGGATTTATTTATTTGTTCTCCAGTTAATGATTTTCTCCACCCCTTGGGTTTTTTTTTGTTATTCTATATATGTATAGGCCGGAGGGTCCAGTTAATGTTGGTGGGGGGAGGTGGTTACCTTATTCTATTTTACCTCTGTCTCTAGGAGCAGGGTTGTTTTCCCTTGTTATTTTGTATTATTATATTTAATTATTACTTGTTGAGGTTGTAATTTTAAAGTTATATATGTTTATACATGGTATTAACGTTACTAAATATATCCAGGTGTTGGTGTGGGTGGGGGGGTGGGGTTAGGGTGCTCACTGTTAACTCTAGCTCTGTAGTATATTTGAATTTTCCTCATCCTATTGAGGAGTGCCTGGGTCAAGGGTGGGGCACGAGTTGGGAGAGG
Organism: Chiloscyllium plagiosum; assembly: GCF_037043375.1. NCBI lineage: Eukaryota > Metazoa > Chordata > Chondrichthyes > Orectolobiformes > Hemiscylliidae > Chiloscyllium > Chiloscyllium plagiosum. The sequence continues at coordinate 27,512,119 of NW_028270161.1, read as the reverse complement.
ATACGATGAACCTTTGGAAAGGAAGTGATACCCCCTGGGGAAAAAGGGGAAAATCTCCATTTAAATACGTTTTATTTTTTTTTATTTAGAAATAGTTTTTTATTATACTGTTGTGAGTGTATTAGCCTTTATTTTTGTGAATTTTATATGCTTTATGCTCGGGATGTTCTGGATAGGGTTTCCCCTCCCGAGTGGTCTCAGATTTGCCCAGACGATTATGGTTGATCAGTCGGTGCACCTGGAATGTCAAGGCGAGCCATTCCTGAAGAAGGGCCTGTGCCCGAAACGTCGAATCTCCTGTTCCCTGGATGCTGCCTGACCTGCTGTGCTGTTCCAGCAATAAAGTTTCAACTTTGATCTCCAGCATCTGCAGACCTCACTTTCTCCTCCAAGGGGAGTAATTCGCCAGTCAAAAGGAAGAAAATATTATCAAATCTCAAGAAAGAAATGGTTGATATAGCTCTCCTACAGGAGACACACTTGTTGGATAAAGAACACTTGAAATTACGACAGGGTGGATTTGATCAGGCCTTTTTTTCTTCTTTTAGCTCAAAAAGCAGGGGAGTTGTTATTCTTATTCGGAAGAATTTCCCTTTCAAACTCCTAAATCAGATAAAAGACAAATCTGGACGATATATTCTGATTAAAGCCCTTATAAATGGAGAGGAATATGGGATTTTAAATTTGTATTGTCCCCCGGCACATCCTTTAAAATTTATAACGGAAGCCTTCTCAAAATTGATGGCTCTTGGTGCCCATCATACAATTATAGGGGGAGACTTTAATTGTATTATGGATCCAGAAATAGATAGGATTCCCAAGAGTACTGCAGGAGTATCTCCCAGATCTAGACAATTGGTGGATTTGAACAAAGAATTAGGACTAGTAGATGTATGGAGATGTCTTCATCCATAGGGCAGAGATTTTTCTTTTTACTCCAATCCACATAAATGTCATACCAGAATTGATATGTTTTTTGCCCCCTCGATTTTTTTAAATTCCATATCATCCTGTAAAATAGGTAATATAGCAATTTCCGATCACGCTGCTGTATATATGGAAATCAAGGCGAGGAACAATGGGACATCCCCTTGGCATTGGCGTATGGACCCCTTCCTGATGAAAGATAGTAAATTTGTAAAGTACTTCTCTCAAGAATTCAAAACTTTTTTAGGAATTAATTTAGGTATGGCTAGCATCCCATCAATGATGTGGGAGACCATCAAAGCTTACGCGTGAGGTTTGATCATCTCAGTGACCCAGGAAAAAATTAAAGGGAGAACAACAGCGTCTATTCGAAGCTCACTTAAAAGCAGCTGAAACAGCATACGCTGACAGACCTTCTATTATCAAATTGCAAAGGATTACGGCCCTTAGGACAGCTGTAAACACCACGCTTACCCAAACGGCTAAGAGGGAAATATTATTTGCAAAACAAAGGTTATATGAATTTGGCGACAAACCTGGTAGATACTTAGCATTTCTTGCAAAGGAAAAAAAAGGCCCCTCAAACTATCACGTCTATCAAGGAAAGTACGGGTATATAAATCGCAGGATTGTGAAGACAGGACGAGGAGGATGCAATCATTTTGTAAAAATTTGACCTTTCCGGACCTAACTCAAGAACAGGTATTGGGCTTAAATGCTCCCCTAACAATCCAAGAAATACTTGACGCAATCAGGCAACTTCAGAGTGGTAAGGCACCTGGCCCAGATGGTTTTCAAGTTGAATTCTATAAAGAATTTACAGGAATATTGGCTGGTCCACTTATGGATATGTATAACTACGCATACAGTCAGGGCTCTCCCGCCTTTGTTGAAAGAGGCAAATATCTCTCTCATCCTTAAAAAAGGAAAGGACCCAGAAGATTGCGCGTCATACAGACCAATATCCTTGCTAAATGTAGATTTTAAAATCCTTTCTAATACATTAGCATTGAGACTAGAAAGGGTATTGCCAAATATCATAAAGGAGGATCAGACAGGGTTTATTAAGGGCCATAGATCATCCAATAATATTAAAAGGGTTTTGAATATGATTCAAGCCTGCCATCAGGGAAAGATACCAGGAGTAGTAGTCTCATTAGACGCAGAAAAGGCATTCGATAGGGTTGAATGGTCATATTTGTTTTACACATTGGAAAGATTTGGCATTGGAAAGGTGTTTACCAAATGGGTCTCAATACTGTATAGTGATCCCAAAGCAGTTGTGATTACTAATGGATTAGGTTCGGATAGCTTCAGTGTGGGTAGGGGCTGCCGTCAGGGATGTCCTCTCTCGCCATTGTTATTTACGCTAATAATTGAACCACTAGCAGAAGCTATACGGGCTGTTCCTAATATAACGGCCCCGAGAATTGGTACAGGTAAACATAAAGCATATGATATTCTCCTATTCCTCAGTAATCCTCTGATGTCTGTGCCTCGCTTAATCCAAGTTATTAATACATTTAGTGCATTCTCAGGCTATAAAATTAATTTCTCAAAAACGGAGGCTATGCCAATGGGTGGCCTTGCTATGATACCCCACTTAGTGGACGGATCACACTTTCCCTTTCGGTGGTCCCTGGAGTGTTTCTTATATTTAGGCATTTTTATTACCCCAGTATTTGGTCAGTTATACAAGGCTAACTTTGTGCATTTACTGGAAAGGATAAGGCAAGACCTCCAGCGATGGGGAGACCTTCCAATTTCCTGGCTGGGTAGAATAGCACTAATTAAAATGAATGTCCTGCCCCGTCTCCTTTCCCCTGTGAGAATGCTTCCGGTGATGCTGCCAAGCTGGCACTATGTAAATTATATGGCTGGTTGGGTTTCTTTATCTAGAATCATAGACGGCCCCTCATTAAGCTGAAGAAGCTACAGCTTCCACAGGCAAGGGGAGGATTGGACTTCCCAGATTTTAGGAAATATCAGTTAAGTTCCCTATTAAGTTACATAGCTGATTGGGTCTTGTCTGACCCGCAATTAATCTGGCTGGACATCGAGGCTTCTCAAGTAAAATGCCCACTTATTAACCTTTTATTTTCAGACGAGGAAAATCATTACGGATCAATGTAAAAACCCTGTAATACTAAACACAATTAAAGCTTGGAATATAATGCGGCAAAATGAGGGCAACTCACGTAAAACATCCCCCTATGCTCCGATATTGGGAGCATGGGGATTTCAACCGAGGGTTACAGATGCCACTTTTAAACCCTGGAGATCCAGGGGTATCTCATGTTTAGGGGACCTATTTAAAGAAGGGGTCCTGATGTCTTTTGAACAGCTGCGTCAGAAATTCGGATTACCTAATGAAGACCTCTTTCGATACTTCCAAATTTGAGATTATATATAGAAGAAGACTAAGTTATTAGATAGTCTTTATAAATCAGATAGAGAATGTAGAGTGCTACGGCCAATGGGGTATCTTCCGTCAGTACTATTTATCATTTACTACATGATGAAGTATCGGGAGATATGGACAATCTGCTTAAAACATAGGATCAGGATTTGAGACTAGAAATCTCTATAGAAACGTGGAATGACATTTGGGAAAATGCCAGAAGAATCACCATCTGCAACAGAACTCAGGCTATTCAGCTGAAGATACTTCATAGGGCCCATATAGCACCGGATCGATTGGCAAAATTTAAGGCAGGAGCATCTCCAATGTGTCTCGAATGTAAAATAGAGATGGGCACTCTTGTACATTGCCAATGGACCTGTCATAAGATCCGTAGATACTGAACTAGAGTAGCAAGTACCCTGACAGAAATTTTAGGAACGGAAATTAAAGTGGACCCTGTATCTCTCCTTTTGGGCTTTTCGAACTTACTCTCCCTGGATATGCACAGGAAGAGATTATTTCCTATTCTCCCTTTCTGTGCAAGGAAAAATATTTTGGTAAACTGGGTGGCTGAGGGCCCCCCCTGGACTTTCAAATTGGCACAGATTAATTATGGAATGTATTCCCCTTGACTTCCTTACAAATGTAGTGCATCGAAAGACCGAATTATTTCATAAAATATGGCAAGCCCTTCTTGAATTATATAAATACAGATATTTCAGCCATTCTAACAAGGGCTTTTATTTAATTGAGATGGCGAACCTGGCTGGTCTGGGGCCCCTTGGGAGAGGAATCCTGCACGAATACGGATTTTGTTACATTTGATGTTAACACATTTCGAGCATGTGTCTCACTATCCAATTTCTGTGTTATCCGTTGGTTTTTTTTTCTTTCTCTTATTTGAATAATGTAAGAGACTTAATTATACACTCTGGTTAGTTGTAGGTTAGATTAGTAGTTAGTTGAGTTTTGTTTTTTTTTTCTCAGTATTTTTCTTTTGTTAATTTTGGTTATTATTTATTTAAGATTTAATTGTATATCAATGTTTGTACTTGAGAGTTTTTTTATTTATTTTTGTAAACTTGTAAAAATGTTAAATTTCCAATAAAAATACCTATTAAAAAAATGCCACTCCACCTCCTGTCTTGCCTCCCTTTCTATCTTTCCTGTAGCATTTGTATCCTGGAACATTAAGTTGCCAGTCCTGTCCATCCCTAAGTCACATTTCAGTAATAGCTATGATATTCCAGTCCTATGTCCCTAACCATGTCCTGAGTTCATCTGCCTTCCCTGTTAGGCCTCTTGCATTGTAATAAAGGCAGTTTAATTTATCAGTCCTGCCTTTGTTCTCTGCTGTGACCTTGACTGTTTGACTTGCTTCCTTTCTCAACTGTACCAGTTTCAGATTGATCTCTTTCCTCACTATCTCCCTGCTCCCCCCCCCCCCCCCCCACGCCCCCTTACTAGTTTAAATCCTCCTGAGCAGCTCTAGCAAATCTTCCTACCAGTATATTAGTCCCCTTCCAATTTAGGTACAATCGTCCTTCTTGTAGAGGTCATGTCTATCCCAGAGGAGATTCCAATGATCCAAAAATGTGAATCCTTCTCCCATACACCAGCTACTCAGCCATGCATTCACATGTTCTATCCTCCTATTCCTACCCTCACTAGCTCATAGCACTGGGAGTAATCCAGATATTACTACTCTCGAGGACGTCCTTTGTAAATTCCTGCCTAACTCTCTATATTCTCCCTTCAGAATCTCAACCTTTTCTTTTTCTGTGTCGTTGGTTCCAATGTGTACAATGACCTCCTGCTGAGCCCTCTCCCCTTTGAGAGCATTCTGCACCCTCTCTGAGATATCCATGATCCTGGTACGAGGGGAGGTAACACACCATTCTGATTTTTTTTGCTGCTGGCCACATAAACGTCTGTCTGTGCCTCAGACTAGAGTCCCCTAACCCAATTGATCTTTTGGAACCCGACGTACCCCTCATTGCATTAGAGCCAGTCTCAATACCAGAAACTTGGCTGTTTGTGCTACATTTTCCTGAGAATCCGATACCCCCTACGTTTTCCAAAGCAGCATACTTGTTTGAAGTGGGGATCACCACAAAAGACTCCTACACTCTCTGCCTACCTCTCTTACCTTTCCTGGAGTTAACCCATCTATATGACTGCATCTGAGACTTTTCTGCCTTCCTATAACTGCCATCCATCACACCCCCTTGCTCTTGTAAATTCTTCATTGCCTCTAACTCTCACTCCACCCGATCCATTCGATCTGATAGGATTCACAACCAACGGCATTTAGTACAGATATAATCCTCAGTAATACATAAACTCTCCCTAAACACTCACATCCGACAAGAAAAGCATATCACCCTGCTAAAGGCCATTTTTGCTTCTTCCAATCTGCGTACCTAGAAAATAGCACAGTCTTCTTTTACAAAATACTGCTAACTTAATACTTACGGCTTTTTAAAGTTTAATCAAGAGACATATCTCAATAAAACATATAAATAAGAAAGAACCCACTCTACTCACTACTGCAGACTAACAGCAAGGCTCCGAGGCCACACTTAAAACTATTCACTTATCTGTCTCGTGCTGTGACCTCTCCCAAAAAGGTTCCTCCAAGATCAGTTATGAATTTCACTTTGTTAATGTTCCCAGGTGCACTCCGGTGCCCAGTGATACATGAATTCAACGGCAAAGGCAATAACCATGCAGGTTCACTGCTATGTCAGTTAGCAGTATGGGTTTCTTTCTCTCTCTTTCTCTCCTGCAGAGACCATGTGTTGCCTTTGTCTGTTCCTGTCCCTTTTAAAAGTGCTGCTGTTTTAACTTTTTTTCTCAAAGGTCAAAAACAATGCAACAGCATATAAAATAGGAATTGCTGCTCCTAGTACTTGCTGAAACTTAATAAATGCACCTTTTTCTTTTTATAGATGTACAAAGATCATTAATGCAGATTCAGAAGATCCTAAGTACATAATTAACGTGAAGCAATTTGCAAAATTTGTAGTTGATTTGAGTGACCAGGTGGCTCCTACTGACATTGAGGAAGGAATGAGAGTTGGGTATGGACAAAATCTTTAATTTTTCTATGTGCCAGCTGACATGCACTTCTTATATTTTACTGACTTAAATCTTTTATGCATTTAAACTAATAAAATTTAAGGAAATTTCAGATTCACAGTTGCACTAAGATTCAATTTATAGTGTTGGCATCAACAATGTAGTCAATATAAAGCTATTATACCTGAATTTGAATCACATTTTAAAATACTTCTTTGCACATTTTGACAGTGTGGATCGAAACAAGTATCAAATCCATATTCCATTGCCTCCAAAGATTGATCCCACAGTTACCATGATGCAAGTAAGTCCAGCGGCAAAAAACTTGTAACGCCTTTAGCATGGTAAAACATTCCAAGGTAATTTGCAGCACTGCAATCAGACTCGTTCACTCCAAATGAAAAGCGGAGCTATCAAGTGAGATAGACTTTAAAGACCAAAGGGCGAGAGAGTCGCAAAGATTTAGAAAGTGAGTTCTAGCTTGGGATCTAAACCATTAAAGACAGGGCTATTGGACAGAGTAATATTGGTTGTAGTAACCAAAATGGGGGATTTATTGAGACTAGAATTGGAGTCATAGAGATGTACCGCACGGAATCAGACCCTTTGGTCCAACTCGTCTATGCCGACCAGATATCCTAACTTGACCTAGTCCAATTTGCCAGCACTTAGCCTATATCCCTTTAAACACTTCTTATTCATAAACCCATCCTGATGCTTTTAATTGTTGTAATTGTACCAACCTCCAATACTTCCTCTGGCATTCCATACACTCATCACCCTCTGTGTGAAACATTTGCTCCTTAGGTCCCTC